>NC_142338.1:25426250-25763125 GCF_054954075.1 Amborella trichopoda | reverse complement strand
GAAAATACCCCTAGATTTTGCTAATCATTCGGCTCAAAACCCTCTCTCCCTCTTCTTTCTTTATTCTCTCTCTTCACTTGTTACTTGCTCCGCACAGTAACCCGTGCCAATGGAGAATGCACAACCACATCCCTCTCCCCTCCCATCTCTAGTGTAGATGTTGCAATACCTACAGTAACGTATAGCAGCCTGCTATCCTACATACACTAGACCTGATACCGTCAGAGTCAACCTAAGGATTCCAATTCTCAGATCATTGCTCTAACTTCCTCTCCATACAGTCGCGTTGAGTTGCACGAGACACATACGCTCTCTCCCTCAGTCACTTCGGAGGAGTCTTCTTGAGTTGAAAAATCAAGAGGTTTCTAATCCTTCGATTACTCTAATCACCCAGGCATACCGCATTCATGCAGAGAGGGGATCTTCATCAACTCTCTCCCATATCCCCTCCTTTCATCGGTCAGCCCTCGTTTCAGTAAGCCACTATAAAGGAGTACAATCAAGTTTGTATTGCAGTTCTAGTGAGAGGGAACAAAGCAGCGAGCTGAAAATCCAGAGGAGAGTCCATTTCCAAGCCACGCTGATAGACAGCAGGAGGGCTTCGTAATTATTCTAAGAGGGAAAAATGCCCGGGTGTGTCCTAAACCCCAAAACCACGAGGTAAGCGTCGAAACACCCCCTATCGTAAAATCTCTCTCTTTGTTGGCTCCTATCCGCACGTAGGATAACACACATGCAACGTGCATGAGCCCTCCGCGGTTGTTTGAGAGAGGATTTTTCTCACCATCCGTACGAAGAAAAATCAAGTCCGACCATCCACATGCAAATGAAAATTGAGCCCATATGAGATGAACTTAGCTTCAACCGTTGCTACATGGTTGGAAACCCTCACAGGGAGTTGAGGATATCTTAAGGATAGTTCCCCAACCACCTATGGTGCCGAAAGCTAACCTTGTCGACAACCCATCTCATTTCTTGAGACAATACTTCTCATACCCCAAATACCTTTCCATAAATGAGAACACCTCGACCGCCGTCCACCCCAGCCACTCATGAAAGAGTCAATGCTAAAACCATATTTAGCATCAATCACCCACCTCTGCAATCAATCCTCGCATTGTATAGCTCTCCACCTCAACTTTGCCAAAATAGAGAAATTGACAACTTTTATTTTCCTAATACCCAGTCCTTCCGACTTTAGAGCACACACTTTATCTACCCTCACCAAGTGATACCTTTCCTTCTTATCAACATTTCCCCATGAAAAATTCCTCACTAATTTCTCAAGGTCCTTACTAACTTAGGAAGGCATCACCAACAATGACATCTGGTAAATAGGTAAATTCACAAATGAAGATCTAATCAACATGAGTCAGAGAACCAATGAAAGAACTTTTTAATTCCATAGATTCAATTCAGGATGAACCCTTTTCACAGCTAGATCCCATATCAACCAAGGAAGCATTGTGTCCGAAATTGGCAATGCCTGATAAGTTATGGGAAATGAAACTACCTTACATCCTACAATTTTAGCCAAATTCTCCAATACGATTGGTCGGGGTCTGATTTTTTCCTCGTGTGGACAGCAGGACAAAATCCACTCTTAAACAATCGTGAAGGGTCCTTGCACGATGCACGTTTGTGAGTGTGCTCACGTAAGCTCTCCTATGCGCGGATAGGAACCAACAAAGAGAGAGATTTTAAGATGGGGATACGTTTAGGTGCTTACCTCATCGTTTGGGGTTCAGGACACATCTGTGTAGTTTGCCCTCTGAGAATAATTACGATGCCCTTTAGTCATCTGCCAGTGCAGTTTGGACGCGAACTCTCCTCAAGCTTTAACACGTTCCTTCGTTCTCTTTCGTTAGAAACAGCAATACAGATTTGTCGGTACTCCTCTATAAAGGTTTGCTCGAAGGAGGGGCTGGCTGGAAAGAAATAGAACGAGGGGAGAAATGGTGAGAAGGATCTCCCTATGCATGCAAATGTTATGCACTCAGGCGATCAGAGCAGCTAGAGAGTTAGAGCCCTCTTGATCGTCGACTCAAGAAGACCACCCATGTGAGTGAGGGAAAGAACGTATGTATTCTTCTCAGCTCAACTCAACTGTACAGAGAGGAAGTTAGATCGAGGTCCAAGAGTTGGAACTCTTAAGCTAGCTCTGAAGGGTTATGAGTCGAGCGTTTATCAGATAGCGGGATGCTGAGCGGAGTCATAGGTCCGCTATGTTTACGCTCGAGTCACAAAGGGAGAATGGACCGCGGGTTCCACGACTCCGAGTCCTACAACTCGACGAGAATGAGAGAAAGAAGAGCGAAGAGATGGGCCCACGCAATTGTCGTGGGAAGAGGTTGTTGCGCTAGGTGAGAAACAAGTGGAGCGGGGGGAGAGAGAGAAAGAGTGGGCTTAAGGTGTAGTCTAGCCTAAGAGAAGAAGAGAGCGAATGGGACCGTGCCCTCTGGATGGGTCAGGGGTATTTTCTCTCTTTGAAAATTTTTTTCTCTCCTGGTCGCTGGATCCAAGGGTTAGGAGCAAAAGACAAGTGGAAACAAGATTGATGCCTCTATTTCGTTAGTGAAAGATCTAGCCTTTTTACAATTGACCTAAGCTTGTTTATATAGAGGACCCACCAAACAGGGGTGGCTTCTCAAAACTATGCCTACTAACGATTAAAAGAAATAACAATAAATTCTTGAATTTAAGAATAATGACCAAAATGCCCCTTAAACCTTTTGTGCTAATGGCAAAACCATCCCTCTCTGAGAGGCCTTTCGCCATTGCCAGATCTTGGAGACTTTTTTGAATGCTTATGGAAGTGATTCAGATGATCCATCATCTTAGTCTTGATGCTTGCTTGATTCTGAAGAGTTTGATGTCTTTTGATTGTCTTGAGACAACTTTTTCGAGAGGCAGAAATCTGGCTAGATCGTGAACTTTTGGCCGTCAATGCAATGCGATCCATGGTGTTTCAAGTTTTTATTTTGATTTCAAATTAAAGAAGAGACTACCACAGTCATTTTGCACCAAATTTTGTCTATTTTGGTTCTTTGCATGAAGTACTTTCTGAATTTGGGAGAACTACCGAAAAAAGGGATTCTGGTGATTGGGCGATCTTCCTTTCTTCAACGTTGGAATTTTCGATTTATTCGACCTTATATTGAGTGTAACAATTATATTATCTTGTTGCCCTTCGTGATACGGTCACATCGGACCTGACTGTGCGATGATCCGAAGTACGAATCTCGAGTTACTGTTTCACGAAGTTCGAGATGTATTTTCTTTCAAAAACTCTGATTTCCATGGTTTTGGGCTCATCTTCTCTCTAGAAAAATCTTTGATTTTGGGTTACGACATGACACGTGCCATATGTCAAAATGATCAGGTCGTCGAGACCTAGCTTGTGTCCGAATGTGAGCTTGCTCTAACTCCAAACGAGCGATCTGTGGGCATTTTGGCAAATGATCCCGAGATGTGAAGAATGTAGCCTCCATGAATAGGGACTGGTTCGATGAGGTCACACCACAATAGTGTATAACTTATCTGTTTGAGGTAATTTGAGCTTAGAATGTTCCTAGGAGATCCGATTGAGCCCGAATTTGGTCTATGGGGGTTTTTGGACATTATGGTTGTAATGGCAGTGATCTAGTACTGTTTTTAAGCCACTAAAATAGGTCTATAGTTGTAAGTGATGATAGTACTTTTCCAAAGTTTGTCTAGTTTGAGGCTTATTTTGTAGTGTTCCCTTGGTCTGACAGTATCTTGAGTATCGGTAAGACTAGGTCATCACTTTCTCTCTTCTTATTTACACCAGAGATGTAAGTACATCAATAATGACACATAACAACTTGCCTCGATAGATGCTGCTCTTCGAGAGAAGCTAGAAGTGCAACATTCGCAATAAAATTGACCACTGAAGTTCATCTTTTGATTCCTTATTAAGATGTCTGTATTGCCTCTCAACAAATATTTTTCTTCTCGATCACCGACATCAGAACAATCCTTGAGGGAGAGATTACGCTAAGCTTCCTTCTGAAGGGGCGGCCGAAGTGGACTCAAGCGGTTGGGGGCTTTGCTTAAGGGCCTCCTTCCTAATGCTACTACAATCATTTTCTTTTTCTAGGAGAGCACACTGATAGGCTGCGGTGTGAAGGGCTTACGATTCCATGTCAACAATGCCTCCTGATGGCCCAACTAGCCGGTTCTCTTGGTGGGTGTTGCCCCAATCTAGTTGGTGGGCTTATTTTTGGCTCTGGGGCAAGAATTTTTGTTTTGGCTATGGGATTGGAATTTTGTTTTTGGCTCTGGGGCCAGAATTTTGTTTTTTGTACTGGCGTCGAAAGTTTGGTTTTGGCTTTGGGGCCGAAATTTGTTTTGGCTTTGGGGCCAGAATTTTGCTTTTAGCTATGGGATCGGAATTTTGTTTTTGGCTCTAGGGCTGGAGATCTTGTCTTGGCTCTGGGGTCGGATTTTGTTTTTTGGCTCTGGGGCTAAAGATCTTGTTTTAGCTCTGGGGATGGAATTTTGTTTTGGCTCTGAGGTCGGGAAGCTTGTTTTAGCTTTGAGACCTTCTAGTGGGTACCGTTGGTGGGTTTGATCGCATTCTAGTTGTTGGGAAAGGATTGGTCTGGGTTGCACCAGGTATCTTCTAATTTTCTTCTTGTAGATCTGAAGTCATCTTTGGTTAGAAAGGCACATCAACCTGTTTACTTTAATCCAAGCACCTTTTTGGGTTTTTACTTGAACTGAGTAGGAGTGGTGACACAAGAGTGGTTTTCGCCAATCCTTTTATTGAGACACTTTTTACTCGTGACTTGAAGGTCATGTTTGCCTTTTGATTTCCATTTTTACTCATGGCACCCTTGCGGGTTTTCGCCATGCTTGGTTTTCTTATTTCAGACACTTTTACTCATGGCTTCATGGCCATACCAGCTTGTCATTTTTACTCGTGGCGCCCTTGCGGGTTTTCACCATGTCCGGCTATTTTTTATTTTTTATTTATTTTATTTTTAATTTCGAAGGGACTCCCTTTTTTAACGCAGTGTATGAGCTCGTTAGAGGATAGAGGTATGACATGACCACATGTTTGTGCAGGGAGGCGCACTAGGTCCGCATCACATGGGGGCGCATGGAGCACAGAGAAGTTCTTTTCCTCATGAGCTGTTGATTGTTGAAGTGGATCTTTTTTGTTTTTTGTTTTGGAGACAGAACAGATCTATGTGGAGGTAAAACGTCGTGGAGAAGGCGGGAGGTCTTTGTGACAGGACTGCGGATAGGGGAAACGTCGCCAGGGAGGTGAAAAATTTTGGATGGGCCATCAAAAGACACCGTCATCTCGAGATGTGAGATGCTTCTGTGACGATCATTCTATTCGGAGGGGCCTTTTTAATAAAGGTGGTGGTTGGTGGGGATTTGGTCGGAAATGTGGGTAGATGAGGCATCGTCAAGAAAGCAAGATGGGGAGATTTGACTCGCGGTTTGATCGAGGCACTATCCAGGAGGTGAAGCGACGGGAGACTGTCCTATGGTCAGAGAAAGTGATGCCTAGGATGCGAAGCGGCAAGAGACTGACACGTGATCAGAAAAACTGATGTCAGGGAGGTGACACATCTTCGTTGCCAGTTCATGGGTGAGGTGGCCTATAAAAGCGAGGCTAGAGGGAGAGTGGGGCATTTTTTTGCCTTGGAATGCACATCGTCTTAGAAGACACTACCACCGTAGGAGGTGGCGATGGATTTGGAGGCCATGTCTCTTGGCGAGAGACTCATTTCAGCATGGATCTATCTTTTTGTGGCTACAAATTATTGTAACCACAACTTTGTAATCCATTTTGTTCATGAAATAAATCTTCCTTTTTAATTGAATCCTCCTTCTCTGTGGCTTGTGTTTCTTCTCCTCTTGTGGTTTGCTTAACCTTTCTTTTCCTTTCTGTGCCCAATTCTTATCCCTCTCTGATGGTAGGGATAAGAAATAGACTAGGAGACTTGTTTTTGCCCCGAGGGGGGCATGTCGAGTGTCTAGCTTGAGTGGTTTGAATGCCCTCTCGAGTTTTCATTCGAGCCCTTATCACCAATTCAAGTTTTCGCAAGGACCCCAATTTTTTTTTTTTTTGGCACTTGACTGCTGAGGGTCCAATGTGTGCGGATAGCACAAGGAAGATAGCTCACCTATCTATCCAGTGTAGTGGTGCACGAGTGTGTGTTGAACCCCTGGGGGAGGCCGAAGTTTGTGAGGGTCGAGAGACAGTATTCAATACTTGAGATGAGTGGTGTTTTTGTCGAAAATGCATGCACCATTTGGGAGAACATAGACATGTGCAAAGAGCGATAGAACCACGCGGTCTTTTTGCATCGAGTGATGGGTCCGAGCAGTGTTTGTGCTCAGCTACGTCGGGACCGGGTGGCACTTTGCTTGTGTGTCGCTTTTGCTTCTATGTGATGGAAACGTGTGACATTTCGTTTCGCCTGACGTTTGTGCTTCTATGTACCAGAATCGTGTGACACTTCGCTCGCTTGCCATTTGCGCTTCCTTGTGACTGGACCACATGTCATTTCATTGGCTTGAGTGATACGTTATCCTTCCTCAGTATAAAAAGGTGGGTAAAGGCACTTTTTCCTCATTTTTACCCTAAGCTTTTACCCAAGGAAAAAATTCCCTAATTCTTTTTTGTGCCCTCTTTTTCACCATCATTTTCAAGTAGAATCTCTCATCTTTTAGCGTCATTGGAAGCAATGGCGAGTAAAAGCTCTGCCCCTCCTCAAGGTAGAGTCCTTTCTTATTGATTGATTTGTTCTTTCTTTTTTATTTCTTCTTCTTCTGCCACATTTTCTTCTTAGTTGTAAACCTTCTTCTTTCCCCACTTTTTTTTATTGAGTTCCAAGTGTTTAATCTACTGCGCCATTGCTTCTTTTAGAGTCATTCTCGCTATGTGTTGAACTCTGAGGGCATGAGTCCCTTCACCCAAAAGTCCTACACTCCCTTTTCATTGTGGCCATGTGTGTTTGCATTGAGTCGATTTTTTGTTTATGCTGTACTTTGGTCAGTGTGTGCACATTCTTTTGCGCACTTGTTCTTGTGCGTATTCAAGTGTGTACGTGTTTATTCTATCGCACGATTTATTCTTTTGATCATTCTCTCTCTCTCTCTTTATTTTTTTTGCAAAGTGAAAATCCTTGACGTAAACCAACTGCCCTGCGAAGGCAAGCTATAGGCCAATTACTGGACGCCAAACTCTTCGAAAAGAAGTATGGGGAAAAGGGGGCGTTGCATGATCATGAGGCCCCTGGTTTGAGCCGTGAGGTGTGGACCGAGCTCAACATGAGGATGGCATGGGAGATTTGCCTTCTCCTCACGGGGCTAAGCAAGTTCGTGGTCCCTCATTATGGTCGCATGGGTCACACGACAGAGAGTTATCGGCGGTGGTGAGATGCTACCAACTGCATGTACTGGGGCTTCAACCACCAAGGACAGGTTGTCAGCAGCGCCAAGCGCAACGGTAGGACTGGTAAGTGCTTCGATCCCCCTTTCTTCTCCAAGATTGTTTAATTGAGCCATTGTTCTGTCAGTTGGAGAGAGCTTGCTAACCCCGCTCTTTGAATAAGGACGATGTTGGCGCAGAGTATTTGTCTCTGAAGGGCGAGACAAAATATTTGATTGATAACCTTAGTTCCATCTTCGGATGGACCAAGTGAGGTGCGGTCTCGAGCTGCGAAGAAAGATCTATCCATGGCCCAGATGCCCTGATAGGAAATGGGCAGGGCTCTAACCTAGCTTCTAGGCCAAGACGTGGCCAAAGAGCTCCTATTGGTACCAGGCCAGGAGGTGAGCCCCCAAGAGAAAGGGAAGAGAATCAAGGGGGAAGAAAGAAAAATGAGACGCAGAGTCCCAAGTCTGTCCCCACTGCTTAAAAAAGAGCGACCCGCGTGAGCAAGAAAGGTTTGTCCGTTGCGGGCACATCACCACCGCCTCTTCTTGACTAGCGTGTTAGAGTGGAGGCATGTACAGTCTGGACTCCGCCCCTTGCGCAAGCCGTTCTGGCTCCGAGAGTAGAGCTAGAGACTGCTATGGCTCGACCCAAAGGGTTAGGCTCGACCTCATTCGTCCAGAGGCGCGAGTCAGGAGGGACATCTTCTAGAATAGAGGTGGCAACGACACCTCCTGTTGGCAGCCCCGTTGGGTCCACTGTGTGTTCTTCCTTGAGTCTAGGAGATTTCCTGGTGACTTTTGCTGAAGAGAAGAATGTCGAGACTGTGGATGAGGTTTCGAGTGCGGGAGTGGAAACTTCAAAGGTGCCTACTCCGACCATCTCAGAAGTGGAGTTGAGAGAAAAACCTTGCTCAGAAATTCCTTCTTCGGAGTGAAAGACAACATTTTCCCCGGAGGTGCTAGCTTCAGGGACACTGACTGAAGTGCTTTCATCTGAGACTCAAGTCACATTCTTTGAACATTTGTCTCTCATGGTCAGGGATACAGCTCTCGATGTTTCAACCCCACCTCCGTCAATGCCGAGTGTTAAGGCACTTTCTGTGACGTGCATGCTTCGATTAGGTCTCCCAGGGATTATGGGTGTGCTCTCCTTGACCTCAAGGAAGTGATAGAAGATGTTGAGGCTTGCACGTAGGCTGTGTATTATGATGAGAAAACCTTTGACCAGCTAAAGGCGTTGTTACGAAGTCTTGAGGATTGGGGAGCTGGGCACTTCAATGTGAGACTGAAGTGCAAGTGTCTTATGCGGTGTGTCTGGCTGCTTTAAAGGAGAATTTGGCTAGACAGCAGGCTCTCAAGAAAGACTATGAGAAGAGGGAGGCCTTGCATACTTCTCGCCAAGCTCACCTCGCAGAGGAAGATGCGAGACTCTCTAGTGAGATCCTGGCCATGGAGGATGAGATTGCATCATTGCAAGTCTGCATGCGCCAGTTGAAGACCCTGTGGAGTCAGCGGTAGATGGTAATGCAACAGAAGTCTCAGCATTAGGAGCAGCTGAGTTATGAGGCAAAGGCGGTCCATGAGTTGGCCGAGGGAGTCACCCAAACCATTTCCAGTCTTGAAGAGAGGAAGCAGGTTGCACTGGGGTGCGCAATGGAGCTAAAGGCAAAGATCCATGAAGCTCTCAAGTGTTTTTAGTGGTTCTTTAGGCTCCGCACTCCTTTACTTTTTTTTCGTTTTGTTCCATTTGTGGACTTCGTGGTTCATCTGAATTTTTGTAGCTCTTTGACACATGTATGGAATGAATTTTTCCTCCTTTGTTCCTCATGTTTTCTCTATTAATTGCTTGCTTCTTCTGTTCTTGCATTGCACCTATCTTTTATCTCCTCAAGAGGGGGAATTAGGGATGAGCTTAGAGGCCCGCTAGAAGCATTTCATGCCTGACATGAACGCCCGAGAGGGTTTTCATCCAAGGTTTTAGTGTGTGTACCATTTTTTTTTTTTTTTTGAGGTAGCAGTTTTAAGGTCATACTATCGTGACCATGGGTGGTGTAGTTTTAGTGTCGTATAGCTAGGACATGTGCTAATACCTTTATCATTATGTGAACATGGGTGGCAGTCGTGTAGCTTGGACTTTGTTCTGGAATAATACGTTTATCAGACCTCTGCGGGGGCCTTCATTGTATCCTCCCCTATATGGAACGTATCGTGGATCATCTTCACAGTCATGTATTGACCGCCCTCCATAAGAAATAAATTTCCTTGGGATGAAGTCGTATAGAGTAGGCAGAGGGGGAAGGAAAGCCTTCTTAATTGGGTGTTGAGGAAGTTTCAACTTGTAGGGTTGTATTTGGGCAGATGGGGTTCTTTAGCTCGGGGTGAGGGTACCGTGTTTGCTTGGCGAATAGTCTCCCTCCTGAGACTTTTCATTCTGCAATATACATCCCATGGTCTGGGCATTCCCGTAGGGTCACAAAGAACATGTGCTCCTGGGGCACTACGGGCAGGGTTTTGAGCCTGCTCGAACTGCTCCTATTGCGGGGCTTTGACCTCATGAGTATCCTTTAGAGGTGGAGATGATGCATTGTTTATGACTATCTCACTGTTTCATATATGCCTCTCCAAAACTGATCATAATTCAAAACAGTGACACAAGTCGTGCCCTTTCAGTTGATGATATCGACACCACAAGTTTTGATCTTTTTCTGCCACCCACATTCGTTTCTTGGGTACACAATGCATGATCATTTTGTGTTGTATCATTACATCAATGAGGATGGGGAACATATGAGGAGATAGTTCAGCCACATGGGCACCGTCAATCGGCTCTTCTTGAACTGTGACCATATGTGAAGCTTTTGGATTTTCGAAAGCCTTCTTGAGGCTCTCCAACTTGATTTTCCCCTTTTGAATTAAGGTTTCGATGTGCTCTTTGTGCTGGATGCAATCTTGCATGGGGTGGCCTAACATTCGGTAATAGGTGCAGTAGTTGGCGTGATTGATGAGTCCTACCTGTTCTGGATTTCTAATGCCAATAAGATTCACCATGCCTTGCATAATCAACATTTTCAAGAGATTTAACACCCATGCCTTGTTGAAGCTGTATGGATGGTTCAGTCTCCACACTAATTGTTCGGTCTAATAGTAGCTTTGTGGTGGGGGTACTCTATTGTATTTCTATATTTGAGGCTGCTGCTACTGGGGCTTCCCTTGACCCTTGGGTGGCAACCCTCGAGAGGTGTCTAATGTTTGGAGAGGAGTAACATTAGCTGGGGCTTCGAAATGAAGAGGCGTAGCAATGACTACCGCGCTGACTGTATTCCTTTGCTGGATAACCCAAGGGTTAGCTTTGTTATTAACATTGTTATTAATAGAATTACGAGTCTGACCCCACCGCCCACCCCCCCCCCCCCCATCACCCCGAGGTCTAAGCTCGATTTCCTCTATGATGCCTTAGCAAGCTTTCGATTTTTGCTGCCTTTGTGATCATGTCAGAGAAAGTGGTAGGATTAGAAGCTTCGACATGTAAGGAGATTTCCTTCTTCATATTCGTTATGCACATGTATACAACATCAATCTCAGTCATAGGATTCCTCTAGCGCATGGCGAGGTCCCTCCATCTCTGGATGTACTCACCCACTAACTCATCCAACTCGTGAGCCATTGTGAGGAGTTCTATTGCTTGAACATCCAGTTCCGCTTCATAAAAGTACTTGTAGAACCACTACTCGATCTCTTGCCAAGAATGAACTGAGTGGGGGCAGGCGTCGGTACCACTTGAAGGTGGGCCCAACCAAAGTTTCTACAAACTGCCGAAGAAGCAATCTGGAGTCCGAAGCCGATTCTTGACATGCTAACACAAAATGACCCACATGCTGCTGGGGCGAGCCCATGTCATCGAAGACTGGTAACCTTCCCTTTTGATATTCGATGGGGAAGGGGATCGATAAAAGGTGGGTATGGCTTCTTGTATTGGACACTTTCTTGTGTCATCGACGTTTGTAAGCCTTTGATGCTTTTACTGTCATCCTCTGGACGTCTTCTTGAGTGAACATCGATGGCATAGCTTGAGAGACTACATTGGGTTGGTCATCGAAGGAGACAGGAGTGGTTAGAGGCCTTGGGGTTCGGGCCACAGGAGGAGGCTGAGGTCTCTCTTCCTCTTCGCGTTGAGGCTCAAGAGGGGTTTTGCTTCTTGATGGGAAGACACTGCGGGTCGAGCATCTTCGAGTCCTTTGAGCCTATCCATAATGATATTCAACATGTCCTCGAAATGGGCCATTGGATTTTCAGGCTCATCCCCATCATGGCTTACTACCATTACCTCGACTTATTCGCCCTGGTCAAGTAATTAGGTAGTGGGGTTGATTCGGGTCTTTTTTATCCCTCGATCTGACAATCCAAGCAATAGGGGTTAAGCTTGTAACCTAGGCAAGTAGTGGCTTTGGACGACCTTGGGGCCATCGTTCAACCTGAATGGGCTAGAGATGGCCTTGGGGCCATATCTCCTTTACTTACTCGTGACAGCCTTGGGGCCATGGATCGGATGGAGTGAGTCCATCTTCCTGTACCTCGACAACATAGCAATGAACAGTGTCACTCATTTCAGGTTCCTCAATGTTTTGAAATGGTTAGAATCGATTTTATTTTAGTAAGTCTTCTGAGGTTGAAGACTGTGCTTTTCGTTTCCGAAACAGCACTCTCATCTCTTTCATCTGTTTAATTCACAAATCTCAGTATACTTTCTCCCAGAATCGAAACTGACTTTGACTTCCTTATTGACTGACTCGCCCTACAGAGATGAGGGCAAAGTCAATCAATTCTTGTAATGTATGACATCCAGGAAGAAGAGATTTCATAGTCGTCCTTGAAGGCTTAGGTTCTCTTGGAGAAGGGGGGTGCTGACTGGTCATCTTTGAGGGTATCCTCTTGTCTTGAGCCCTACCCTGTGGGCTCACTTGTACGTATAGGGAAGGAGGAGTCGACAGGATAGTGCTCGAAGGGAACTTCTTCGAGTACCATGTAATAAGAAACTTACCATGTGCTAAGCGGCTTCGGGGTAGTGAGGGGAGCGTTCGATGCTTCTTTCCTTTTTCTGCTGGTAGAGTCACCGATCTTGCAAGTGTGTGCATGGCCCACAACAGTGTTCGGGGTGGTTTGTGACCCATACTAATCATGACTTATTTATATAAAGCACTTCCAATTTTAGCATTCCTTCAAGTCATTATAAAGCACTTTCAAATTTTTTTTGAAAACTTGAACTAAAGAACAAGTTCGTTTTGTTTACGCTCTCTTTGTTTTTATTGGTCAGTGCTTCTCATTTTCTCTCTACAATCCTTTTTTAAAAAAAAAAATTTGTACTTCTCTTCTTCTCCCTCAATGTCTTTGTTCTCTTGTTTTTTGATTGATCTTTGCTTCTCACATTTCTCCCTACCATCCTTTTTTTTAACTCTCTCTCTCTCTCTCTCTCTCTCTCTCTCACACACACTCGGGTTTTATGCTTCTTTCTTAAGATATATCTCGCCTAGCAATTTGCATGTTGTTTATTGCAACAGTGCTAAGACGCTCAAGAAATACACAACAACCTACGAATCTGCCGATTGACGCTCTAAGTGCCAACTCAAGTAAACCATTAGAGGGACGCTTTCTGAATCAATCTGTCATGGCTACTGGTACTCAAGCAATTGGTGTAACACCACAAGTTGTTGCTGGTTCCTCGTCCATCACTCTTGCTTTGGATCAACTCCAGTGGTTGCTCTCACAATCCCGATTGTCCAAAGGTTTTGCATCTACTTTTTCACGTAATATTGTTTCAGATTTCTATTTAATAGACACTCATGTTTCTTGCTATATGATGGCTAGTGAATCTAATCTTATCGACTATAAACCTTGTTTTCATATTATTCACTGTTGATGGTACTGTTATGAAAATTTCTATGGTTGGCTCAATTACCACATCCTCTGATACTTCTGGTATATTGAATGTTTTCGGTTCCCTCTATACCGTGAATATGTTTTCTATTACTATGATTGCAAAAATTGACATATCTTAGAAACCACATGAGCTCTTCTTTTGTCAGCCTCACTTCCTAAGGTTTGTTGGGCAAAAGTTGTTCATACAATTGCTTATCATGTTAATATTATGCCTTCTTCTACCTTGTCTGGATGTTCCCCTCTACAACGATTGTTTGCTCAACCCTCAAATTATCCTATTCATCATGTTTATTGTTGCACTTGCTTTGTGCTGTCATCAATATCTGAATGGGATAAACTGTCACCCAAAGCAGTTAAATATGTTTGTTAGGTTATCCTAACCACCAAAAGGGATATAAATGTTATGACCCCATAACTAAGAAAATTTTAGTATCCCAATATGTATTATTTTCTTAGCATATTCCTTTTCATTCCCCTCCTACCTGCTACTGACTCATATTCTACTTCTTTTCTTGTCCCATTCGCTGATAATATTTTTATCATGTCAGGAACCTCTCCCATACCTCCTACAGATGGTCCGATTGTAGAGCACTCAACTGTTGGTGGGAACCACTTTAGGTACTTGCACCTATTACTCTTGTACAAATATCCTCTGTCAGCCGTAGTACTTATGTACTTGTCTTACATGCTTTTTGGGTTGATTGTAAAACGTTTTACCTAAGCATCAAGTCTTTCTTGCTATTGTTCATTCTTACTCTAAGTTACTAAGTTACAAACCTATGAGGAAGATGTCAAACAAACCGAGTCGCAAAATGTCATCGTAGAAGAATTGACATAATGCCTACTTGGGATCTTTTTCCTCTTCCCAAAGAAAAAAGTGTCATTAGTTGCCAATTAGTGTAAAAAAATCAAAACTAAAGTTGATGGCAGTTTTGAGCGCTATAAGGAATGACTTGTGGCTAAATGTTGATTATAATTTGGGATTGATTTTCATAAAAAATTTCTACTACTGCCCACATGACTACAATTTGTTCTTTGATTTTTATGTAATGGTCATATTTCAATCGATATACAAAGTACATTTCTCAATGGAGATCTTGCAGAAGATGTTTATATGAAGCTGCCTCCAAGGGTTTCCAATTCTGACAATAGAGTTCGTCGACAATGGAACAGATTCTATGGGCTTAAATAAGCTCCTCGTACTTCGTTTGAAACATTTAGTTATGTTGTTGTCTTTGCATGTTTTCGAAAGATCCATCATGAACTTTCCATATTTATCTCAGTCACACCTAGAGGACATGCAATTCTTCTATTTATGTTGATAATATAATTATTTCTGTAGATAATGGGGCCACTATTCATTAGATCAAGCAGCAACTTAGTCAATTTTTTGAGATGAAAGATTTAGGTTTCTTAAAATATTTTTTAAGCCTTGAAGTTGCTTATTCTCCTTTTGGGCATTGGTTTCTCAACTTAAGTATGTCACAGGTATTGTTTCTCGAGCTCATCTGGTTAAGGATACAAAAATTTTGATACACATACCGAGCAAAAATCAAACTTCATTCTACAAATGGTAAGATCCTTCTTGATTCTATACTTTACAAGTAACTTGTTGGAAGTTTGATTTATTTGACTCTCTCTCGGCCATATACTGCTTATGCTATTCCTCTTGTCAGTTAATTCTTCAGTACCCCTCGTGTTTTAGCATGTTAGTTGTTCTATGTATTATCTGTTATATTTGAGACATGTTTAATCGCGTTGTATTGTTCTCTTCATCTTTTGCTCTTGAGCGTTGTGCTTACACTTACTCTAATTGTGTTGGAGCCACTATCGATTAGAACTCCACTACAGGTTTTTGAATTTTTCTTGGTGACTCCCTTCTTTCTTGGAAGAACAGGAAATAAAAACGTATTGATCAGTCTACAACTAAAGCTGAGTATCGAGCCATAACCCAAACAACAAATGCGATTGTCTGGCTTCATCGGTTATTTGCTAACTTAGGTGTGGAACTTTCTGCCCCCACTCTATTATATTGCAATAGAAAAAGTGTGTTCAATGTTGCTAAGGGCCCGGATTTTCATGAGCGCACCAGTATATCTACGTATATTGTGACTTTGTTCAACATGAATATTTAACTGGGGTAATCTCTCCACCATACATCTCATCTTCTACACAACTTGCTACTTTCTTTACAAAGTTTCATAATGCTCTTCGTTTCTGAAGCCTTGTTTTCAAACTCTCAATGGTTCGCTTCCTACCATCACGAGTTTCAGGGGGAGTGTGAAAATTTGTATATTTACTTTCTTTTATTTTGTAGATAGAAAGGTTGTATTAAGATATTTTCTTTTGATATCACACAGGCTGTACAATGCAATTTTACATATGTAGGATCTCCTCCCACAAGTTCAATATAGAAAAATAAAGATTTCTCAGATTTCTCCAAATGACAGCTTAAATGCCCCAAGCGATTCCTAATTTGACTTGAATTCAAGGATGCCTGCAATTAAGGATCTACAGAAAGCCTTAGAAATGAATACAAGAAAGAAGATATTGGTAGGAAGAATTCTTGTTCAATCAATACCTAGACTTCAAGATTAGCGATGGAAAATTAGTACTTGCACTGGTGCATGAACTGCATATTATAGCCAATGAAAGTGTCTTACGTGGCATGAATATTTGTTAAGTCTCTCATGACAAAACTGAGTAGACAACAAAACAAAATGGGTTCAAGCTTAATTAGTCCCAGCCAAGTTCTTTATCATCGGCACCTGTTTCTTTGTGCTAGCATGAGTGAAATCATAAGAAAGAGAGACAGAGATCACAACCTTTTTTCAATGTTACAGAGATAGATCATAATACTAACCTTATATAGTTTAACAATTGTTATCAAGACCGGAGTAGGCCGGAGTAGGCTGGGTGGTCTGACTGATAAAACCGCTGATCTATGCCTTGGCCAATTTGGTTCAACACAAAAATTGAACTCGGTTGAAATCTGGTTAAAATCAATATTTAACCATTTTGACAGATTCGACTAGCTGGTTTTAACCCGTTTAATGGGCCAAACAAAGTTGAACAACTTTTATAATATGTTCCATATTCCTCAAGCTATTATCCATACTTCTCTTGAATATTTTTAAAATACTATCCAACTGGTTCAACTACTGGTTAGACCAGCTTTAACTGGATAGACCCCTAACTAGTTCGATGGCTGGTATGATCATGCTAACAGTGCTATCGACTACGAAACATTGCTTGGAGTGGCCATTTATTTCGCAAATTAATTTGTTTATTCCATCGACAATATTAAAAATGTGTTCATTTGGAACATAGGATCAAATTAGCTATCGAATCGGTGAGAGGTTTGGTAGAATCAAATATAAAAAAAATGAGAATAATAATTTAAAAATATAAAATAAATTAGAAAAAGTTTTTCAACTTTGTTTAGTAAGTCAAATTGGTTAAAATTAGATAGCAAAAATGGCTAAAAGTGGTCAAACAATGAATTTGACAAATATGCAATTAAACCAAAATTTTGCCACTAATCCGGCCAAGACAACACTCGGTGGTTTGACTGATTGGATGGGGTATTCTAATCCGGTCTTAATAACTATGATTTGTAGTATAGGAGAGCTCCACTTGTTAAGAAAACACTGCCTAAACTCTGTAAAAGAATTATTTGCACTTATATCTAAATAACTCATTTTTTTCATGAAAATAGACTATCCAACATGTAAGCAATAATAATGACATAGGCGGCTCTCAGCCAAAACGAGACCGAAACCCAACTTTTTGGGAAATTTATCGAAACACACTTCAAGGTTGAACTATTATTTAACATTTCACTATTTGTGTCTTGATAAAATTTCAAAACTCATTACATAACGTCGACGAGTTATTTAAAATTTTATCAAAAGAATGTTGGCTATTTGAAATTATATTGATGAGCGAATAAATTGTTCCCACATTTAAGTGTGACTTGATAACCTTTCTCTTTTCTTTTTCTAATCAATATAAAAGAAGGAAAAAAATAGATTTCAAGGCAATAGTGCAACTTGTAATGCATCTTAGGACCGTCAATTTTCAAGATTTTCAAGTTTTCATAGATCTATTCGATCTACACTATTTTTCAAGCTTTAGATTTTATAAATAAAGATGAAAATATATTTTAAGGCTATCACAAAGACCTTTAGTATTGAAACCATATTTCTCGATACTATTTGAAGGTGCACTCTACTTTGATTATTTAAAGCCTCATTCCTTTCAAAAAAAAATTAAAACACATAAATTTTATTTATTTTTAATTATGACTTGCGACCTGGTGAAATTCAACTCTTAATTTTGACATTGTGGGACGGGTCACGGCCCTAACCACTTCCCACTTGAGGCCATATCCAACTCTTAAATACATTTCAACTATCTCCCAAAACGGTAAAGGAACTTAACCAAAACCCAAGAAGTATATGGAGTGGAGTGTAAACACATTAAGTAACAATCTCAGTCCATGATGTACACATATTGTCTCTTTTGGGATGAACTGATGTGTGGGGCTTGGGCGATTAAGGATGTTGCGTGTACGTGTAGTGCTACACTAAGTTAGGCCCAGGTAGAGAGAGTGTGTGATTTAATGTGTTAAGTGAGTGAGAGTGATAGAAATGGGTATGTAGATCTAGAACAATCACATTCAATGTCATTGAACAGGTTGGCAATGGGCTGAACCGGCCCGAGCCCATCCCAGCCCTAATAGGAGCCAGATCCGCCAAATAGGAAAAATTAAAAATAAATATAGATATTAAAAGGTCTTGGGTGCTTGGCTGGTCGAATCGGGCTAGTCCTTTCTGTTGGATGCGGTATTATCCAAAATCACCAACATAAAGAAATATCATATTTTGTGGGATTGAGATATTTCCATACTATTTGGGATTGAGATATTCTCTTAAGGATTGAGATTGATATTGATAAGTTTCGTAAAGGAAACAGAAATCCAAAAAGATTAAAACTGTTGGATTTATCTATTGGGTTTTGAGATATATGTAAGATCTATAGGAAGTTTTTTATTTAATATGGACTCTTAATCTTATATATATGGGATGAAAGTGCAGAGAATCTGTGTGCCCTCTATGGGTCACCATATGGGAATGGTGGTTCCTCTAGAGAGAAAGGGAGATAGAGCCTCTTGTACATAAGATGTAATTTTTTTTAAAGAGAAGAGAGCTTCTTATGAAGAGAATCATTAATGATGTTTTCTGATCACTCTGTAGAAAACATTGATGATGCCTCCTGAAGACTCCTGCAAAATGAGATGTTGGTTTTTTATAGAGAAGCGGTTCCTATGGAGATTTTGAATTGTTTCCATTTTAATTAGAGAGAAAGTCAGTTTCCTGTTGTTCTCGTGTCTCTATCTGGTATTGTCAATATTGCCAGAAATAAAGAAAATGGATGAAGAGTTGTTTAAAAGGGTTTGCTCGACTTGTATATTTTGTCGAGGTTTGTTCCAAAATGTTTGAGGTAACTTTCATTGGTATAGTGGATTTCTGTTTGCCGTGCCCGTGGATGTAGCCCTCTTGGGTGAACCAAGTAAATATTTAGGTTATTGTAGTATGTATTTCATGTTTTATTTCTCATACTTTATTTGCCAAATATTTACCCATCGAGTTTAGAGCTTCTGCGCACAACACTTTTTTGGCTCAAACCTGATCCCATCGCCACACTCGGGTCATGGTGATCAGCATCTTGGGACACTTTTTTAGGATCGGCCAGGCCACCTGGCCCATTGGCACCCCTAACTTGAATGTTTGAGATGCGTGAGAAGAGAGACAGAGAGAGATGCACTTACTAGTGATGCACACGATGCTTGAAAAATGCATAAGAGGGATGCGTGTGAGCAAATAGTTTTATTTGTTCTTTGTGTTGATGGTCAACTTCTCCTAATCTCCTTAACACTAATTTTAAACGTGTGGGTGAGAGGGACGAGTGTGAACCCAATTAGTTTGATTTGATTCCTTTTAAAATAGTGATGCACACGATGTTTGAAAGGTGCATGAGAGGGATGCGTGTAAGCAAATACTTTTATTTGTTTTCTTTGTGTTGATGGTCAAATTATCCTCATTATTAAGACTTATTTTACATATGAGTGTGAAAGGCACAAGATAACCCAATTAGTTTTATTTGATGGAAAAAGTTTAGATAAGTGCGAGCCTCTAAACAAACAAATTAGGGCGCATCACTAAATTTCATTAAAAAATAGGTTGTTTTGGTGTCCAAATGTCCTCAAATTGATCATCGCGATCTCAAGATGCATGGACATGATAAAAAAATGGATTTCAAGTTTTGGAAATAATTCATCTTGTAATACATTTTTGGACCGTCAATTTTCAAGTTTTTATAGATGTGCTCGACCTCACTATTTTTTAAACTTTAAATTTTATAATTAGAAATGAAAGTATAATTTAAAGATATCACAAAGATTTCCAATACTGAAACTAAATTTCTCGACACTACTTGAAAGTACGCTTTGCTTTGATTGTTCATAGTCTCAGCCTTATAAACACCGTACCCTTATTGGATTTCGTTTTAAATTATCAGCATGTCTTAAAAACTCTAATTTATAGCTTAGGTTGATGAGAGTTTGGGTGTTGAAGTTGGATGAACTGTTTCATCAAATGATCTAAACTAGGATTGGACATAGATTAGGTCAACAAATTAGGGTTTGGATAAGCTACCCTCTGTGTAGTTTTGATGAAACAAGTGAGGCTCCATGAGGCCAACTTCATTGCAATGCTTAGCAACCATCTAGAACATGTGGCTTCAATGAGAAGGAGTGGCCATTTTTGAAATCTAGCTTCATCTCAAATATTAGGTTCTTGTTTTTGGAAATTTCAAGGTGTGTATGTTCGAACCCACCGAACTCAAGTTTTGTCATTTTGGTTATGGATGAGAGTGAAAAGAGTGTTATATAGACATCGATATTGGCATCATATCTAGGATCTATCTTAGTACAATTATAAACATTATGTATAAATATAGCATACAAGTAAAACTTTAAAATGTAATGAATTAAAAACAAAAAATTAAAATATGAAATTCAAAGTATAAATTTATTTATTTGCAAGAAAATTAAAATACATTAGCATTGTCTTATGCAAAAGGAACATTTTTGTATGCAAAACCAACATTTTGAATAATGCATGTAAAACATCTTCCACAATTACGTTGTTAGAACCATAGGTAATTTGATACATCCATTATGGAACATATAAATGTATTAAAAATATAAACCACAATTAAAATCTTATGATTATGATAATAATAAATATTTATCAAATATATGCATAAGAATGTCTGTTATAAAGTTTCATAAGCGCTATTTTTGTTTCTCATATACTGATATTTAAATATGAAAAAAGTTTATATAAGTTTGGAAGCTTATACTATATAAGTAAAGTGCACCTAAAAAATCGATAGACAAGAGTATTCCAATTTTAAAAAACCTTCCAATTGATCATCTTGTCCTTAACATGAATGGTTTAAATAAATAAATAAATTTAAGTCCTAAAAATAATTCATATTGTAACAAGCCAACTTAATTGTCTACGTTCAAGATTTTGAAGATTGATAAATATGCTCAATGTATACTATTTTTAGATTTTTTCAAAACTAAATTTGAATATGAATTTTCAAGCCAACGTAAGGTTTTCAACATGGTAACTGCATCTTTTGTCAAACGTCAAATGTTGTACCTTGTATGGTATAAAGTGGGCATCTCATACAAATCTCACCCTTTCAAAAATATTCTTACTTTTTTACTTCTAGTAAAGGCCTTGTGTGTATAAGAATGATTTTTTTTATTAATCACTTTAGTAGTATAAGAGTTGTTTTATTTAACCAATGTTTAGAATCCTAGAATTTATTTACTTTGACTTTTTAACTAATAAATGTAATTTCATACTAATTGATGTAGATAAAAAGTTGGGGCCGTTTAATTTTTTACTTTATATTCTTTTTAATTCTAGAAAATGTGTTATTTGATGGTTTAGTTTTTTTTTTTTTGGGGTTATTATTGTCTAGATATTTAAAAAGTAGATTCTCTACGGGAGTTAGTTATAATAGATTTTTATGAGGATATAGTTTCTCTTTTTGTGGGGGTTGAGATGGGTGGTGTCACAACCCCGCCCCCTACGGGCCCCGTCGGACCCACAAAGGCCAACACCGAGCTGGCAAGGTGTGGGGTGGGATACGGAGGTCGAAACAAAGCCAGTATCAAACAAGCACTTAACAACTTGAAAAATAATTCTAATAACCACCCAACAAAAAAGATTTGAGCAATCACCAAGAACTAAGATGAGCATAAGCACTCCCATAAAAGCATGAACATTACAAAAAGCATCATGGCCATACCGAGACCCATACACCCTATACACAGAAAAAAAAAAAAAAAATATAACCTAGATCAGAACATAATCAAAAGGGGCCCACGTCCCAAAGCTAAACTGTTATAAAAATATATACAAGTCTAATGTCTCAACGGGGTCGACATCCGCCCTGATGGTCTCCTAGCACTGGATCTCCATCAGTATTGATTAACTATCTACATGGTGAAAGGGTGACTTTCATAGCCCAACAAGTGGAAACTTGATATTATGATTTCATACATATACCAATTCATTCATGCCATATATATATCATACTTCGGTTTGCAAGTCTCAACATTCATGTAAGCATTTATCACAATTGACATTATACCCATCTTGGTTCTAACTTATTAACATTAAGTCAAGAATGGATGTAATCAAGTACCAATCAAAAAGATATAGCATAATTCACGATATGTATATCAACCATTGATCAAGATACTCAGGCATAAAAATCGATCAAAGCATTTCAACATAAAATATAGCAAATAACTCATCATCAAGCAATTACAACAAAATAAGTCATGTAGTAGAAGCACTAACCTCGGGTCCAAGGTTATAACTTCTACCTTATCCCACAAGAAAAGTGCCACCCGCTTCCGTTCGAGGTGTAGCACCTCACTGACAGCGAGCTTTGGGGCTTTTGATAGACACATGCCTTGTAGGACACTACTTCCTATGCCCACTTGGTTAGGACTTTGCACCGTCTGGGTGTTAATTACTATGAATGGGGGAGTGACCACACAAACATCTCGTGCCCCTATTCGTGTCCTATCATGGAGAGTTAAGGAGGTCATAAGTCAGGCTATGCAATATGTTAAAATCATATCAATAAATCACATATTACATCATGCGCATCTCACTGGTGCCAATCATGGTCATGCAATTTGCTCAAAGCATCCCAAGAAATCACATATCACTTCATGCGTACCTCACTGTTGCCAATCATGGCCATGTAATACACTCAAAGCATGTCGAGAAATCACATATCACATTATGCGCACCTCATTGGTGTCAATCATGGCCATGCAATATGCGCAAAGTAAGCCAAAAATCATAAATAATCATAAGAGACATCACCATGTTATATTATCATGCTTATCCATTCAAGAAATATTATTATGCCAATAACATGCTATATATCAATGTAACAAACATCACTACGTCATATTATCATGCATATCAATTCAAGAAACATTGTCATGTCAATAGCATGTTATATATCAATGTAACATACATCATTATATCATATTATCATGCATGTCAATTCAATAAACATTATCATGTCAATAACATGCTATATATCAATGTAACATACATCACTATGTCATGTTATTATCCATATCAATTCAAGAAGCATTAGCGTATCAATAGCATGCTATATATCAATGTAACAGACATGACAATGTCATATTATCATGCATATCAATTCAAAAAACATTATCATGTCAATAACATTCTATATATCAATGTATCAGACATCATTATGTCATGTTATCATACGTATCAATTCAAGAAACGTTACTATATCAATAGCATGCTATATATCAATGTAACAGACATCACTATGTCGTAATATTATATATATCAATTCAAAAAATATTAGTATGTTAATGCATACTATATATCAATCTAACAGATATTACTGTCATATTATCATGCATATCAATTCAAGAAATATTAACATGTCAGTAACATGTTATATATCAATGTAACAGACATCACTATGTCATGTTTCTGGTTTTCCAATATTTATACTGCCCACCTTTAAGGGCATATTATTAAATTTAAATATCATTTAAACCTAAAACCAATTTCTTGGTAATCTAGACTCATAACAAGACAACTTTTATAAAGGAAGTAACCCTAGATATTGGTCCAAAGTTTGTCAAACTATTTGGATTTCCCAGATGAAATTTCAGTTCTGTGCAGCAGGAAATACAAGGTGACACCCTACTAGAAAATGCCCATAACTTTCAAACCATAAAGAATTTTATAATGAATCCAAAATCAATTTTCAACTAAAATCATTTATCGAACATTTTAAAGTATCTTCATCTTATTTTGGTAAATTTTGGTTAGTCAAAAGCTTCACACAAAAACATGTTAAATCCTTGAATTTTCATTTCACGGATCTGACATGCATTAGTAAATAGTTAATAGCTTTCAAATTACATAAGATATTAACAAGAGGTCTTTTCCATGTGGAAATACATTCAACATCCTACAGGCCTACCAAAATTCATGATTTAAGGCAAGGTTTAAGGTATCCTAATAATCTCTCAAACAGGGACTACAATTCTGGGAATCAAAATACACTTTAACAGAATTTTAGTAAGTATGCACCCACACACACACACACACACACACACACACACACACACACACACACACACACATACACACACATACTTGAATTTCACATTTGAAATAGGCAAATAAACATGCATTATATTCAAATGAAATTGAACCAAAAAATCCCCAATTTTTCAGTACCTTAAACTTATGAAATTTCAATTACTTGAGTCATTCTGAGAATCAGAATACCCTTAAACAGAATTTTAGTAAGTATGCACCCACTCACACACACACACACACTTGAATTTCAAATTTGAAATAGGCAAAGAAACATGCATTACAATCAAATGAAATTGAACCAAAAAAATCCCCAATTTTTCAATACCCTAAACTTATGAAATTTCAATTACTTGAGTCATGGATTTTACCCCCAAATTTATTACATGAGCTAATATAATAATATCCTATTTTCTATATTAATTACATAAAATTTTCTATTATTCTAAACATGTTAGTTCGCATGAAATAAAAAATGCAAGATTCCTCTTACTGTTTGGATCCACAAGGTGGCAGGGTCAAGGCTTGGGTCTTGAATTCTTGCACAAGGGGTTCAGTAGATGAGAGGTGGTAACGGTGCGAGGTGAGGGAGCTCACGGTGGGAGGGTAAGAGGGCTTAAGGTGAGGGGTATGAGGGTTTAATGGTTAAGGGAGAAGAAGAAAAACAAGGGTAAAGAGGGGCATGTGAGGGAGTGAAGGGGTGAGGAGAGAGAGTGAAACCTAATTTATGAGTGAGTGGGAGGTATATATATAAGTATGGGGTGGAAGCATGCATGTGCCACATGGCACTCAAATGAACATACATGAGGAATATAGTAATGGGGGTGGAAGCATACATGTGCCACATGACACTCAAGTGATCATGCATGAAGAGAGAGAGGGCATGCATGAGGAACACAATGATGGGGGTAGAAGCATACATGAAGAGAGATCATGTGAGAGGAGAGAGAGTTCATGTGTGTAATCATTGTGTGGGGGCATGCATGATGTAATCATGTGCATTGGGATGGATGAGTTTTTATGGGGATTTGTGCACATAAGAGTGTATGCATGCATGGAGATGCATGCACGGCGCATTGGGATGCATGCGGAAAAAAATAATTGGGATACGGATCATGACTTTTTGACGGTAGCTCAGATTTGAACGATTTTTATCCCGTTGGAAAGCTCACGATCCTTATAAAAACACGGTACCACTCAAAACACTAGACAAATGTTAATCATCAAATTGAAAAAGAGACCTGCGGTAAGTATTAGTAGGAAACGATTCGGGATATAAACAGAATCAATGACTAGAAAAGCCCTGAACCTTACAGGTTCTGGCTTTCTGAAATTATGGGGTTTCACGTGGAAGTTAGAGAGAGAGAAAGAAGAGATTATAATTGAGTTAAAAATTTGAGTCGTTTTGAAAGATCTTTGGAGTAGACTCCCATGCAAACCTAGAAAGGGTATAATCTCTCAATATTTTTATTTTTATTTTAATTATCCTGGTTATTATTTTCTCCCTGCATCAGTTCAGAGCTAGTAAGATCCATCAATTACAATGCGACTAAAACCCGCACTCGCAATTAAGGATTTATTGTAGTAAATCATAGAATTTGTGGGTCAAAAAATTAAAGAGAGCATGAACACTGCCTTAGAGGGTACCCTAGCAGATATAAGAGAAATTAGACAAAGGTTGCAATGGTTGGAGAATAATATTATTATTCGAGAAGAGGGTGCTCGCAACCATGGAGATCCGACACCATATTTTGTCGTAGAGATGAATCGAGACCCACGACTAACTAGGGGTACCGATCCTGAATGTGACGATCATATTATGATGCAAGAACAACGATCTAATGAGCATCCACATGATCTTGGAATTCAGGTTGATCTTCCTAAGTTTTATGAGGAACTTGAAAAATAAATCTCGATTGGGCTCGAGATCCCAATGTTTTACTTAAATATGAATACAAAATATTTGATGAATCGGTTGATTGAAAAAAAAAAGTAACGAGCACCTAGTGAGACTACATCAAAAGAAAAAAGAAGAAATTAAAAGTAGTTTCTTGCATGATATTCTCATGACAACAATGTCATTTGTTATGGGGTTTAAAACAGATTGCTGGTTGGATCATAGAGAGAATTTGACCCAAAAATGAAAACTTCTCAAATACTGCAAGGATGATTACTCACTATTTTGTGGGGATATATCTCCAAATAACGGCCAATAAGGGGTCAAATTTGAAGGAATTTGGAAGAAGCATGTGAGTTCTTACGCATATAAGATATCCGCTTATGCTAGGGCATTTCTCAAAAGCAACGCGTTGTACCGAAACCTGGGTATAGTGAGAAATTAACAAGGGTTAGCTAGGGCGTTCCCCAAAAGTGACATGCTGTAGCACCCCTGGCTGCGGTTACAGTAAAAAATAGGCAAGAGTTCTCATAACATTTTGGACGAGTGCTGGTAGTCAAGTGGACTATAAAGACGATTACAGGTAAGAGTATATAGTTAATTGATATAATGAGACAAATGAGAGTAAATATAGTTTGTCTACAAGAAACTAAGTGAAAAGGAAAAAAAGCTAAGAAAATAGATGGGTATCAACTTAAGTACACAGGAAAGGATAATAATAAGCACGGTGTAGGCATATTAGTAGGGAAAAAAGATAATTAACATAATTAATAATTATGCACCACAAGTAGGACTAGATGATAAAATTAAGAGACAATTTTGGGAGGATATGGATGGACTAGTGCATGATACACGAAATATAAAGAGGATCTTTATAGGAGGGTAATTAAATGGACATGTAGGGAAGGATAGTGGAGGACATGAAGGGGTACTTGGGGGACATGGGTTTGGCGAAAGAAACGAGATGGGTGAGGCTATTCTAGATTTTACTATGGCCTACAACCTAGCAATAACAAACGCTTACTTTAAAAGTAGATCACATAAAAGCCAAATAGACTTCTTCTTAGTTAAGAAGATAGATTGACTATCATGTAAAGACTGTAAGATTATCTCAGAAGAGCGTTTGACTACCCAACACAAGCTCATGGTTATATATGTCTATCGATAAAGACTTGGAAGAGAAGGGGTGAAATTAATAAGTGTTCAAGAACTAAGTGGTGGAATTTAAAATATGAAAAAATAAATTTATTTAGGGATAAATTAGTTAAGGAAGGAAAATAAAACTTTGAACATGAGGTCAATGTTATATGGAATGAAATAATTGATTGTATTACGAAAATGGAAAAAGAATTTTAGGAGAAGAGGAAAAGAAATTCTGATAAGGAAACTTGAAGGTGGAGTGATGAGGTTCAAAATGCCATTAGTGAAAAACAAACATGTTATAAAATTTGAAAATGTAATAGAAATGATCAAAATTAAAAAATATATAAAAAGCTTAGTAAAAACATTAAACAAATACTAAATAAGGCCAAACTTAAGGCATGTGATAGTCTATATAGTAAACTGGGAACAAGAAAAGCTGAAAAATATGTCTTCAAATTAGCAAAAAAGAAAGAGAAAAAATGTAGGAATTTAGGCCATATTAAATGCATTAAGAGTGAAGAGAAAATGATATTGGTGAAAGATAAAGAGGTCAACGAAAGATAGAGAGTTCATTTTAAAAATTATTGAATGACGAACACAATGAGAATATAGCGGTAAAAGAAACTGTTGGCATAAATGAGGGCGTAGGTCGTAGATACATCTGTATAATTAGGATATCAAAAGTGAAAGAAGCTTTGAAGATGATGAAGATAGGAAAGGTTTTAGGACCACATGGTATTCCGATAGAGGGTTGAAAATGCATGGGGGAGATTGGCATTGACTAGCTAACCAAGTTATTCAATAATGTATGAGAACAAAGAATTATGCTAAACGAATGAAGAAAAAATCATGTGGTATCTATTTATAAGAACAAATGAGACATACAAAATTATGAGAACTATCGATGGATCAAACTTATGAGCCACAATATGAACTATGGGAGAGATATGACCAACGACTAAGGCATAAGGAGGGTAATAGAAAACCAATTTGGTTTTATTCTAGAAAGGTCAACAACCAATGCTATTTTCCTACTTTGGCAACTGATTGAGAAGTTTATGGTGACTGAAAAAGATCTTCAAACGGTCTTTATTGTTCACAAATGGTTTTCATTGATATAGAGAAAGCTTATGATAGAGTACCTAGATATTTGATTTGGTGGGTGTTGTAAACAAAAGGAGTCTCCAGATACTATATCGACTTAGTGAAAAATATGTATGAGAAAGTGCTAACTAATGTATGAACAACTATTGGAGAGACGAGTGAGTTTTCAGTGACAATAAATTTACATTAGGGGGTTAGCATTGAGCCCATACATCTGTGTCTTAATTATAAATGACTCAACTAGACACCTACAAGATGAGGTACAACGGTGCATGTTGTTCACGGTTTTTATTGATGAAATCTAAAACGATGTCAATACAAAGTTATAGAGGGGTGCTATAAAATCTAATGGTTTTAAAATTAGCCAGACAAAGACATAATATATGGAATGCAAGTTTAGTAATAATAGGAGTAGAGATAATGAAATAGTTAAGATTGACGACCATGAAATACAAAAAAGAATGTACTTCTGATATATTTGGTCGATAATCTAGGAAAATAGAGATATTTAGGAAGACGTCATATATAGAATTATAGCTGAGTGAGCGAAGTGGATATGTACAACTTGGGTCTTATGTGATCGCCATATACCAATGAAACAAAATGGCAAGTTCTATAGGACAACTGTGAGACCAGCTAAGAGAAAGTAGACTTAGGTGGACTGGTCATATGTAGTGCAAACTCAGTATAACTCCTATTAGGAGGTGAGAATTAGTTCAAGAAAAATGCTAAAAAAGGACAGGAGTTATGCCCAAAAAGACATAGTTGAAAATAGTGAGATCGACTGGTATGTAAAGTTTTTCTTTTAATATTTTATAGTTTAATATTTAAACTCATGATCATGATGAGTTTTTTGAAGTTAAATAAAAAAATTAAATTATTCATCTTTTAAATATATTTTAATAAATTTTCTTAAATCTTATGAAAAAAGATACTTAACAGTTATGAATAATATTTAAAAATTCGGTGATCCGATCTAAAATCGGACAATCAGATTGGGTATCATCCATATCCTCTCGGATTTGTCCATACACGTGGTGTCCCCCGATCGTCACGATTTCACTTTGAAATTAAAAGGCATACGTTGGTGACAAAGGCCCACGTGGTGGCCCTACATCGAGAACCATGACATCATTGTCAAAATTTGCAGTACAGATGGCTACAACTCCTGCACCATCACGTATCCCAGCTTAAGTTCATGCGATGCAATTTCAAAGGAGGTGCATCTTTTTTATAGGACAAATTCTTCCAACATCTCTTCGATGTGGATAAAGCTTCGTCGTCATGCGAATATACTTACCAGAAAACAAAAAACTCATGGGATTATATGACTACTATTAGGCTGTTAGCTATTAGTTAATTATGATTAAAAATAAAAAATATTAGTTGCTTATAGGATATTGAAAAGGCAAAAAATAATTTAAGATTTGTTTATTGAACATTAAAAGACTAGTTTATGAGATATTTTAAGAGAAAAAAATAACACTAGCTCTTACCATTTTAAAATTTATTTTCAAGTTGTGTTATCGATTATCCCATATTGCAAGTACGAATTTATTTATTTACTTTTAATTTACTAAAATATAATTGAAATTTTATATTTCTACATTATATATTATTTCCACATTAATAATTACATATTAGATTTATTTGTTTGTTAGAGTCATACACTTATTTTTTGAATCGCGTTTATTATAATGTCACAATTAATAATTATACTAATTGTATTGTTAACCAAATCGTATATTTTATGTATTAATTTATTTATATTATAAATTATGTAATATACTTTTTTTTGTTATAATTATAAATTAGACTTTTTTAAAATTAGAAAATATCAAGACAAATTTTAAAATTTATTTTTAAAATGATTATAGAATATAAACTAATAATTTTAATTTCATTGTATAATATTATAGTTAGTTAAGTTGTGATAATTTTAGGAGAGTGAAACAATTTTAATTTCAATGTATAATATTATAGTTAGTTAGGTTGTGATAATTTTAGATGAGTAAGGAGAATTAATAAATATTTGATGTGATACTAATTTCACTTTATATGAAATAATATTTTTTTAATCTTATAATATAAAAATATTTTTCAATATTTTTAAATTATTTTGGTATATTATTATAATACTATATTATAATTAATAATTATACAGACATCCACACACGAAAACAACGTTTCAGTATTCACATGTTTTTACAAAGTAATAGAAGTATATAATGCAGCACTCCTAAATTCTTTTAGAAACTAAAAGAACACTATTTTTAAATATTTATAGTGATTTTTTTAAAGATTTTTTTAACAAAATTTGTAGATTCCGTCGATTCTTTGATCCGATCTACCAATTCCTTGATCCAACACGGGTATGGGTGTGACCGATTTGAGTCACTTATCCGTTTTTTAAAACCTTGTTTACTAGAAAATTCCAAAATTTCATGGCGAATAACTTCAACTATTTTCTAATTTTGTAGGAGGTATCGGCCTATGTTGTGATGAGAGAGAGAGAGAGGTTGGCCCATGTTTAGTTTTTAGTCCTGTAGGTGGAATGGGTCTATGTTGTGATGAGAGAGAGAGAGAGGGGGGAAGAGAGAGAGGTGGAATGGGTCTATGTTGTGATGAGAGAGAGAGGGAGAGGTGGTATGGACTTTTGCTGTGATGAGAGAGAGAACCCTATGAGTCTCTGATGTACTTTTGCTTTGAGCTTGATGTAATTTCTGTTTATAGGAGAGAGAGAGGTGGTATGGGCCTCTGTTGTGCCGAGAGAGACGTGGTACGGTATGCGGTGATGAGAGAGAAAGAGAGGAGAGAGAGAGAGGGGGGTGGTATAGGCCAATGTTGTGATGCGAGAGAGAGAGAGAAAGAGAGGGAGGGGAGTATGGCGACGCTTGACCTGACCTAAGTAATTGATTAACCTTGAGACTTGAGTAGTTCATATGAAATACGGTGGCATGGTGGAGCACAACATCTTCTTCATTACAAACCCAATTCAATGGAAGATAGCATCAAGAGTGTGACACTTGGTGTTTTTGACTAACTACCCCAGCATTGAAGGAGCCAATTACTTCGTCTTCCCAACTCTTCCCTTCTTACAACTTAAATAAAGACTAACATCCGACTTAGACTCTCTCTCTCTTATTATCCTTGAATTTTTGTTTTTCACTTTTATTTTCCTTTTTGAAATTTACTTCCAACTAGCAAATTGCTAGTGTGTTTCATGATGTTCTTCCATTTGATTAAACGATAAAATAATAATTTTAATTAATTTTTTTTAAATTTATTTTATATTATTGTCATAACTACATTTTCTATCGAATATGTTTTTGGTTTTATTTTTTTTGGGATAAGCAAATTCTTGATTCATTATTTTTGACGGGGTGGAAAGAGCCTAGGTATATCTTGACTAGCAATAAATGCAAATCAAAGGTCCAAATTGCTTTTATTAGATGAAGGAGCATGCATTTATTTCTAAAGATGCTGGCTCTAGGTGATGTACCTACACAAACACATTGAGGAAGTTAACACACTACTATGCTACAATATTAAATTTAGATGCATAGAGTGCCCATTCAAACCAGCTCTAATTGTCTTGACTCTTAAAGCTGCTTTTGTGTCGCCGACAAATAGGGGCCCTTATTTCTTTCAAGAAGGAATCAAAACCCCTTTGGTCTTTTTTTGGGTACCCATGTTTACCTCTCTTGTTAAGCCAATTCAAAGGGAAAGAAGAAAAACGAGGCATATCTTCATCAAATCTTTTCTTCTCCCTCACCTCTCTCAAGTGGAACTCAATCCATTTTACATAGGAAAATTGTTTCATGTGGGCTAGATCGCATTTCTACATATGACATCTTAAATCTATCTTAAAAATGGATGCAAGTAGCTGGTTTCATCTAAAAACAATAGAAACTAATGGTCCAAATGTTTTTTTACTAGAATGAACATTTTTAGTTTTTAAAATTTATTTATTTTTTCATATGCATGATCTCCATGTTAGAGATTACATGTCCTTAAAAATTATGTTTTAAACTCCATCAAAAAAATAGATTTATTTAGAGGCCTGTGTTTCTACATATGCAGGCTTGGCCGCATAGAAACCCTTTTACATATTTATGTAACTCCTATCCTCTCTCATTCTCTTCCCTATTTTCTTGAAGGTAAGTAGTTTGTGCGTCGGGGACAAATCTAAAGATAGATGGAAGTGATGTTCCTTTCAAAAAAACAAAAATGTCACTAGCTCAAAATTTTCCTTCTAAAAATATCATTTTAGTTTTGGAAAAAGTTTATATAAGGTTGCAACCTTAAAATGTAGAATTACAGATGCACCTCAAAACTCCATCGGAGAAGGTTATTTTAATGTTGAAAAACCTTCTAATTGATCATCTCGACATTGAGATATATGAATAAAAAAAAACAAAAAGGATTTTGAGTCCCAAAAATAGTGCATCTTGCAAGACCGTTCTTTTCAACATTTTCATATATTATAGATCTACTTGATTTTAACTAATTTTGAAATTAGATATAAAAATAGATTTTCAGATAATCCTAATAATTTTTTAGACTAAAATTGCAAGTTGGAGGTGTGCCTTAATTGGATTGTTTAAGGTTGCAACTACACCCTTTTGTTTTTATATATATTTTTACACATTAATGATCTCCATTAAGGATTGCATATTCATTAAAACTTAAAATCAAAATTTATTTAAAAAATGAATTATTAAGGACGCTCGCATTTCTACTTATGAGTCCGGGGACTCATAGGAACCATTGTTTGAACACATTTTTCAGCACCTTGGGTCCCCGATGCGAAATAAAAGAGAAGCCGATCAAAAAAGCCTTGACATACAGTATAACTTTCGACAGTCTCGAAATTACCCTAGAACGGGTTAGAATCTTCCTAAGGACTCCAAAAGGATACTTGTCAAGTTTCGTCGCAATCCGACATGTTTAAGATAGTATAGACAAAGAAACAGTTTCAAAGAAATCAGCGTCTAGCGCTCTAAAACAGATCCCGTAACTAGAACTCTATTTTTGGTACGTCAATCATTGTGGGACTACTGCCATTGGATCCGACACAGTCGAAAACCCCTAGGGGTCAAGTTTCGTCTTAAACGGATGTTCCAAGATAAAGTTATGGGTGAAACCTTAAAAAGGGGCAGGCTACACACTATTCTCGTGCGGCCTCCCTGCACCAATCTCCATTAAAGGAGACTGGTTCGTACAGGCATGAGAAACAACTTTGAAGACTCGTATCGTCTTGAGTCGGATCGTGCTCAAATTTTGCGAGCGTGTTCATCTCGTCAAGATGAGCGTTTTGATATGTGGCACGACCCGTGACGATGCCAGAATAGGGAGAAAAACTAGAGAGAACTTGGCGACTCGTGAAGACAATTACAGGAAAATCAGCAGTAGCACAACTCACTCGAGAGGCCATATCATGTCGTTCGCACATCCGATCAACGCGAGACCAGTTCCATTGTGTGCGTAAGGTCTAAGGCTATTCCTGGACCGAATCTCGCATATGATGATTGGTCGGATTTCACATGTGAAGTTAATAAAATTGCTGCAGATTCTGGCTGCCAGATTTCAAGATCCAGCCAAAAACCCAAGACGACGAAATCTTCGTTCGGGGCATGAAATCGAGCTGTGTTTGTTGCAATGCGATTGTGATGACATCCTCAGTGCAAATCAGCAAAGAAACCAAAGAAGAACATCAAGAAATGAGCACACTATCAATCAAAAGTTTCCAAGATTCATACAAATTTCAAGTCGCATGATCGTAGTCTAAAAGCGTGATCCGTGACTCGAAGTTGGTAGCAAATTGATTATCATGCTAAGCCCAACGAGAAGGCAATCATCTTTCGGCCAAATGGGCGTCGGAGCAGCCCTGAATCATCCATGGAAGATCACGCACGTTCTAGGGCAGCAGCAGAGACTGTTTTGAAATTTCATGTAATGTTGGTCAAGGGCAAAACAGTCATTTTTTACCCATTTTTAGATGTTATTTTAATCCAATTAAATTGTAATTATCATCAATAGGGCTAGATTTTTAGCATCAACTCATGTTTGGGCCCAACTCTATAAATACATGTTAAACCTAATTGTAAAGGATCCCCACAGTTTTCAATCTCATGAATAAAATTTGAGAGTTTCATATTGAAATTGTAGGCACGTCTTTTGGAGAAAGAGAGAGGAGAGAGAAGAAAAAGTTTGGTACCCTTTCGTAAAAGTAACTCTCTCTTCTCCTCTCTTCTCTATCTTTCTCTTTCCTCCTCTCTTCTCTCTCCTCTCTCATCCTCCCTTCTCTTTCTTTCTCTCTCCTCCTCCCTTCTCTCTTTCTCTCTCCTCCTCCCTTCTCTCTTTCTCTCTCCTCCTCCCTTCTCTCTTTCTCTCTCCTCCTCCCTTCTCTCTTTTTCTATCTCCTTGTCCCTTATCTCTATGTCTCTCCTCCTCTCTTCTCTCTCTTTCTCTCTCCTCCTCCCTTATCTCTCTTTCTCTCTCCTCCTCTATTCTCTCTCATTCTCTTTCCTCTCTTCTCTCTCTTTCTCTCCTCTTCCCTTCTCTCTCTCTCTCTCCTCCTCTCTTCTCTCTCTTTCTCTCTCCTTTTCCCTTATCTCTTTATCTCTCATCTTCCCTTATTTCTCTTTCTCTATCCTCCTCTCTTATCTCTCTTTATCTCTCCTTTTCCCCTTTCTCTCTCTTTTTCCCTTATCTCTCTTTCTCTCTCCTCCTCTCTTCTCTCTCCTTCTCTGTTCTCTCTCTTTCTCTCTCCTCTTCCCTTTTCTCTCTTTCTCTCTCATCCTCTCTTCTCTCTCTCTTTCTCTCTCCTCTTTTTCTTCTCTCTATCTTTCTTTCTCTTTGATATTTTTTTTCTCTCTTCTCTCCAGTCATGCAGGGCGATGCTCATCACCGAGCATGACATCCTCTTTCTTCTCTTAATCTCCTGGAACATACACATTGAGTCGGGCCTTAACCCGAGTGGCTGGCCGGGCCTCTGTCCAAGTTTTTTTGTCTCTTTCCCTCTATCATGGATAGCAGAACCTCATCGCCATCCATATTTTTTTCTCTTTTCTCTCTCCTTTGTCATGGACGGTGGAACCTCATCGCCGTCCATATTTTTTCTTTTTTCTCTCTCCTCTGTCATGGATGACGCAACTCCATCGTCGTCCATGTTTTCTTCTCTTTTCTCTCTCCTTTGTCATGGACGGTGGAACCCCATTGCCATCCATGCTTTCTTCTCCTTTCTCTCTCCTCTGTAATAGACGATGGAACCCCATAGGTGTCCATATTTTATCCACTTTTCTCTCTCTTTTGTCATGGACGATGGAACCTCATCGCCGTCTATATTTTCTCTCTCCTCTATCATGGACGGCAGAACCGCATCACTGACCATGTTTTCTCTCTTCTGTCATGGACGGCAGAACCTCATTTCGTCCATACTTCCCTCCCTCTCTCTCTTCCATGTCATAGATGGCAGAATCCCATCGCCATCTATGTTTCTCTTCCCTCGTCTCTTTCTTTCTCTCTCTTTCTACTCCCTCTTCTTTCTTCTCTCTCCTTTCTCTTCTTTTTCACTTCTCGTCTTTTCTTCGTTCCTCTCTCCTCTCCTTTCTTCTCTTCCTCTCTTCTTCCTCTCTCTTTTCCTTTCTTCTACCCTCTTCTTCTCTTCTCTCTCCTTCTTCTCTCTTCTCCGCTCTTCTATTCCCTTCTCCTCTTCTCTCTCTTATGTCTTCTCTCTCGATCTCCTTATTTTTGTCTCTCTCTTCTCTTCTCTTCTTCTTCTTCTTCTTCTTTCTCTTTCTTTCTTCTCCTTTATCTCTCATTCTTTTGTCTTCTCTTTTCTTCTCCTTCTCTCTTTCTCTCTCGTTTTACCAAGGGAGACTAAGATTAACACTGTAATGGTAGTCCCATCGTTGCGCGGTATTAGTGCCGTACCGGTCTGAGTTACCGTGCTCGTCTTGCTGCCATGATAAGCTAGCCATTGTGTCAGGCTGGTTGGTATTGGTCTTGTCGTTGAGTATTATTACTGCCGTGCCGGTCTGAGTTAACGGCTCGTCTTGGTACCACGCCAGGTCAATCACCTACTAGTCTAACTGTTGTGTCAAACTAGTTACCTGGTCAAATTCTTCTTCTTCTCTCCTTTTCCCTCTATTCTATTTCTCTCTTCTTCTATTATCACCCCAATCTTCATCTCATTCCTTACCTTTCTTCCTTGAATGTGCACGCCTATGTGCCCTCTCCCAAAAACAAGGTGGGGTCCCTTGGCCCACTTGTCTTGTACGTTAACCATATGTGTGTGATTGCAAAAACAAGAGAGTACAGGCCAAGTGGTACGATTTCAATCCAGTTGTAGGACTTGAGGGGCTTTCCATCGTGATCTAAGAGGGCGCCCGCATGAGTCAGCACGAGTGAGTCAGGTGAGGTGTGTCCCGCCTCACATTAAAATTCCTCTCTCATCGGTTGGTATACCTGCCCTTGTTTCCTAATAAGGTTCCCGAGAGAGCGGTCTCAAGTGTCGCATTCCCCTGAAACCTGAGACACATGCCACCTAGTCATCCCGACTCGAAGGGTGAGATCGAAGCACCTGGCCAGCTTGGCGACTCCACTAGGGACACACTACCCCTTCATCAGATCGTCCTTGTTTGGCTAGTCTTTCCTTTGTTTTATATATTGCACCACATGGCTTCCAGGTTTCCTTCTGAGAAAAGACCTAGTGTTACCTTCTGAGAAAAGCTCCCAGGTCTTGACTTGGATAGGTGTGAGGAGGGACTTAAAGGTCCCTAACTCCCCATCTCCTAGCTTTGGTGGATCCCCCACCAAAGCACTCTGTATTGGCATCACATCTGCTGCCACTCACAGTATGCACCCTGACACCGGCAAGTCACTTGCCAGTCGTAATGACGAGCTATACTGAAATACTGCCCAGTCCCTTACTGCAAAAGGCAAGGAAGTTGTCGTTGCTTCTGTGGGTCGCCATAAGGCTAACCCCCACATTCCTGCACCACCTCGGGTTTCTATGCTTAGAGGCTCAACACATCGAGGCAGAGACCCTGAGGCCTCCACCTTTCGCACACACCCTTAGGCTCGTGGATCATCCACTCGAGCCACACCTCGGGGCAAGCCTTATGTTACCTCGAGTCACTGTCCAGGATCAGCCCTCCTTGGGTCAGGTCCTGTAAACGTTATGCATGTGCATCCCACCACTCGGGGCAACGCCATCACTGCGCCAACCCGAGTACACGGGAGACGACCCCCTCATCCTCCTACTCAGCACTCACTAGTGCACCCTCTAAGGGGCAGGCTTCCACCTGCTCTCTTACAGACACATGCCCGGTGTTCTCGACCTCCTAAGGCCACACCACTTGTTCGAGCCTAAGCTTATAGACACCCCATTTTAAATCTGGTAAATTCTATGGTTTTTTTAACCTTTTGGACCACATTATCCTAGTAAACCCAAAATTCATAGTTCACACAGCCTACCCTGTGACCCAAAACCAGCCTGCCTGCCCGGAACCATACAAAAGTCCTATTTTAACCTGGAATCCGGCAAATGCCCTATTACCAAATAAATCATTATAATTTTTAGAAAAATGCGTTTTGACCCAAATATTCTCTGAGAGCTTCATAAGAGGCTGAACTACACATAGAATAAAAAATAAAATCAATTTTGATCAGATTAGGTCTAGGAAACACTTCTAAAGGGGAAGCTTCGTATGAGAAAGATGAGAATAGATTGAGAAGCTCCCTTTGTCCTTTAAAACTCACCTTCAGTTGGCTTTGAGCATCTACAAGAAAGAAATGGTGCACCGATTCTGCAAGGCCTTCATGTTGGAAGCCCATATACCATCCTTCAGGGACTTCATGTTGGAAGCCCATAATACGATAAATTTCCTTCATACACCACCGGTGTCGCCCAAGTCTGGGCGATGCTCCCAGTGTCGCCCAACCACTTGTTCCCCAATTGAAAATTTTCAATTTTGTGATGTTTTTACCCATTTTCCTTCGAAGACACCACCAGTGTCGTCCAAATCCGTACCCCAAAAAAAGTGAAATTTTTGGATAGTGATATGTTGGTTATGGAAGCTAATCTTTCCAATAGATCCTTGGCCCTATAAAGTATCCTTTTCGTGGCCATTTGAGGCACAACTTCAAAAGAGAATTGAAACCTTAGAGGATATACTTGCTTCGGAAACCCTAGCCTCCTGAAACCTTAACTCTAAGCTTGAAAGCCCTAAACCTTAGACCTAGGACACAACAACCCTAGTTCAAAACCATCTCCAGAGCACAACAACCCTTCTTCTACACCAGAGATATGTTGGTCGACATCCGAATCAGAGAGGCAAAGAGGACGCTGGTGCTGATAAGGGTGAGCCCTCGAAGGCTCGGGAGTTCTGGGCCATCTGCCCAGTTTGGTATCGTTCTTTAACTCCTTCTTGCTTTCCTTTTTACTGTTTGATTCAGTTTTATTTCATTTTTATCTGTTCATTTTCTTTAAAATCGTATTTTTGTTTCTTGGATAATGTTGGCTTTGCCACAGATCTGAGAGTAGATCTGCTCGTTTTCGGGCAGATCTAGCCTCAGATATGAATTTGATTTGTCCCACTTTCTCTACACTGCATTTTGATAAGTTCAAGGTGTCAAGATCCGAGAGATCTTCGTTGGAAGATCTGTTTGATTTTCATCGTAAATAGTTTGGCACCCACCATGGGGCAGTTCGAGCTTGATCCGAGGGCCAAAATACAATTTTTATTCACCGTTTTTCACTGATTTCAGTCCCAGAAGTCGGTTGTGACTAGCAGTGTTGCCTAGGCGACACCACTAGTGCCGCCTAGACCCAGGGAGTGACGCCCAAATTTAAAAGTTTTAGAATCTTTTGAAACTTTGTATATCTGTTTTAGGGTCTCTCTTGTGACTTCTCAAAAATTTTAGATAAAAAAAAAGTTTTTAAAATATCAAAAAAAATATTTTACTTGATACAAACATGTTCTATCTACACTGCACTGCTTTACCCTATTTTAATTTATTTCATCATAAATATTTTTTTTTCCTGCTTCTCCCAAGTTTACTGTAGCCTTATTTCATCAATTTTAAAAAAATAAAAATAAAAACAAATTAAAAAAATATTTTTTTTGCTCGACACTACTAGTGTCGCCCATCCTGCAGGGGCGATACCAGTAGTGCCGCTCGGGCGACACCTCCCATGTTGCCGAATTGCAGTGGTTCTAGAAAACTTTCGGGACCCCACAGGCCTATTCCAAGGACTTTTGGCTCCCTGTTGACCAATTTTTGGCTTAAAATAAATTTTTTAAAAAATATAAAAAAAAATGGTTTTCTTCATATAGATCTTTTATGTTCCCGGCTTTTCGATTTGATTTTAGTTTGTTAATTTTGGATGAAATCATGTTTTCCCTACTTTCACCATGCTTAGTTTAACTATGTTTCATCAAAGTTAAAAAGATAAATAAATAAATAAAAAATACATTGAGGGTTGCCTACACCCTCCCTGAACCGTGTCTTGTTTGAGTCACCCTCGACTCGGGCCGCACTCGACTCAGCACAGACTGTGCTTGGTCTGACTATTTTGACTGTACCTTCTTAAGGGTTGTTTACCCTTCCATCTATACTGTACTACGAACGAACTTCGCCTCGAAATGCACATCACTAGGCGCGATCAGTATCGAGCACTCACTTATTTTCGTTCTTGTTTTGTGTGCATCGTGTGCTTACCACTTTATTTTTGACTGCGTGCTTCTTTACACACTCCAGCACACACCGGATTGGGAATCCTAGGGAAACCAGCAAATAAATATTTCGAAAACCCCCAAAATCTGCGTTAACGGCGTGAGGGGAACTTAGCTTTGAGAGTTGAGGAGGTTGGGATTCACATAACTTTAACTGTGAGCGCCCCTCCATAATCCTTTACCTCAAAGCAACTCCGCATATAGTAGGACCTAATGAACATCCTATAGCAGGAGGTCAGGACCTATGTGGGGATCTACATTAGCCTAGCCGCATTTCAATAGTTAGGAACCCACTCTCAAGCCAAGCCTACCTATAATACTAGGTCAAAAATTTTCGTGTGCTTTGCTTGTTCATTTTTGTTGGTTAATCTTAGATCCCAGTCTAGATCTGCTTTTGGTTCAAGCTGAACTCTCTGGGTCCAAGTCCAAGCTTGTACCTAGCTTATCCCAGGATCGAACCAGGTTTCGCCTTGGTCCGAACTTAAGCCCCCTCTTAGTCCGAGCCGAAGGTTCGTTCCTAGTTCAACTTTGATCTAGTCCGAGTCCGCACTTGGTCTGATCATCAAAATTATCTGGGTCCAAGTTCAGGCTTGCACCCAGCTCATTCCAAGTTCGAACCAGGCTTACACCCAGATCCGACGTCCGAGCTGAGACTTGTACCCAATCTAGTCTAGGTTCTAGCATAAGTCCAAGCTTAGAGTTTTCTCTAGAGCTAGACTAGGCTTACCCTAGTTCAGGGTCTTAACCAAAACCCATTGAGTCTAGCAAGTCTAGGTCCCAGTCTAGTCTTAGCCTAGGTCTCAGTTAAGGTTTCGCCTCTAGAATCAGACTAGATCTGCCCTAAGTCGTCGAGTTTAGATCTTACCCGAGTCTAGATTCTAGAGCCCTGCCAAAAGCAATTACCATGTCAGTCACTCAAGGCAATTGTGATGATCTCTCCACGGGTGACTCTAACCCTAACCTTCCCAAACCTAGGGACCCATATGTCGTGATCTCTTGGGATTATCAACAGAACTCAGGTCATACCATTATCCAATGCCCAGGTCTTCAATTAGAGGCATAGTCCCAAGGGTCCACTCCTAAACCTGAGATTTGTGTTGTCCGAAAAGCTAGTTCAGCTTGAAAGACTCTGAACAGTCAAGGGGTTCGGCCTGGGGTCGTTCTGCAAGGACTCTTAGGCAACCACAGCAAGAGTCGAGTGAGGGAAGATGTTCATGCAGTATCAAACGCCAATTCCCATAACTCAAACCAAGATAACCTCGAGGTGTAATGATCTCAAAACCAAGACCCACTTAGGTCTAAGGGATCCAACCCAACCTCTAGCCACCATAGTACAGATCACGATGTCCTTAACATTGTACGAAGTAGAGGTATCAATCTAGACCAACCCTTAGGCGAAATAAGTGTCCAAGCTTCCCTTAAAAGTCTAGTTGACTTCGGTTACACTGTTTGTGCCCTAGCGTACTGGTCGATCCCAAACCATCTAGTGGTATAGGTCAACCCCTAGCACAACCGAGTCAGCCGATTCTTCAATCGGTCCCTCTAGTTCATCCGGTCCAACAAACGGTGCAATTTTCGCAACCGGTGGAGACACCTATGGGTCCATAAACCCCTCAGGCACAAATGTATCAAACCACCCCGATGACTGCGACTCATCAATCTCTGGCCCATGCAAGCCAACGTGTACCCCATGTTTCAACTCATCAGTCTACGCTTGGGAACCTACCGACCAATGGGCCTACTGTCATGCCAAATACTCAACACGAAGACACCTTAAAAGTAATGCAGGATATGCTTGTAAGAATGGGCATGCATGAAATTCTACCCCCGGAGGCTATGTTCATGAAACCCTTGGAGGCATGGAAGACCTTCCCTTGGGATTTGTCGTCCCAGAATTTAGAAACAAGTTCAATGGGAAGAGCGATCCAGATACTCATGTCAACGCATAGCTCCTCTCCGTTAGAGCTTTGTGAGATATGCTTAACCAACTGAAGGCTATATTTTTGCAAACATTGACCGACAAGGCCTTGAACTGGCATCAGAGAATAATGTCTGCTAGACCTCTCTCCCTGGGCGAGCTCTGTGCAATGAAACAAAACCTAGGAGAATCCTTCGAGGATTTCATCGGTCGATTTCGTGAGGCGATGATGCGGGTCATAGAATGTCCACTTATGGACCCAGCCAAAATCTCCATAGTCTTAGAGAATTACGCTCCTGAATACAGGACCTTCTTCAGCCAAGGTCTTATCCCCCACCCATTTGACTCCATGATTGAGTGAAACCGATAACAACTCCCAAAAATAAGAACCAAAACAATAACAAGGGGAATGCTTCCGGTTAGGTTAATGAGATTGTCGTTAACAGACAGACTCAAGGTTCAACTACTCAACGCAATAATCAAAACCAAAATCGAAGGCGTCAGCCTTGAGCCAACGCTCAAAATAATAGCCAAAGACGAGAGGATAATTTCACCCCTCTCAAAGGCCCATTAGAAAAAGTGTTGGAATTACTCTTGGCTAGAAACATGGTTTATCTGCTACCACCATCTAAACTACCATTTCAAGACACGAACAAGATCAAGTGGTGAAAATGGTATCAAAACCATGCTCATGATACTCAAAACTGCTTGTATTTGAAACAGGTGATTTAAGGGTTAATCAATAAGGGGGACTTCACTGTTGCAGTTATAAATCAACCTATCAAAGAACCTAACCAAAAGATGGGTATGGTCACAATGACCGAAAAGCAGGAAGCTCAAGACAACTCAAAAGAGGATGTCATCATTTACATGATTGAAAGTGGAGACGAAGAAGATGACCCGAGTCAATTCATATTTGCTTGTGATCATCACTTTCAAGAGCCCGAAAAAGATATTTTGAGCCTTCTAAGAGGAAACCCTTCATCTTTGAACCTCGATAACCTTCCTAAGTGGGATCGATATGATGAAGTTGACACACTAGAGATCGATATGGTCAAGATCAACATAAAGGGATCATCTTTTAAATAAGGGACCAACACTCCAAAGTCTCCCATTACTCGTGCTAGAGCTAACCCTATTGAGCTTCTGGCTGGCGAGGTTGATTCCCTAACCTGAAGAGGTCGAGTGCTCAAACCCATTCAACTGATGGTCGATACTCTCGATCAAAGAATGGGAAACACCTCAAAAGCTAGACAACTAGCAGGGGTCGCAGATCACGAATCGAAAAAAGAAATTCAAGGATCCGCAACCACCTACGATCTACCGGCTCATCTCAGGAAGATCTAAGCTCAGATCTCCATCTTAGAGCTTCTTGCCAATTCACCAGCACACAGAGCCTAGATCGAAAACGTCTTTGTCAAAACACACATCCCAAGCATCACACTGCCAGATGAGTAGTGTGGAATGATCAACCAGCTGATGGCACCAATGCCAATCGTGTTCACGGACGATGATATCCCAACCAGTTGCAACCGCTTTCATGTCCAACCTCTACACATCACCATTTTCATGTAAGAATATGAGATACAGAGAGTGCTTGTTGATAATGGAGCATCCTTAAAAATATGCCCTATGAAAATAGTGAAGCAAATAGGCAAAAGCTCAGATGAGTTAAAGCCATGTAAAATAACTATTGCTGCATACGACGAGACCAAGAGATGAGCTGAAGGCATACTGCCTCTCACACTCAAGATCAGCCCTACTGTTCAAGTAATAAAGTTTTGTCTTGGACATAAAACCTTCATTCAACATGCTGCTAGGACGACTGTGGATGCATGAAAACCTCGTGGTCGCCTCTACACTCCATCAATGTCTCAAATTTCTGATTAAAAAAGGCATCGCAAACGTATGTGCTGAACCCCCTTCTTTTCTCAATCCTAGTATACATAATGGGAAGCTAGCCATAGGAGTTGAGCTCGGAGAAATCTCGCTCGCTTCCTTTGAGCAAGCTGATTGTACCACCTTATGTCTACAGGCCGGCCACCCTGTTCCTCAAATTTTCCAAACTTTCGCATCGATGGAGAACGTCATCCAATGTCAACATTGATACGATTTCGGGTCCCTTGAAGCTTGACACGTGCTCTTCTCCCAAGGCTTCCAACCAGGAAAAGGCTTGGGAAGTTAAGGGCAAGGCATAACGGAGCGATTTCTGAATCATCCCAAGCCAAAACTAAAAAGAGGGATCGAAGAGGACTCAGGTGTGCTCTCACCTTATTCTAAAGCCAGATCATGCCTTCAAGCTATCCAGGCTTTGTATCTGGAGGCATTCAAAGCCTCGACCCTCTCGATGCCCGTCCTTCAAAAGGGCCAAAGGTGATCCTTGACTACCCAACTGTCGAAAATTCCTCTTCCACACCTCAACACACACAAGAACTAGAGATTGAAGACCTTGTTGCTGAGTTGGATTTGAAGGTATGTACAATTGGCTCTAACACAGCCAAGCGTGCTCGTCCTCCTATCCAAACCCAGGGACATAATTGGTAATCACTTCCCTATCTCGAGAATCGCTGAAAGCATACTAAAGGCACCTTCAAGTCTCGATGCCAAAAAACGGATAGCCATAGGGTCGCCATCTAACCAGCCTGCATGTCCAGTCACGACATTTCTATCGGAAGTCCCATAAGGGACATCTCTTACGATGTTTCAAAATTCGTTGAAAATTCAGAACATGATAAGACTAATAATAATGAAAAAGAATTTTAAAAAATGGCGAGCATTCAAGATAGCCCAATAACGGTGCACAATACCTAAGACAACGAATTAGACAACCAAGACGAAGATCAAGAGAGCCAAGAGTTTGAACAATTCAAGAAGAGGTTCAATGGTGACCCAATGGCTATCATTGAAGAGACGATTGATGTAAACCTAGGAATTGAGAAGGACCTAAGGTTAACCAAGATTGGAACCTTCTTATCTCCTGAGGAGTGAGAAAATATGATTTCCTTTCTCAAGGAATATCGCGATGTCTTCGCCTAGTCAAACGATAATATGCCAGGGCTAGTTCCAACATTGGTGCAACATCACCTAATATTCAATGAAGGGGTGAAGCCTGTAAGACAGAAACTTGGACGCCAAAAGACTCACCCTGAGCTCAAAATTAAGGGAGAAATCGACAAACTGCTCAAGGTGAAGTTCATTACAACTATCGATTACTCAAAGTGGTTGGCCAACATAGTGGTCTTACCCAAGAACGATGGGAGGATCTGAGTGTGTGTCGACTACCGAGACCTTAACAAGGCATGTCCCAAAGACAATTTTTTCCAATACCAAACATATATGCCTTGGTCGACAATACTTTAGGGCACGAGATGTTGTCATTCATGAACGACTTCTCAGGTTACAACCAGATCCTGATGGCATAAGAAGATCAGACCAAAATGTCGTTCATAACGTAATGGGAAACTTACTGCTACTCTATCATGCCCTTTGGCCTAAAAATTGCAAGGGGCAACTTATCAACGGGTAATGACTGGCATCTTCCACTATTTAATGCATACCATCATGGAAGACTATGTCAACGACATTCTGATCAAGTCGAAGACCAGGTCTGATCATCTCACCAACCTGAGAACAATTTTTGAAAGACTCCGAAAACATCAACTACTTAATCCACAGAGATGTGCCTTTGAGGTTGAATCCAGCAATTTACTAGGCTTTATATTAAGCCAAAGGGGCATGCATAAAGGTGGACCCATCCAAAATATGAGCCATCACTGAAATTCCCTTCGTTAAGTACCTTGATCTCACCTTCCAGATCTAGATGATCTGGCGGCACGTATCTCGGGTTTCTAGTGTACCCGAGACTTGAGATCGCTCTCTCAGGAACCTTGCTCAAGAGCAAGGGCAGGTATATCAACCGATGAGAGAGGAATTTAAGCACATTCGGGACTTACTCGGACTTGCTCATGTGGATGCCCGCTTAGATCATGAAGAAAGTTCCCCACCTACTCTAGTTGGTTTGAAATCGCCTCTCTTAACCTGCAATCACCTTTTTTATGCACAACACTAACATGGTTAATTTTCAAGACAAGTGGGCCAAAGGGGCCCACCCTTGTCTTAGGGCAATGTACGTTCATATGAGAGAGTGATGGAGTGGAAAGAGGAAGAATGCAGACGTCAATGGGCCTCGTCGTTGGCATTATGAGAAGACACCGTGCCCATTGTGGGTACCAATGGCTTCAGGTGAAGCTCACAGTTATAGCTTCCCACGAGGCACACAGCGCTAGACGTGGAATAGGAGAGAAACTATAGATGACAATAAGCATCGCCGTTGGCAATGCCAGAAGGAAGCACGTCTCTTGTGGACAGCGATAGCTTCTAGCGAGGCACACGATGATAACTTCTCATAAGTCATATGACGATTACCTCTCGTGGAGCACATGACAATATGCATGGGACACAAGGGAAACCTACGCATGATGATAGGCACAGGGACGTATGAAAGGAGCCTACACTGGGCTATGGGCACAGAGCGAGCAAAAGAAGCCTGCACACGACGATAGGCACAGAGAGGCACAAAAGGAGCCTGCGTATGGAGATGAGCACTAAGCGAGTGAAAGAAGCCTGCACACGATGATAGGCATAGAGAGGCGTGAAAGGAGCCTGCGTGCGGCGATGGGCACCGAGCGAGTGAAAGAAGCCTGTGCATGGCAATAGGCACAGAGAGGCACGGAAGGAGCTTGCACGCGGTGATGGGCACCGAGCTAGTGAAAGAAGCCTGCGCACGACGATAGGCACAGAGAGGAGCGAAAGGAGCCTAGGCATTGTGATGGGCGCCGAACGAGTGAAAGAAGCCTGCGCACGACGATAGGCACAGAGAGGCATGGAAGGAGCCTGTGCGTGGCGATGGGCACTTAATGTAAAAGAGAAACTCGTGGATGACAATGGGTATTTCCGCGACCCTTCGAGGACGACGATGGACATCGTCGCCTGCATTAGTCACTCGGCATGGTGAAGCCCTCATGGACGGCAATAAGCTTCACTACTCGTGTTCCTCATTAAAATGTCAAGGATACACCTATAGACAGCGATGAGCAGTACCATCTACAAATCTCATCAAGAGATAGAGACGCACAAGCCGAAGGGGAAAAGGAGCTCGCGCATGGCGCTCCCATCACCATGCATAACTTGTGAAACCACAGGAAGGAGAAAAAGAAAAGAAAGAGGTATGCACAGAACTTCCACTGCTGGGCATGGCCTCTGAGGGAGGCTCAGGCGAAGAAGAAGAAGAAGAAAGAAAATAAGAGAGAGAATATTTACCTTGAGCCTGGGGGTACCGATCCAAATTTTCTCTCTCCTTACTCTCTTTCTCCAAACGTGACCCAACAATGAGAAGGAAAGGGAATTCTATTCAGTAAAAATTCTATCTTGTAAAGGGTTCCAAGCCCTTTTGCGTACAATGATGGTAAGTGGTATATATAGAATTGTGCCCAAACATAGGTGGAAACATAGGTGGATTGATCAAAATTATAACTAATTGTTGGAAATTAAGATTTAACTGAATTAAAAGAAATTAGAAAATAGGGTGCAAAATGAAAGATTTGCCCCTTCCTAACAAGTTGTGGAATTCCAAGGCAGTCCTTGTGTTGCCGTAGAACATGCATGATTTTTCATGGATGATCCGGGATTGTTCTGATACCTGTTTGATTGAAAGATGATTGCTTTCTTGTAGGGCTTGACATGGCGATCGATTTGATACCAACGTCGAGCTATGGATCGTGCTTTTAAGACATAATCATGTGACTTGAAATTTGAATGAATCTAGAAACTTTGGATGGATCGTGTGCTCGTTCCTTGATGTTTTTCTATGATTTCCTTGCTGGATCACACTGAGCATGCGGTCATGATTACGGGGCAACAAACGTAGACCCATTTTGTTCTCAGAAGAAGATTTTACAACTTTAGAGTTTTGGTCGGAATTTGAAATTCTGACGACGAAATTTGTCGGTTTCTTGTGCAGAATCCAACCGTTCATCCTGTATGGGGTTCGGACTGGAGATAGCTCAAGATCTTATGTGTTTGATGGAATTGGTTTCGCATCGATCGGGTACGTGAGCGGTGTGATTTGGCCGCTTGAGCGAGGTACGATGCTGTTGATTTTCCTACACTTTCTTCACGGATCAACAACTTCTCTCTAGCTTTTCTTTGTGCTCGGGCATCGTGCGGGACATGCCACATGTTGAAACACTCGTCTTGACGAGACACTCCATCAAGTTTGAGCGCAATCCGATCTCAGATGAGGGAGATAGAAGCATCGCAAGTCACTGTTTGTGACTGTCTTTTTAATGGAGTTTGAGTTGCAGAGTGGCCGCACGAGAATAGCGATCAGCTTCTCCTATTTCGTTCTTTCACCTATAACCTTTTCTTGGGATGTCCGTTCAAGCTGAAATTTGACCCCTCGGGGTTTTCAACTGTGCTGGATCCAATGGCTATGGTCCCACATCAAATTGAGATATTGAAGATATAGCTCTAGTTATAGGGTCCTTTTTAGGGTGCTCCATTTCAAGGTGCTAGAGGCTGATTCTGTCGGGACTGTTTCCTATTTTCACATAACTCTTTTACTCATGGTTTCATGACCATGCCCGTCCGTCATTTTTACTCATGGCGTTCCCTTGTTCAGGTGTACACCATGCCCCTTTTTTTGTGAATGTTTATTTAGGGTCATGCCTTCAAGACTTGTGCAAAGCCTTTTAACGTCATGCGGCTAGGATGCACACTATAGTTTAAAGTCATATAGCTAGACCGTAGTAGTGATGAGTGGTAGTCTGTTGAGCAATAGAGTGAGTATGGTGATGGTCTTGACTCACTTTGGGGAGATGGCACGAGGCTGCCTATGAAAGATGGTAGGTGTATGAATGGTGAGTAAATAATGGTGACCCACTAGCTGATGACGAGTATTGATGGCGAGATGGTTCGCCATTTTATGAGCATGGGTGAGACTCACTGAGGAATGATGAATAGTGGTAGTGAAGTGAGTGTGTTCACTAGAGAAGCAATGAAGGTGGTGTGCGCACACGAATGGGTCGGTTAGGGAAAGCATGTGAGAAAATGCACGTAAAGGGGGTGTGGACGTATGTGTGGGGGAATTTTTAAGGTCATGCCTCCCAGACTTGGGCAAAGTAGTTTAACGTCATGCGGCTAGGAAGTGCACTATGGTTTAAGGTCATATGGCTTGGACCGTGGTCATGCACTTTAAAGTCATGCAACTAGAACCATGCAATTTAAGGTTGTGCAACTAGACCTCCACTATAATTTAAGGTCATATAGTTTGGACCATGATGGTGAACCTTTTAATGTCATTCAGCTAGGATGCAGACTATGGTTTATGGTCATATAGTTCGGACCATGGCTATGCAGTTTAAAGTTATGCAACTAGAATCAGGCAGTTTAAAGTCGTGCAACTAGACCTCCACTACAGTTTAAGGTCATATAGTTTGGACCATGGCTATGCAGTTTAAAGCCATGCAGCGCAGACCATGGGTGTGCAATTTAAGGTCATGCAGCATGGACCACGAATGTGCAGTTTAAGGTCATGCAGCATGGGCCACGGCTGTGCAATTTAAGGTCATGCAGCACGAACTACAGCTGTGCAGTTTAAGATCATGCAGCTAGGACCACGGCTGTGCAGCTTAAGATCAACCAGTGCAGACCACGGCTGTTCAACTTAAGGTCATGCGGCTAGGACCACGGCTGTGTAGTTTAAGCTCATGCGGCTAGGACCACGGTTGTGCAGTTTAGGGTCATGCAGCGCAGACCACGGCTGTGTAGTTTACGGTCATGCAGCTAGGACGAAGACTGCATAGTTTAGGGTCATGCAGTGCTTACCACGGCTGTGCATTTTAAGGTCATGTGGCTAGGACCAAGGCTGTGCAATTTAGGGTCATGCAGCATGGACCACGGCTGTATAGTTTAAGGTCATGCGGCTAGGCTGAAGGCTGTGCAATTAAGGGTCATACAGCACGGACCACGGCTGTTCAGTTTAAGGTCATGCGATTAGGACCACGGCTGTGCAGTTTAAGGTCATGCGGCTAGGGCCACGGCTATTCTGTTTAGGTTCTTATAGCACGGACCGCAACTGTGCAGTTTACGGTCATGTAGCACAGACCACGGCTGTGCAGTTTAAGGTCATGCGGCTTGGACCATGGCTATGCAGTTTAGGGTCATGCAGGGCGGACCTTGGCTGTGCAGTTTAAGTCATGCAGCTAGGACCAAGGCCATGCAGTTCAGGGTCATGCAGCACGAACAACGGCTGTGTAGTTTAAGGTCATGGGTCTAAGACCATGGCTGTGTAGTTTAAGGTCATGCAACTAGGACCAAGGTTGTTCAGTTTAAGGTCATGTGGGTAGGACCAAGGCTGTGCAATTTAGGGTCATGCAACACGGACCATGGCTCTACAATTTAAGGTCATGCGGCTAGAACCACGGTTGTGCAGTTTAAGGTCATGCGGCTAAGACCAAAGCTGTGCTGTTTAGGGTCATGCAGCATGGACCACGGTTGTGCAGTTTAAGGTCATGTGGCTAGGACCAAGGCTATGCAGTTTAGGGTCATGCAGCGCAGACCACGACAGTTCAGTTTAAGGTCATGCGGCTAGGACCAAGGATGTGCAGTTTAGGGTCATGTAGCACGTACCACGGCTGTGCAGTTTAAGGTCCAGCATCTAGGACCACGGCTGTGCAGTTTAGGGTCATGTAGAGCGGACCATGGCTTTGCAGTTTAAGGTCATGCGGTTAGGACCACGGCTGTGCAGTTTATGGTCATGCAGCTAGGACCAAGGCTATGCAATTTAGGGTCATGCAGCAGGGACCATGACTGTGTAGTTTAAGGTCATGCGGCAAGGCTTTACAGTTTAGTGTCATGCATCACGGACCACGACTGTGCAGTTTAAGGTCATGCGGCTAGGACCAAGGCTATGCAGTTTAGGGTCATGCAGGACGGACCAAGTTGTGGATCACCATGTAGGTGAAGCTGCATGGGAGATAAGTCTGTGGATAAGAATCTGACTCCCTGGGGATAAAAATAGTAAAGGCTATACACAAGCAAAGAGATCTAGATGAAGATGGTGACCCTACAAGTAGTGGCAAGAAGAAACGGACATCACCGGGGATTAGGAGGGTAAGTGAGACTTCCTGGGGATGATGAGTAATGGTCTGTATATAACTCTATTGAGAATGACATGCTAGAGTACAGACGCAACCCCACTGGGGGTAGTGGGTTGCAATAGGGTGTGACTCCTACTAGGGTGTTGGTGTGAAACAGACCCATTGGGGATTAAAGGGGTAAGCATGACTCCCTTTTTATTTTTTGTACGCCTAACTCTACTGGGGATGTTGATGGAATACACCTCATGAAAGGGTGTGTCCATTTCACTGTTTAAAGTCATGCGTGTGGACTATTTGTAGCGTTGTTTATCGTTTTACTATAGGGACGTGCGTTACAGTTTTAAGGTCTTGTAGCTCGGACCATGGCTACGTAGTTTAAGGTCGTGCGGTTAGGACCATGCAGTTTTAAGGTCGTGCAACTAAACCTCTGCTACAATTTAGGCATATAGTTTGGACCATGCAGTTTTAAGGTCGTGCAACTAAACCTCTGCTACAGTTTAGGCATATAGTTTGGACCATGCAGTTTAAGGTCGTGAAACTAGAACGTGGCCGTGGTAAGGAAAAGTGACTCTCCTGGGAGCCGAGCCATAACTGGAGACTTGACTCATTAAGAGTGAGACTGGGGTGCAGGGAATGAACCTCCTGGAGCAGTAGGACGACGGTGCAGGTGGAGTGCCATGGCATGCGCCACACTAGGTTTTGGATGGCGCATGCGGCATTAGCCCTTGATGAAGGGCACGTGGCGTTAGTCACTTGATGAGGTGCACGATGCTGAATCTTTGACGAAGTACGCGGCGATAACCCTTGATCAGTGCGCGTGATGATAGCCCCTTAACGAGGCACATGGCGATGGCCTTTGACGAAGGAGCGTGGCGATAGCCCCTGACGTAGGAGCAGCGGTAGCCCCTGGAGAAGGCACGCGACGGTAGCCCCTGACGAAGCACACGATGATGGCTCCTTTGACGAAGGTGCATGTTGGTGGCCTTTGACAAAGTGCATGGTGAAAGCCCCTGACGAAGGGCATGACAATAGTCCTTGACGAAGGCAGGAGACGATCGTCCTTGACGAAGGCACACAGTGATAGTATCTTATGCAGTTCACGGGGATTGTCTCTGGGGAATGCGCATGGTAATAACCCTTTCAGGTCTTGAGCTTGACCCGCTCCTGCTTGGTCTTATTACAGTCATAAGCTGAGGACTACAACATCTTTTCGAACTTGTGAGGGGTAGTTTGTGGCACTGCTGAGTACAAAAGGGGGAAAACCCCATTTTATTGTTTTACCAAAGGGTAAAACAATTTTTAGAGAGAGAGAGAGAGCTAGACCTTCTGGCAGGAGACTTCTCATGAGAATTTCCCAACCAAAGTTTGCAGCAGACAGGCCTTCAGGAGCTTTTTGGCAAGTTTCAGCAGGTCGCGAGTCCATGCAACGTGATTGTGGGTGGTTGCAAAGGGTGCAAGGCTCTCCTGAGCAGGGGAGAGGGGCTTCTCAAGGGCTCACCGAGACTTTATCGGGAAGTTGTAGGAGTCACAATGGTGTTTTTTCGAAGCTGAGGTGCTTTTTCGATAGTCCCCGAGGCTGAAGGAGAGGATCCAGAGAAGTTAGGGGAGGTGATGGCCCTCTGATTATTGGAAGACGACAGAAGAGTAGGAATGGGTTCACTGAAAAACTCAGTGGAATTCCGATGAGTTTGTGGCAAACTGCTGATGTGCGAAAGTAGGGAGAAGGGAAATCCGCAGGGTCACAGGGAGCTTTCCGAGGATTCCGATGGTTCTTTTGATTTTTCTTGGCAACAAGAAGTAGGTGGGGAGGGGTTTTTCGGTGAGCAAGAGTGAGTTCTCGGTGAGAAGAGCAAGCATCGACGAGAACCCGAGGCGTCACAAGCCTACAATGGTGGGGAGACTAACGGTGGTGAGACGGCGAACGGTCCCCTTCTACACATGCGGCGTTGGGTAACGTCGCGATTGTCAGGCAGCATGCCTAGATTTCAAGGGACGTGGTATGCGGCACGTGTGATGCATGTGAACAGCTGGAGCACAGGCAGTATCAAGTGTGTCACTACAGCAGACGGTGATAGCCCCTTAATCGTGAGGCGACGATAGTCCTGCCTTCTGCACTCAAGGATACCATCTCGTTGGGCAGACGGTGATAGGATACATCCGCTTTAACGGATGTCTTCTCTGCAGCTAGCCAGGGCCTCGAAAGCTTCCAAGATGCCGATCCCTTCCAAGGTCTCTGAGGATGAAAGTAGGGGAGAGTTGATGGTAATTGAACCTAACGAAGTGCATCCCTCATCTCAACCTCTTGTTCCTAGGAGTGGTGGCACACCACTGCCTTCTGGGGGTGATTTTGGTCCATGCGATTTGATAGTAATGGGCAACCAGGCTATTTCTCTTGCAACTTTAAGAGAGGGCCTCGCAATTTCTGCTCGAAGGGAACCTATCATCAGTTCAGCTTTTGTAGTCACCTCCTTCTCGGGACAAGTTATTCATCCTCTCATTTGGCGCATTCATGGAGGCTTTTTCATATCACAGGCCGTGATGCCTTTCCCTGCGCAAGTTACCAGGCTCAATCGTCGTAGTGTTTCTGCGGACAATGGACATGACCTTCTTAGAGCTGCTTATCAACTTTTCAGTTCGGCTTCTTTCTTCGAGCTGATTATGTTCCCCTTTTAGGCGAAGAGGCTGATGGACAACCTCCTAGACTTTAATGTTCCCTGCGCAGACTTGTTCAAAACGAAAGTGTCTGAAATAGCTCAACAGGCTAGGGCAGCTCTAGATTTGGAAGAATCAACTTTTATTGATAAATATCCCTCTATCAGGACCTTACTTAAGTTCTTAAAACTAACTTGCTCATGCATCATTTTGTTCACTCAGAATTTGAGATTTTTCCCTCAGAGATTCCTTTGATATTTAAAGAAATCGCATGTTTCAAAAATGAAGATGACATGGTGATTCTTGATTATAACATCAATGATTTGGAAAGCTTGCTTACTACGGCCCGTGAGGTAGAAAAAGACCCGTTTTTCCCTCAGTTGGTACATGGGGAATATCCACCTTTGATTAGAAAGTTTGCCCTTCTCCAGGTGGTGGTTATGAAGGATGGAATCAAATGGGCACAACATAATTACTATCGGCTTAGTTTTGAGAGCTGAGCGATATTCTTCATTCTTTGTACACAAACGTTTGGCAATAGAAATAAAATGCCCCACTTTGCCTTTTACTTTCTTTGTATGCCGCTTCTTGTGATATTATCTTGCTTTATGAATAAAATTTCTTCTTTTGTTTTAGTGTGGTGCGTGGCTTTTTTATTCCTCCTTGTCTTTCTGTTTTATTGCTTTTGTCCTTTCACAGTGTGACCCGAAAAGGATATCCCACTCCTTGCTTCGTCTTTTGACCATTTGTCGTGGCTTCATTGACCTCGAATGGGGGAGCAGCTGCTTCCTCACCCCTTATTGTTTGATTGGACATGGGTTCATAATTCATGGCTCTCATGATTTGGTGAGCCTGTTCATTGTAAATATTCCAATCTAGGAGTGCTTTGGCTTCGATTCGAGATGCATTGCTTTTGAGATCGTCATAAGTCTTAGTCTCAAGGACAAACTCCTTTAAGCGCTTTGAAGCGACGCGCATAACCTCCAACTGATTCTTGAGGCTACGAACCTCACTTCTCAACTCTGCTATGTGGTCTTGATCTTGAGAGCCAGAGGGTTGCATCTTATCGGCCTGTACCTCTTCAGGAGCCTCTGAGAGGTGAAAGACATTATCTTGGCTACTAGTGATCCCTTTGTTCTAGGAGGATGGAATTTGGAGTACCCTCCTCGATGGTTGGTGTGCCATTTCTGCTTCTAAAATAGCAATGGAGACATGCAGATCCTTTTGCTAGCCTGACGTATAGGTAATCCTCGATGCTAGAAAGTCTACCTCCAGGGCTTCCTCAGTCTCAAGAGTTTCTTCTGGCTCTAAACGTAGAGGTAGAGGGGCAAACTTTGTCTTAGGGAGAAGGCACCATGACCTCGGAGAGGTGACAAGATATACTTGAGCAGATAGGAGTCAAAGGGAGGATTTTGCCTTGTCTTTCCTCCTCTTTGAACATGCCTGTGATCATTCATCCCAGATCTTCAACGTCATCATGAGACGAGGGTCTTGTCTCTCTCATAGGCTTCCAATCATCGTCCTTTGACTTTTCTGGTGCTGGACGGTCTGTGAAATAGTACTTAGCATCAACATAATGAGTTTCGGCTACAGGGAACGGTCTTTTGTCAGCATAGACCGTGTGTTGTCTCCCATATCTACTGTACTTGAAGTATTGGTGGAGCGTGGAAGGAACCACCCCCTGATCATGAAGCCAAGGGCGGTCGAGCAGGACGTTGTAAGATGTATCAGTGTCGATCACATGAAACTGAGCATAATCGTTGAGGTCACTGCTCTTGAGGCGAAGATGCACTATGCCAGCTGGCTTTTCTCCTGCTTGGTTGAACCCTTGCACGATGATGTGGGTAGGAGTGAGGTGGTCAGATCCTAATCCCAATCGAGTGAGGATCCTTCTTGGGATCAAGTTGACTACTCCCTCCATCCAGCATGATCCAGTTGATAGGGCAGGTGTGTAGTTCACCATTCACAAAGAGAGGGCGATTGTGGAATTTGCCTCCCAACTGAAGGTCGTCTTCAGAAAAGGAGATTGCCAAGCACCCACTCAGGATGGCTGGGTCAACCTCAATAGGCTCCATTTCAGTATCACATACCTCTAGGTAAGAAAGAGCTTGCACCAGGGCCATGCGATAGTCTCTAGATAGCAGAAGGGCGTTATAGATACTTAGAAGGGCTGGAAGCTTCCTCAAGTGCCCAATTTCATCATACTTCACTTTATCCTCATTGGTCTTCTGTCTTTCTGATCCAGTCACTGGTGTAGGTGGTAGGGTAGGCTTAAGAACAGGTTTTGGTTGAGTTTCGGTTTGTTCAACTGGCTAACTTTGTTGTTTAGCTGGTGTGGTTTGAGTTGATGGATAAGTATTTGTATTAGGGATGTAGATGTTTGAGGTTGAGGTTAAGGGAAAAGTGAAGGATCAAGAAACTTAAGAATCTTGATCTTTTGAGGTGTGGGTTGTAGCTTCTTTCCTGATCTTAGGCTCATTTACCCTGCGCTAGATGGTACTTCCAAGATCTGCACCATGTGGGAGGCTTCTTTGGAAGAGGGGCTTGAAGATGGCTTGGTTCTGACTTGGGTTGATATGGCGTCGGCGACTGTCAAGAATCTAGCCCCCTGGGCCAACACCTTTCTTAGGCGCTTTCACTACGACCTGCTAAGGCTGATGCCTCCAAGCTCTCTGTTCAGAGTATCGAAGTCTAGGAACTATCGAGCTGCACTTGTGGAAGAAATAGATGAGGAGGGAGAAGAAGAAGGGTTAGAATGTTCTGGGCAGCGTTTTACGTCGTCGCTAGAATTGGATATGTGCTGGGGGTATTTTAAGTCTTACCCCAGCTTTGACCATTGTGGGGTGCTTTTAGCATCAGCACCCATATTGGAGGACTCCCTAGCTATTGCTGACTCAAGGACGTCCATCTGATTAGATGACAGGATAAGGCAAGCTGTGCCTAGGATGAAGTCCTGCAAGGTTGGCAGTGGAGGAAGGGGCATGAGAAACTCTTCCTCGACTGGTGGCTAAGGGAGACGACTCTTTCGACGAGCAGACCTTGGTGCCCATCTCCTTTTGGGTCCCTGAGGAGGGGTTTGGTTCACCTTATCGGGCTGATGAGTAGTTCTAGCTTGGTGGACTATCTCACGCTTTAAGGATTTGAGCATACTTCGCCCAAGGTAGACTTCCCAGGGTTGAGAGGTTGAGGGCTCTAAAGGGTCTGGTGTATGCCAATAGGGGACCCATAGGGGGGTTTCCTCTTGGACGAGAGTGATGGCTTGGGAGTGCTTTGGGAGAACAACACAAATAATGTGGCCTTCTTGCACCTTCTGAGTGACTATAGCTTCGAACCCAGAGCATTCCTTCAGCTCGTGGCCCCATACTTTGTGGTATGGGCACCAGAGGTTTTTCATACCCTGAGCAAGGCATTTAGGCTGCCTGGCAGGCTTGGGAGTGACGAGACCCTGTTGGAGCATTGCCTTGAAAAGGGCCTGTAGAGGGTCTAGCTCAGTACTTTTTGGGGCTTGTGTCATGAGTTCTTCTTGCACTGGTGAAAGAGGGACTTGAGGGCATCCTTTGGGTTACCATGAGTTTCTTGACATTTCTATATCTTCTTTGCCAAGAATTTGTGGAAGCCAGTGCATTTTCTCATGTCATGGCCTTGTATCAGGTGATATGAGCACCAAAGGTTCTCAGTTCCTAGAGGCAAGAACTTAGGCTGCCTTGTCGGCTTTGGCGTGATGTGTCCCTCTTCGAGCATTATGGAAAATAGTTCACGGAGGATGGTTGCCCCATCATCTTCTTGTATTGTCATTATGTGAGAAGCCTCAGTTGCCTTGAACGCTTTCTTTAACTATTCGAGCTTTATCTGACCCATGTTAATAAGGGCTTCGATAGTGTTGTTGAGCTTATAGCAGTTCTGAGTGGAGTAGCCTACTTTCTTATAACAGGCGCAATACCTCTCATGTGTCTCTTGTCCAGCTTGTTCTGAAGTGCTGATCTCTAGTAGCTGGATCATGTTTTGCTCCAGTAGTAATCGAAGCAGTGCAGTGACCCACTGCTTGTCAAACGGATACACCTTGTTCTAGTGTTGGGTCCAGAAGTCACTTCGCTTTATGTTTTTAAGGCGCGTGACCTTATTGTAAGACTGCTGCTTGCCCTCGACCTAATATGTTTGTGCCTTGGAGAGGTCCAGGGTTTGAGGGGCGGCTTTGTTAGTATCAGTCAAGATGACAGCCACACCGATCGCTGCTTTTTGCTGGTTGCCCCGATTGTTGGAGCGGGAGTTCAAACCAGAGGGTTGCTGACGAGATCCGCCATGGTGTTTTGAAAGACCCTCGATAGGAATTGCTTTAGAGATGAGCTCTGACATGGAGGGTGGATTGGTGGACTCGACATGCAGGGCAATCTCAAGAAGCATGTTTTGTATATATGTCTAGACAGTTTCTTTCTCAGTCATGGGAGTGGCATGAAAGGTTGTCAGCTCTCTCCATCGAGCGATGAACTTGTCAAACGGCTCACCAGGCTCTTGAGTCAGAGTGAGGAGCTCGATGGTTTCTACAATCCTATGGATTTCGTAGAAGCGTTGGTAAACAACTGCTTCATTTCCTATCATATGTGGACCGAGTTTGGAGGCAGCCGAGTATACCACTGGAAGGTAGGCCCTTCAAGAGTCTCGATAAAATGATGGAGGAGGAGTTGTTCATCAGTCGTCATCTCTCGATAGGCTACATGGAAGTGGGTCATATGCTTGTTCGAGGACGTAGTCCCGTTGAACAGGGAGAGCTTTCCCTTTTGGTAATTTGGGGAAACGGCACTTGGTCAATGTACAAAGGGTACGACATCTGGTAGAGAAATGCCTCTTGCATGCCTGGGACCTTGTTCTTGAGATTGTGGGCCACCATGGCATCTATGTCGGTTTCGAAAACCACGAGGGAAGCAGAGCTGTCCTGAGAGACCGATGGGGGAGTTTGCCTGAGAACAGTGTCTTCACCAACCAGAGAATCGGTCTCATGGTGAGAAGGGGACCTGGAGGCTTCTAGGCATTCCATCTTTTCTAGGATGGACTGCATCATTACCTCGAAGGTGGTCATCCACTCTTCTTGGGCGTCGTCCGGCTCGTTAATGACCATGACACTGACCATTTCTTCTGAAAGGTCAGAGTCATGTGGAGTGATGGATGGCCGGGGTTGGTGAGTCGTGCATGACATGTCAGTTTACAGGGGCTCAGCATGCTCTGACTGGACTCGAGCCTTGTATGCCGACCTTGTGAGGACCAGTTTTTACGGTCTTAAGACCGTGGCTTCTGGGCAGTGATCACCGAGCAGTATTCTTGGACTCGCTCAGGCTCAAGGATCCGTAAGGGGATGAAGGGATTACAAGGCAGGAGGTCACCAAAGGTGGTAACCTCAATTGCCTTGGGGGCTTCGTTGATCAGGATCTGTAGACCTTTCTTCTGCTTGATCTTGAGGCAGCTATGGACCTCACTCCAGAACCGAGCCTGAGACTTGGACTGCCCTGCTTTTCTTTAGCAAGCGAGGGCCGTGTCTATTAGTTGAAGCAAAGAATGAGGTCCAAGGACTGAGGGCAACCTGAGTCACTGCCTTGGAGGTTGGAGGCTCCTGTCTGACATCAGTTCGTTTCCCTGAATTCCTTTGTGGGGTCAGAGTGCACGACTGACCTGAGGCTGGTTCAAGATGGTACTCTTAGGGAAGACCTTTGAGTACCAAGTCATGAGGTGCTTGCCTGGTGAGAGAGGAGTGACAAAAGAAGGAGCTGGTTCATGACTCTGCCTAAGCCGGGATTGGGGAGGAACCTATAATGTTAGTGCATGTGTACCATTAGGGTTAGCCATCCGGGTGACTTGAGGGTCTGCTCGAGCTCGATCAACGGGTTCAACCTTGAGAGGTCGAAACCCACAAGCTTGTGCCTATGAGGGACCGAGCGGGAGAGAGGATGAAGTGATCGACCCTCATGTGCTCGAGCTGGTGTAGAGCTAGCACTGCCCCGAGCTGTGGGATGCAAATGCATGACACATGTAGGATTCGGCCCGAGAAGGCTTAGTCCTAGACGTGAGCCCAAGGCAGCATGAAAGTTGCCCCGAGGTGTGGCTTGAGTGGTTGGACCATGAGCCTTGAGGTGTGTGTGAGAGGTAGAGGCTGTAGGGTCTCTGCCTCGATGCATCGAGCCTCTAGGTATAGAGGTTCGGAGTGGTGAAGGAGTATGGGGGATGCCTTACAGTGAACCTCGAGAGCGATGGCAACCTTCTTGCCTTTCACGAAAGCGGTTAAGGTAGCCTTCTGGCAGCCCCAGCAACATGACCGACGAGGAACTTACCAGTAGCAGGGTGTGTGCTGTGTGCCGTAGCAGATGTGCTACCAATGCAAGGGACCTTGGCAGAGGGTCCTCCAGGGCGAGGAAGCGAGGAGTCAGAGACTCTTGAGTCCCTTCTCGAACCAACCCAAGAAAGAATCTGGGAGTCGAACTGTGAGTCGCGACTCAAAAGGAGTGTAGGGAAGGAGTCTTGAGCAGCTCGCTTCCCTATGGTAGTCACGAGTGCGGGGATAAGAAAGTCCTCGACTCGGATAAACAAGTTGAATAACCCAGGTGCCATAGAAAGTAGTGCAGAGAGTGAAAGATGATATTGGTCAAACAAGAGTGAACTGACAAAGACGTACTAAGTCCTCAGTGGAGTCGCCAAGCTAATTAGGTGCCTCGATTTCACCCTTCAGATTTAGATGACCTAGAGGCATGTATCTCTGGTTTCTAGTAAACTCGGGACTTGAGATCGCTCTCTTAGTAACCTTGCTCAAGAGCAAGGGCAGATATACCAACCGATGAGAGAAGAATTTAAGGGGTCGAGTCAAACTCGGGCTAGCTTTAGCTGGTTAAGAATTGCCTCCCTCTTAGATCATGAAGAAAGCCCCACAGTTGCTTTAGCTGGTTACGAATCGCCTCCCTTGACCTACGATCACCTTGTTTTCTGCATAATACTAACGTGGTAAATTTTCAAGACAAGTGTGCCAAAGGGGTCCACCCTTGTCTTAGGGCAATGTACGTTCATATGAAAGAGTGATGGAGTGGCAGATGGCAATAGGCCTCGCCGTTGGCATTATGAGAAGACACCACATCCCTTACGGGAGGCGATGGCTTCTGGTGAGGCTCACAGCGATAGCTCCCCACAAGGAAAACGACGTTAGACGTGGAATACGAGAGAAACCGTAAACGACAATAAGCATCACCGTCGGCAACGTGAGAAAGCAGCACGTCTCTTGCGGACGGCGATAGCTTTTTACGAGGCACACGATGATAACTTCTCATAAGTCATACGGCGATTACCTCTCGTGGAGCGCATGGCGATAGGTGTAGGACACAAGGAAGCCTGCGCACGACGATAGTTGCAAGGAGGCGCGAAAGGAGCCTACGCGCGGTGATGGGCACCAAGCGAGCGAAAGAAGCCCGCGCACAGTGATAAGCGCAGAGAGGCGCGAAAGGAGCCTACGCTTGGTGTGGGCACCGAGCGAGTGAAAGAAGCCTACGCACGACGATAGGCACAAAGAGGCGCGAAAGGAGCCTGCGCCCGACGATGGGCACCGAGCTAGTGAAAGAAGCTTGCGCACGGCGATAGGTGCAGAGAGGCATGAAAGGAGCCTGCACTGGACGATGGGCACCGAGCGAGTGAAAGAAGCCTACACGCGGCGATATGCACAGAGAGGCGTGAAAGGAGCCTACGTGCAGCGATGGGCACCGAGTGAGTGAAAGAAGCCTATGCACGACGATAGGTGCAGAGAGGAGCGAAAGGAGCCTGCGTGCGACGATGGGCACCTAATGCAAAAGAGAAGCTCACGAATGGCAATGGGTATTGCCGCGACCCTTCGCAGGTGGCGATCGACATCGCCACCTACAATAGTCACGCGATAGGGTGAAGCCCCCGCGGATGGAAATAAGCTTTGCTACCCTCATTCCTCACTGAGACGTCGAGGATACACCTGCGGACGGTGATGAGCAGTGACGTCTGCAAATCTAGTTGAGAGATAGAAACGCGCAAATAGAAGGGGAAAAGGAGCTCACGCATGGCACTGCCATCGCCATGTGTGACCTGTGAAACCACAGGAAGGAGAAAAAGAAAATAAAGAGGCATGCACGGCACTGCCACTGCCGTGCATGGCCTCTAAGGAAGGCTCAAGAGAAGAAGAAGAGAAAGAAAGAAAAGAAGAGAAAGAATATTTACCTTGAGCTTGGGGATACCGGTTCAAAATTTTCTCTTCCCTTACTCTCTCTCCAAACATGACCCAACAATGAGAAAGAAAGGGAATTCTATTCAGTAAAAATTCTCTTTTGTGAAGAGTTCCAAGACTTTTGCATACAATGATGGTACATGGTATATATAGAATTCTGCCCAAACATGGATGGATTGATCAAAATTAAACCGAATTGATGGAAATTAAGATTTAAATGAATTAAAATAAATTAGAAAATAGGGTACAAAATGATAGATTGCTCCTTCCTAACAAGTTGTGGAATTTTAAGACAGTCCCTGTGTTGCCTTAAAACATGCATGATTTTTCATGGATGATCTGGGGTTGTTCTAATGTCTGTTTGATTAAAAGATGATTGTTTTCTTGTAGGGGTCAGCATGGCGATCGATTTGATACCAACTTTGAGCCATGGATCGTGTTTTTAGGGCACGATAATGTGACTCAAAATTTAAATGAATCTTGAAACTTTGGATCGATGTTTTTCTATGATTTCTTCACTAGATCACACTGGTCATGCTATCATGATTTCGGGGCAACAAACATAGCTCGATTCCGTGCCTGGACGAAGATTTAGCAACTTTGGAGTTTTGGCTGGAATCTGAATTTCAGCGACAAAATTTGAAGTCACTTCGTCGTCTTCGTGTGCAGAATCCAACTGTTAATCATGTATGGGGTTCGGACTAGAGATAGCCCTAAACCTTACGCGCACGATGGAACTGGTTTTGCGTTGATCGGGCTCGCGAGCGGTGTGATTTGGCTGCTCGAGCGAGGCACGACACTGCTGATTTTCCTGCGCTTTTTTCACGGATCAGGAAGTTTTCTCTAGCGTTTGTTTGCGCTCAGGCATCGTCATTGGGCGTGCCACTTGTCAAAACGCTCGTCTTGACAAGACGAACACATTCCATCAAGTTTGAGCGTGATCGATTTCAGACGAGGGACATATAAGCATCGCAAGTCACTGTTTGTGATTGTCCCTTTAATGGAGTTGAGTTGTAGGTTGGCCTTAGGGGTATAGCGTGCGACTCCTCCTGTTTCGCTCTTTCAACTATAACGTTATTCTGGGATGTCCATTCAAGCTGAAATTTGACCCTGAGGGTTTTCAATCGTGTCGGATCCAATGGTGGTGGTCCCATAGCAAATTGAGACACGTAAGATAATCTCTAGTTATATGGTCTATTTCAAGGTGCTCCGTTTCATGGTGCAAGAGGCTAATTCTATCGGAACTATTTCTCAGTCTGCACTGCCTTAGATATGTCGGAATGTGACGAAACTTGACATGAGACTTTTGAAAGTCCTCATGAAGATGTTGACAAGTTCTGGGGCTATTCTGAGACTGTGGGTTTGCTAGGCTTTTATTGAGTGGGGGCCTCATGATGATGAAAAATATCTTCCAACAGCCCTCTCCCCAGAACATCAGAAAAATCCATGGGTTTCAAGGTCGCATTCAAGGCATAAGGTGTTTTATCTCACAACTGCAGACAAGTGCGTGCCATTCAATAGACTCCTTAAGAAAGATACCCCATTCATATGGGATTATGAATGCCAAGAGGTGTTCGATGAAATCAAGGAGTACCTCACAAAACCTCCCATCCTTAGTCCTCCTAGTCCAGATAAACTCTTGGTCCTATATATATCTGTGAAAGATAAGACCATGGAGGAATGCTCGGACAATACAACACGGATGTGGAGACAAGATACACGGATGTGGAGAAGCATTGGTTAATATTTGTGTTGTCTATGCAGAAGTTAAGACACTATGTCTAATCTCATACAATCAAGCTCATCTCAAAAATAGACCCACTCAAGTACCTATTGGAGAGACCAGTCCTTAACATACATTTGGCAAAGTGGAGAATGTTATTGAGCGAGTTTGAGAGCAAATATGTCACACAAAAATCGACCAAAGGACAAGCCATTGCTGACCACTTAGCTGAACATGCACTGCCAGATAACACTCCCGTTAACACGGATCTCCCTGATGAGAACCTCTTCACAATTGAGGACTCAATTTGGGAACTATATTTTGATGGTGCAAGGAACGAATACTGGTCAGGTATAGGAGTCATAATATGCTCACCTGCGAAGATTTTAATGCCAACAACCATCATATTGAATTTCCCATGTACCACTAACATTGCTGAATATGAAGCCTTGATAGCCGGGCTTGAGAACGCCATGGGAATGAAAATCCAAAAAATACGAGTGATTAGTGACTCCTTATTCGTCATAAACCAAGTTCAAGGGATTTGAAAGGTGAAAGAAGAAAAGCTTAAACCCCTATTAAGAAAAGGTCGAAAAGATGATCCCATATTTTAAGAAAATCACCTTTCAGCACATAACTAGAGAAAATAATGGGTTTGCCGACACCCTTGCGACCCTTGCTTCAATGGTTGATATTCCTTCGGAAATCACCACACTGTCATACTACATCAGGAACAAACATGACCCTTCCCCACCAAGGATCGAAGAAGAAATAGAGCAAGAAAGTGATAATGATGGGGAAGTGTCTCTCGTGGCTTCAGATGCCCTAGTTAAGGCAAAACCATGGTTTCACGATATTTTGTCCCTACTAAAAGATGGGTTATACCCCGAAGGATCCACCAAAAAGGATAAAGAAGCCCTTCGAAGATTTTCTATGGGATTCTTAGTAAGAGGTGATCTATTATTCAAGAAATCCTTCGATGTCATTATTCTACAGTGTCTCGATCATCCAAAAATCGCCCAAGTATTAATAGAGTTACACAATGAAGGAGATCATTATGGCGCAACCGCCTAAGCTCAGAAAATCAAGCGCCAAGGCTATTACTGGACCATCATAGCCGAAGATTGTTGGAAGTTCGTTAAGAGGTGTCCCAAATGTCAACTTTATGGAGACGTTCTCCATGCACCATTCGTGCCACTGAACTCAACATTGCTTGTGTGACCACCTTTGCCATGTGGGGTCTTAATATCATCATAATGATCTCACCAAAAGCCTCAAATGGCTACTGTTTTATATTAACGGCTACAGAGTACTTCACCAAATGGGTAGAGGCCGCATCATTTGTCAAATTTGAGGGACAACATGTTTCTCATTTCATAAAGAACAACATTGTATTCAGATTCGCTGCTCCTGAGTCAATCATTACTGACAATGGATCCAATTTCAAGGATGAAATGGTCACTAAGGTCTGCAAAAAGTTTGGGATAACGCAGAAATTCTCCACACCTTACTACCCTCAAGGAAATGGACAAGCAGATGCCACAAACAAAGGACTTCTCAGAATTATAGACAGAATAATAGAATGTGGCAAATATTGGCATGAAAACCTAAATGACGCGTTATGGCTCTACCAGACAACTGAGAAGAATTCTACTAGCATGACCCCATACTCATTAGTGTATGGTATGGAAGTAGTGCTACCCATTGAAGTTGAGATACCGTCTCTTCGAGTGCTTGTTCACAAAACTTCAAATGAGGAACAAAAGATCGAAGCACGAATTGCTGCCCTTGTTACTTTGGATGGAAGACGACTACAAGCAACACAAAATATTGTTGCTTACCAGTATAAAGTGGAGAGGGCGTACCAAAGAAAAGTTGTTCCTCGACAGTTCAGAGAAGGGGACATGATACTCAAGAAAATCTTCCACACTCCTACAAATCCATATCATTTAGGAAAGTTCAAACCTAATTGGGAGGGGCCATTCATGGTTACCCGAGTGCACACAGGCAATTCTTATAAGATAACAAATCAAGAGGGGTACGAGCTCAACGACCCCATTAATGCGATGTATCTCAGAAAATACTACCCATAACACGCTCAAAAGAGTGGTGAAAACTTGAAAAGGCACCACAAAGAAAAAAAATGGATGTGGTGAAAACCTGAAAAGGCATCACGGTTAAAAAAGATAAAAATCTCCAAGAAGGAGCTTCCGATTTAAAACACTCAAGTGTAAATAAGTACTTGCAAGTTCCAACAATACAGCACAAGCCGACCCTGAGGATGAAGACTCCTTCTAAACCCTGCAGGTTCCCAACAGAACCAACTCAAAAAGATGTGGGAGGGTGACATGAATGAAAAACCGAAGCAACTTTGACGAACCCTGAAAGAATGTCGAGATTCTCCAAGATGGAAGCCCGACAATCCAGAGAACTCTTCATGGACCCACGAAGCACAAGATGAAATCTCCAAAGGTAAAAGGACAATTTCGAGATTTTTGAGTTCTCATGATCCCACAAGGAAATCCTTTCATCAATTTTGGGTAAAACAAAATAAAGAAAATGACCACCAAATGGGCCACAGGTGGCAAAATTGTAAGGCCTGTCCCTTTTGAAAATGCTTTTTCAATTTGATTGTTAAAACCTTCCATTTCCAAAACCCTTTTAAAAAGGACTTCCTCCATAACCACAAGAGGTAAAACTGTTAGTCAACCTGGCCTCGTTCTCGAAGCCAACTTCATATGCCTGTTATGAAGGCTTGAAACTAGCCAGGCACTCTATGGTTGTATGAGTATAACTACCAACTACCACATATAGGAGATGGGTGAACCTCGCCAATGATGAAATTAGCTAGTCTGGGAGCGTTTTTCTCTCGACTGGATCCACTGAGGTAAAACAAGGCGAGCTTATCCCCGTGTGTGCTTATGATGACTCAATAGCCAGGAATTCGATACAAAAACCCTACAACTAGGGGGCTGAGTTTGTAAAAATTCAGTTTGAAAACTGTGTGCAAGGAAAGTGTTCTGTTATGCTTCAATGAATCAAATGCACACGTAGAGTTGAACAAACACCCCTCAACAGGGGCAAAAAATAAAAAAGAAAATTTCAAACTCCCCATAACATGGGCAAGTTGAAAAAATACCTCCCAACAAGTGCAGAATTTCCAAATAAAAAAAAATGAAAAAAAATATTTTTTATATGGGCGACACTCCAGCCTATGGTGGCTACACCATGCGTGTCACCCGGGCGACGCGAGTATTTTTTGCAGAACGTTTTTTGAACCCCTAGCAAACACTTTAAAAAAAAAAAAAAAATTCATGAGCAACTCCTTGTCGCTCAAATCTTTTGTACAAAAACTCTTTTTTTTTATTCCCCATATTTCCACTTAATAAAAAAAAAAGAAATTTTTTTTTTTGGGGCGACACCAGCCGTGTCATCTAGACATGGGTCACACCACCAGTGCCACCCCGGGCGACACGCCTAGTGTGGCCCAAAAACGTTTTTTCAAAACTAGCCCGACTCATTTTTTAGGCTTTTCGGGGATCGATCTTTGGCTTATCATGTGTTTTTATCACCATTTTCAAACATTTTTATTAATTTTTTAAAAATTTAACACGCTCCTTGATGCACGAGCCTAAACTACCAACTAATTTTCCAAAACAAAAAAAAATCCAAAAAGAAGATGCTCCTTGGTGGAATGAGCCTAAGCTATCAACCAATTTCAAAAAATAAATACAAAATAAAATGCTCCTTCGTGACACGAGCCTAAACTGCTAACCAAAGCCCAATTCAGAAAACGTCAAACTCGTGCGATGTAAACGAGCCGAGACCGAAAAAAAAGTCAAACTTGTGCGACGTAAAATAGCTAAGACAGGAAAACGTCTAGCCACATATGATGTGAAAGGTCGGGTGTATCCAGTTCAAACGTCAAACTCGTGAGACGTAAAGGAGCCGAGGCAAGTAACGTCTAGCCTCGTATGATGTGAATGGTCAGGTGTATTCCATCTAAGCCTGTATGACGATAAAGGTCGGGTGTATCCAGTTCAATGTCAAACTCGTGCGATGTATTAGAGCTGAGGCAGGTAACGTCTAGCCCCGTATGACGTGAAAGGTCGGGTGTATTCCATCTAGCCTCGTATGACATGAAAAGTCGAGAGTATTTGGTCTATCCTCGTATGATGTAAAAGGTTCGAGCGTATTCTGTCTATCCTCGTATGGCATAAAAGGGTCGGGTGTATTTCGTCTATCCCCGTATTAACAAAAAAGGGTCAGGTGTATGGTCCATCGCTGCATGACACTAAACTACTTAGAGGGCTCTATGGTTGCAAGAGTTAAACTGCTAACCAACCTTGTTTTTTGAAATATCTTTCTCTTTTCAAAATTTTCACTATATGTCTTGTGTTTTCAAAAACTTTAATTTCTTTGTTAAAATCTTAACCTATCATTGCTCTGGGTTCTATTTCAAATCTCCCCCTACTTTCAAAATTTCTTAAAGACTTTTAAAAACGAAGGAGCTTGGACACCCATATATGATGATTACCGCGTTGCTACGATTGCCGCGTTGCTGCCTCGTCTCTCTCTTTGGAATTGGCCAGACAAGTCGCTTCTTATGGAAAGCCTTTTCCTAGAGACAGCCTTAGGAAAGCCTAAGGAAATTAAAGAAAATGCTAACGTTAAAAATTCAAACTGTAAAAACCCTGAAGTTAACTGGCATCGCCAGAAAATACAACTCGAGTTTCAAGCTTGTGTAACTCACCGACATCTCACGTTGAAAACCCTAAGAGGAAATATGCCCTTGGTAGGTGAGCTCAGTGAGCGCAATGACTTGGAGGGATTAGTTGGTGTGCCCTCTGACCACGTGACCTCAAGACGAAATTTAAAATGTCTGCATTGTCTTTGACATTCACCTGCCCCTCGAAGGATAGGGAACACCAAAGTATCTACTTCTTTGCCACTCACCTGTCCCTCGAAGGACAGGGAGTGCCAAAGAGGGGCAATTGTAGACACCCCATTTTAAATCTGGCAGATTCTATGGTTTTCTATACCCTTAAGACCACATTATCCCAATAAACCCAAAATCCATAGTTCATACAGCCTACCCTGTGACCCAAAACCAGTCTGCCTGCCCGGAACCCTGCAAAAGTCATGTTTTGACCTGGAATCCTGCAAACAGCCTATTTTACCAAAACAATAATTAAAAATAGTAAAAAATATGTTTTGACGCAATTTTTCTCTGAGAGCTTCACAAGAGGCTGAACTACACACTAGAATAAAAAAAATCAGTTTTTATTAGATTGGGTCTGGGTGGCACTGGCAGTGTCGCCCAGCCCACACTGGGCGACACCACCTGGTGTCACCCAAGTCTGGGCGACACGCCCAGTGTCACTCACTTTTTCCCCGAATTGAAATTTTTTTATTTTGTGATGTTTTTACCCATTTTCCTTGGGCGACACCACCAATGTCCATACCTCAAAAAAGTGAAATTTAGGGATAGAGATCTATTGGTTATGGAAAGTTATCTTTTCCAACAGATCCTTGGCCCTATAAAGTATCATTTTCATGGTTATTTGAGGCATGGCTTCAGAAGAGAATTGAAACCCTAGAGGATAGACTTGCTTCAGAAACCCTAGCCTCCTAAAAACCCTAAACCTTAGACCTAGAGCACAACAACCCTTCTTCCACTCCAGAGATCTGCTGGTCGACATCCAAATCAGAGAGGCAAAGAGAATGCTAGTGCTGATATGGGCAAGCCCTCGAAGGCTCGAGAGTCTCGAACCATCTAGCCTGGTTTGGTATCATTCTTTAACTCCTTCTCGCTTTTCCTTCTTACTGTTTGATTTCGTTTTACTTCATTTTGATCTGTTTATTTGCTTTAAAATTACATTTTTGTGTCTTGGATCATGCGGGCTCTACCACAGATCTGAGAGTAGATCTGCTCGTTTCCTGACAGATCTGGCCTCAGATCTGAATTCGATTTGTCCCACTTTCTCTACCACTGCATTTCATAATTTCAAGGTGTCAAGATCCGAGAGATATTCATCGAAAGATCTGTCAGATTTTCATCGTAAATAGGGCTGACCCCCAAGTCACATGTAATCCTTCTTTAGGGGGTGCACATGCGTCGCCTTCACAGGCGGCTCCTCGCTCCCGACTCAGACACCGTCATGAGCCGATCCTTCCCCTGCTTGCCCCTTCTTCTAGGGCAAGCACCTCCAGCCCAGGTACTCGAAGACTTTCCTCAAGAGTATCATCCTGAGCCAGCCCCATTAGCTCGGTCATGTCTCTGAAGCCCGTAAGAGAGCTTGGGACAAAGACCTGATGGGAGATCAAGTCCTTCATCCTTCCAGGCCCAGGATGACCCCAGTTCTTGGTCCACACTCATTACTTCACCTAATGGAGATGACTCTCTTGTGCAAGAAGTGTCGACCAACCGCAATCTCGATTGCAGTTCTGGCATGAGGTCCATCAAAACCTCAAAGCCAAGTGCGATAGGGTTCTACAAATCCTGACCATAAAAGCCATTAAAATTGTCGGAACCGCTATTACCCTATTCAGATGACAAAGCTTGAAGAAGAAGTGCTTTAATCCTGCACCGTGGTCAGTGTTGTAGAAGTTGACCCAACCACCCAACAGCCACGGTCCCAAGACCATCGAGAACCAGTCCTCATGCGATTGACATATAAGACTCGAGTCCAGTCAGGATATGGTGAGCCCTTGCTGACTAATCTGCCGCCCGTGACTCGCCAAACTTGGAAGCCTTCAACTGCACCTAAAGCTGACCGCCCTAAGGAAATGGTTAGCATATGGTTGTGACTGAACCTAATGACAACCGAGAAGAATGCATGGACGGGTTCGAGCAAATGGTGCGAGCGATGATGGAGAAGATTGATCACATGGAAAGCACGTGGTCCCCAATAAAATGTATCCCATCATGAGGCCGACTCCCATCACTCAGGTGATGCAGCACCAAGGCAGCCTCCTCCTCCTGCCTCACAAGACAATTTTGTCCCCCTCCCCATCTCACAGGCAGACATCGACGCTATGGTAACCCATAGCTTAAAGAGTGGACAGATCCCAGGAATGCAGGGTACAACGCTTTACTAAAAGCCATACCCCTCCTACATTGATCAGGTTTCGTTTCCCTTAGACTACAAGAAAGGGAAGCTTCCCCTGTTCGATGGTACAATATCCCCACACCAACATATTGCCCATTTCCAAGCGGCATGTCGAGAGACAGTGGCTTATGAGAGACTTATTGTCCATCAGTTTGTTGAAACCCTTGATGGCCAGACTTTTCAGTGGTATGCTCGGCTTCCCCCGAATTCAGTACATACTTGGGAGGAAATGGAGAAGCCGTTCCACCAGCGCTTCTAAGAGGTCGAGAGAGAGGTCCAAACCATCGAACTTCTCACCTTGATTCAGGAACCACACGAATCCGTGGATCAATTCCTGGCAAGATGGAGGGATTTGGCTGCTCACCATCCTAATCCCATGCCTGAAAAGGACGCAGTTCAAACCTGTGTGCGAAACATGCGACCTGAGACTGCTCTACATGTTGAGGCCTCCAATCCAACCTCCATATCAGAGCTGATCCCTAAGTCAGTTCGCATAGAAAGCCTGCCACGCCATCATGGCAGGTCATGACAATGGTCTGCAAGCTCAGAAAACAATCGGGGCAATGATAGTTCTCGGACCAACACTAGGGACAGTCAACAAAAAGGGGTAATCAGTGCAGCCGTCACTGTCAATGATCCAAAGAAGGCTCCCACCCAAACTTTGGACCTCTCCAAAGGGATAAGCATAGCAAAAATGCCTCAGGTAGGCAAACAACAGCAATCATACAACCGGGTACCCCCACCTGTGAACCTTAATCGAGATGATTATTGGCCAAGCATAAGAATAAAGTCTACCCTATTGAAAAAGAATGGGTCCCTGCACTACTCCGATTATTACTGGAATAGAACATGATCGAGCTACCTGAGTCCAAGTTCCTTGATCAATCTGGACTCAACACCCTTGCGAACTACTGTGCTTACCACCCCATAGAGGAATGCTACATGCTAAAAGACATCATCGAAGCCCTGATCCAGAAGGGCCAGATAAAGCTCGAAGAGCTAAAGAATGCGTTCAAGGCAGCAGAAGCTTCCCACACAGTGACAGTCAAGGAATAAGGTGAAGCGCCCGATCTCCTTCGTGCCTTGTTCGTCATGATGCTTCAAGAAGGCCTCATCCCACCAAAGCTGGCAAGGCATCCCCGAAGCATTGCTTATGGAACTGAGAACCACTGGTGCCTATACCATCAGATATGGGACCACAACCTGAGTGAATGCTCCAGTTTCCATGACATAATCACGAAGAAAATACAGGGATGCCAAGAAGCTTGTAACGTTCTAGAAGGAGACCCCCAAGTCACTGCTCCACCGGTGCGAGAGGGCCTCAGAACACAAGACCCGGGAAATGATGATTCAGATCTTTCTAAACCCTCAACTTTCCAACCATGGAGAGTCTACCACGGGTAAAGCATACTCAAGTCCTTAAAGCGAGAAGCAGTTCGTCAAGCAAGGGCTGTTCACAAACCTGGTGAGACGAATCAAACACTTTCAATGAAAACCAAGAGAATACGGGCGCCCAGGGTTGCTCGCCTGAGAAACAAGATTCCTCAACCACCAGTTGAGCAAGAATTTCTCAGGTCTCTTCCCCCATTGTCAACCTTACAGGACTTCATCCTTAGTGTAATCATCCTTCCTTCCTCATCTCATCAACAGGATATCCCTGAGACATCTTCTACTACGGGCACGTCCAATGAGGGTGACGACATTAAAAGAACCCCCCAATGGTCTAAGCAGGGGAAAGACTTAAAAGACTCCCTGCACACGTCCAACTCTAGTGATGACATAAAAATCTGCCCAAATCGGTCTGTTGAGGGAAACGACCTTAAAAGTCCCTCACCTACTAACCCCTATTCTTCTTCTTCTTCTTCTTCCCCTTCCTCTTCTATGTCTCTTGCAGGAACAACTCGAGAATGTCCAAATTTTGAAGCCCTCAACAGAGAACTCGAAGGAACCAATAGATGCAAGACACACCCGACGTGGCTGAGAAAGACGCTAGCCCAGACAGCTGGATTCCCGACAGTTGTTGACGCTCTGTCAGCCCGAGCTAAGTTAGAGCCATCTTCCTCCACAAAGAAGCACAAGAGGTCAAAGCCAAAGAAACCCCAGTACCCTCTTGAGCCCGACTTTGAGCAGAGACTGAGGGAATCGAGAGGACAGAGCTTCTATTCTTAGGAAGCATGTCACATGGTGCAGACCTCAGAAGCACTACCCAGCATGGGGCAAATGAGCCTGAGATCGGGGAAAACACTCTAACCTCCACCTCAAAAGCCAAGCATCTTAAAGTTTCCTTGTCCACCACTTCTTCCTCACCCAAATACCCCAAACAATTTACCCATTCTCAAGCTCCCTTGGCTCCTTCTTGGCCCAAATACCCTAAACAATTTACCCATTCTCAAGCTCCCTTGGCTCCTTCCTCACCCAAATACCCCAGACAATCCACCCATCCTCCAATTTCCTTGGATGCCTCTGGTCTCATATACCCAACCACCTCCTAAGCCTCAACCTCAAATCTCTGCTCCACTTAAATAAATCCCTATCACCCAAACCACCCAAACCAAGCAAGCTACGCAATCAAGTTAGCAAGCAAGCCAAAATAAACCTCCTCCACCTAAACCTGACCCTCAACCTACCACATTACCTAGACCCATGGGGGACACAGGGGAACATTAGGAAGGTCCTCATGAGACATTGGTTGTTTATACAATCGTTGAGTCGCAGTCGTCCTAGGAACCTCAGAGTGAATTCTCTCGATCGGATACATCAGCTTTGCTCGAGGTTGATCCTTTGGTCGGCAAGCAAGATGAGGATGCAATAACTATGTTCCATAGCAAAGCATGGCTAGAAGAAGAAATGACAGGAGTGTGTGTAATTTCAGTAAAGGTTAAAGAGAATTCTTCCAAAGCCAATGATGAAGAGTTGCTAAAGGCTCTCCACAAGAATGGGAAGAAGGCGGTCAAGTCATAGCTGATGAGCTCGAGAAGATAAATCTATGAGATGAAGCCGACCTCAGGCCCACTTTTATCTCGGCAAAATATTTGCCAGAAGAGAAGGAGAATTTTACGGCCTTCTTATGAGCAAACAGAGACGTCTTCGCCTGACATTACCATGAGATGCCTGATTTAGATCCTCAAGTCATAGTCCACCGTCTTAGCATCGATCCATCCGTCAAACCTGTCAAGCAAAACTCAAGGAGGTTCAGGCCTGACCTTGAGATGCAAATAAATGCTAAAGTGACTAAGCTCATGCAAGCAGGTTTCATTCGCGAAGTCAAGTACCCAAAGTGCCTAGCAAATGTTGTCTAAGTCAAGAAGAAAAACGGCCAAATTAGGGTCTGCATTGACTTCCATGACCTAAATACAGCTTGCCCAAAGGATGACTTCCCATTTCCGTTCATGAAGATGCTCATTGATTTTATGGCTCATTGTCAGATCTTCTCCTTCATGGAAGGATACCTCGAGAATAATCAGATACGGATGACACTAGAAGATGAGGAAGCCACCACATTCTTGACTCCAAAAGGGGTCTTCTACCAGACAATGATGCCTTTTGGATTGAAGAATGTCGGTGCCACATATCAAAAAGCAATGACAACCATATTCAAGGACATGAAGCACAAAGTGGTGGATTGTTATGTGGATGAATTGGTGGTGAAATCCGAAGAGAAAGATGCTCATATGCGAGACCTTGAAAAGGTGTTCGAATGATTACGCCTTCATCAGCTCAAGATGAACCCACTAAAATGAGCTTTTGGCCTGTGTTCAGGAAAGTTCTTGGGGTTCATTGTTAGACACTGAGGGCTAGCAGTTGAGCTAGTCAAGATCAAGGCAATTCAGGAAATGCCGTCACCAACAACATTGCGAAAGCTGCGATCCCTCCACGGGCAGCTGGCTTATATTCTCAGGTTCATCTCAAACCTATCAGGTCGCTGTAAGCCTTTTACACACCTGTTGAAGAAGGATACCCCATTCATCTGGGATGAAGCATGTCAGGCAGCCCTTGATGACATCGAGCGATATTTACCCAATCCTCCAATGCTTTCTACACCGGCGCTAGGAAAACCTCTCATCCTATATGTGATCGCTCTAGACAAATCACTTGGAGCATTATTGGCACAAAACAATGACGAAGGGAAAGAGACCGCGTTATACTATCTCAACTGCAAGATGCAAGGAGCGAAGAAGAATTATCCCCCTATAGAGAAGACGTGCTTCGCCCTAATTTTCGTAGTATAAAAGCTCCACCACTACTTGCTTGGTCATAAAGTAAAACTTATATCAAAAGCAAATCTTGTAAAGTTTCTCATGACACACTCATGCTTGTCGGGACGCCTTGCTAAGTGGGCATTATTGCTGATGGAATTCGACATCACATACATACCACAAAAGGTTGTCAAGGGTCAATTCCTGGCTGACTTTCTCGTAGCACATCCTGTACTGGGAGAATCCCCTTTATCAAGTGACCTCCTTGATGAAGAAGTGTTATGTGTAGAACTTGCTCACGCTAGGGAGATGTACTTTGCAAAGCGTTCCAATTGATCATGAAGGCGCTGGAGTGGTATTCACGACTCCAAAAGGAGGGGTACTTCCTCTATCTTTCTCTCTCATCAAAGTCGGTTCCCATAATGAGACAGAATATCAGGCCCTTATAATTGGGTTGGAGATAGCCTTTGATATAGATTTGGAGCAGCTCAAAATCTATGGCGACTATGAGATGGTGATACGGCAGCTCAAAGGGATCTATGGCCTAACCATGATACCGCAAAGTCGTATATGGCTCAATTTGATGATGTATCCTTGAATCACATTCCCAAGACATTAAACTCGTAGGCTGATGTACTCACAAAGTTCGGGGCTACAATTCAATTGTCCTCACCAGGACCTAGACCTGTTTGGGTGGCAAAGTGGAGACACATTGAACTAAGAACTAAAGTTAACGCAGATGATGAAAGAATCCTCTTTCCCGAGTGCCCGCCTTATCTATTCGGGGCACTTCTATCAACCAAAGAGGTTATTAAATCTTAATAGGAAATAGCACGGAGCTAAGGGGCAGATGTTCAAAAATAGGAACTGGAGCTCTTCGACCCAATATGTGCAGAAGTCAGGCGGAAGATTGGAGAGAGCCCATTATTAACTTCATAAAGCATGGTAGACTACCTGAAGATCGTTCTGAGCGTAATAATATGCGTAGGATGTCTACCAAGTACACCCTCTTTGAAGGAGGCACTCTCTTCAGGCGGTCTTTCGATGGTATTCTCCTCTGATGTGTAGACACACAAGAGGCAAATAAGGGGTTGGAAGAAGTACACTCAGGCATTGGTGGATTGCATCAGTCCGACCCTAAGTTCTATGAACGAATACGTAGATTGGGGTACTATTGGCCTTCGATGATTGCCGACTCCTTAAACTATGCCAATAAGTGCCAGGTATGCCAAATGCACTCGAGCCTCATTCATCAGCCTCCAGAGCCCTTATACCCTATAGTGGCATCATGACCCTTCTCACAATGGGGTATGGACATCATAGGGCTTGTCGACCCTCCTTCAGCAATGGGTCGTGTATTTATTCTAGCAGCAACAGATTATTTCTCCAAGTGGGTCGAAGCGATCCCCCTTAAGCAAGTTCCTAGGACTACAGTGGCCAATTTCGTGCAACATCACATCATACACCAGTTTGTAGTGCCTGGCGGCCAGATTATATCTGATAACGACCCTTAGTTAGAAGTCATCACATTGATCGTTTGGTTAACCAGTTCGGTTTTGAGTGGAAGTACTCAACTATGTACTACCCTCAGGCTAACGGTCTAATTGAGGCTTTCAAGAAAACCCTGTGCAGTGTTTTAAGGAAGTCAGTATCAAAAATGAAAAAGAACTAGTATGAGAAGCTTCCTGAAGTGTTGTGGGCCTATCGCACTACCACGCGAAATGCCACTGATTCTACTCCTTATTCCCTGTTTATGGGGGTGAAGCAGTCTTGCCTCTTGAAATTCAATTTCCTTCGTTGCGTGTCGCCACACATCAAGGACTCACCGAAGACAAGAGAGTCAAGATTCGTTATCAAGAATTAGATGCGCTCGATGAAAAGACGTTAGAAGCTCAACAGAACCTAGAGCTTAACTAGGGGAAAATGAAAGGGGCCTTTGACAAGTCAATCAAAGTCAGTTCATTCACCCGTGGGGATCTGGTTCTAACTGTCAAAAGGCCGATCGTTATGCATGGGCGGTGCAAATGGAAGTTTGAATCTAAATGGGAAGGCCCCTTCATAGTCAAGAACGTCTCGCCAAATGGGGCTTACATACTGGCACATTCTGATGGAGAGGAGGCGATGCCCCCCATCAATGGGCGATACCTAAACAAGTATTATCCTTGATATGCTCTCAAAAGACTCAATATTCAGCAAAAAGGAAGCAAGAAAAAAAAAAGAGCTAAAAGAGGGAAAGAAAAGAACCAATACAGTTCAAACAAAGTTTAACTCTTTTTATTGCATTAGAAGGAGTTACTAGTCAAAAAGCCCATTATTGTGGAGGTTACAAATCTATCATGCAGTATTGCTCTCGCATTAGAAGAAAAGAAAGTAGCTGCATCGGAATGTCGCTCTTACATCTAAAGAAAAGAAGACGATTGACCCCAAGCTTCGCTCTTGCATCTGAGAAAAAGCGAGCAGTTGACCCCCATCATTGCTCTTGCATTTGAGGAAATAAAGACGGTTACAGCCCAAAAAGCCACTCCCGCATCAGGAGGGTAGAAGGTGCTAGATCAAGTTTATCATACATACAAAGCAGACCCTTCTAGTAAGGAACTAGCCTATGAAGAAGAGCACGCCCTCTTCACAGTGAACACCCTTCCACGGAACAACATGGAGTTCACTATTGTGCTGGAGGACTTGGCTTCCAATAGACTTCATAAGCCTGGCCTTACCATTGGACACCACCCTTTGCCTACCCGAGTCATTGTCGTGCGTGATCATTGTCGTGCACAACTTAGCGTTGTGCATGATTATCGCTGCCCACGATTTAGTGTCGTGCGTGATCATCGTCGTGCATGAATTACTGTTGTATGTGATCGCGCATGACTTAGCGTCATGCGTGAACATCACTGTGCATGACTCTGCACCATGCGCAACCATCGCCGTGTGCAACTCATCACCGAGCATGACCACAGCCAGGTATGACTTTTTATTGTCCATGAAACGATCGTCGAGTGGGCGTGGGGCCATGGTTACCGTCGCTCATGACGAGCGCCGTGTGTAACCTATCGCCTCGTGTGATGGCTTGTGACCGATTGGATTCCCTATGACCCTTTGTCTTCCCAACGACCATTCAATTCCTTTTGACCTTTCGGTCCCCATGCTCCTTCAAATACCCGTGACCTTTCAACTCCCTGCAACCCCTCAGCTCCAGTGACCCTTCGGTTTCCTATCCACCTTTCTCGAGACCCTTCGTCTCCCCCTATGACTATTCACTGCCCTATAGCCTCTTGATTTCTCACGGGGAAACCTCTCCACTCATTGGAAACCCACCGTTGAGCCTTTCCCATTGCTCCACACCACCGAAAAATCCCAAAAAACCTAGCTGAAGTTCACTGGCAGCTCCTTGCTGGAAATGGACCCCTTTTTCGCCATATTCGATACTCCAGAACCACTGCCGAAACCTTAGTTGTCCTCGACAAGCTACCTACTTCCCTCAACTCCGGCAATAGTGGCCTTCACGAAGGATCCCTGTGTTCCCTTGCCGGTACTTTCTCCTCCCATCCGAAGCTTCCTCTTCCTTACAGGAGTTATCACTGGCGGACCCCTTTTTCAACCCCCTGTGAGTATTCTATCGAAGATCCTTGCTGCACGCCGGACTTCTAGCGACTATCTGTAAGCTCTATGTTCACACTGGAGTCATCGCTAGGAAACATTTCCCTCTCATTGTTGAAACTCCTAAACGTTTAACCTTCGGTAAAACAATGAAGAAAAGGGTGTACCTCCTTATATAGGTGACGTTTCCTCGAAGTACCCCTCACAAACTGGGAATGCCAATCAAGTCCCTGAAGGCCAAACGGCAATGGGTCAGATCGGATCAGTCTTAGACCTGGGCTTGAATAGAGGTTTACCATCGCCCACGCAACACCTAGAGTCAAATGGACTAGGACCGGGTCGGGCTCAAACCCGAGGCTCGAACACATGTCATCGTCGTCTATGTAACTTGTGACTAGCACCATCTGGGTAACTAGTGCGCCATCTATGTACCTTGTGACCAACACCGTCTATGTAACTTATGATCAACGTCGTCTGTGTAACTTGTGACCAGCGCCGTTTGTGTAATTTGTGCCCAGCGTCGTGCATGCATCGTCCGGGTGACTGGTGCCTAACATTGTTCTAAACTAGCACCATGTGTGTTACGCTCCCCATGCTAACGTCGTGCATATTCTACCACCACGTATGCCCTTATGTCAGGCCCTGTTATCACTGTGAGTGTTCTGCCAACATCCTCAGTAGGAGTTACACTTGTCCTGGAGCCCATCATCTCCAATGGAGTTAGGTGTATGCCAAAAAGAGAGTCATGCTTACCTCTTCAACCCCCAGTGGGTCTATTTAGCACTAAGTCATTACCCTCGCTTAGACCCTTTGCTATCTTATCCACAGGGAGTCAGGTTACCTTCCATAAACCTATGGAATCTTATCTTTCGCACTCAGGGAGTCACTCTTAACCCCAAACCCCCATGAAGTCCCTTCCTTTTGCCATCCCTCACAGGGCCACTATCTCCATCTGACCCCTTACTAGCATTAACAGTTTCATCCTCAAGGAGTTGAATTGTCATCCACACCTCTATTCCCCATGGAGCTTCACCTACGTGACGACCCACACAATGGTCTAGATGCACGACCCTAAACTGCATGGTCCAAACTATATGACCTTAAACTGTAGTGGAGGTCTAGTTTCACGACCTTAAAACTACATAGTCCATGATGCATGACTCTAAACTGCACAGCCATGGTCCAGTTCCATGACCCAAAAGCTGTGGCAATGGTCTAGATACATGACTTTAAACTGTATAGCCATGGTCCAAACTACTTGACGTTATACTGTAGCGAAGGTCTAGTTGCACGACCTTAAACTGCACGGTCCTAGCTACATGAATTTAAACTGCATAGCCACAGTGCACGTTCTGGCCGCATGACGTTAAACTGTTTTGCCTAGGTCCTGAAGGCATAACCTTAAACACGCCCCTACACACGTGTACACTTTTACATGAATCTTCACGCGTGCCTTCCCTAACCAACCTGTTCGTGTGCACACGCCACTTTCATCAAATCCCCATAAATCCATCTTCCTTCATTACCATTCATCATTCCCCAGTGACCCGCTCTCACCAATGGCAAGCCATCCTGCCATCCATACTCGTCGTCAACTAGTGGGTCACCACCATCCACTTTCCATACCATACACTACTCACTTTTCATAAAGCAGCTTCGTGTTATCTCCCCAAAGTGAGTACAACCACTACCATACTCACTCCATAGCCTTCACAGATTACCATTCATCACCACCACGGTTCAGCTGTACGACCCTAAATTGTAGTGCACGTCCTGGCCGTATGATGTTAAGAAGGCTTTGCACAGGTCCCGGAGGCATGACCCTAAACACGCCTTTACCAAAAAAAAAAAAAACGGAATAACGGGCATGGTGTATACCTGGGCAAGGGAACGCCATGAGTAAAAATGACGAACAGGCATGGTCACGAAACCATGAGTAAGAGAGTTCCGTAAAAATAAAAAACCCGGGCATGGTGAAAAACCCAAAGGGCACCATGCGTAAAAAAGGAAGAATAAGGGTTGACATGGCCGAAAGGTCATGAGTAAAAGAGCCCTAAATAAAAGGAAGTTGGTGAAAACCGTTTCTATGACGCCACTTCCCAAATCCAAATGAAAAATATGTAAAAGATGCTTGGACCAATCAATAGGTTGATGCAGCGTTCGCCTCCATAGGCGGCTTCAGCCACTATGAAAAAAGAAAAATCCTTGGTATCAGAATGCTCTGATACCAAGGCCCAAAAAGATGAGCATCAAGGAAATGTTTCGACAGCCTGAGTCCAATCGCAAAGGACTCAGATTACAGAAGACTCGCCAAGAAGGCAAGACATGTCTCATGAAGAAGAGCACCATTCCCAGGAGGTCACTAATGCACTCCAAGATGTTGAAGATGCCTCAAGAAAGTTAAATCAGCAGAACCTTGGACCTGTTATGTAGCAACAGGATTAAACCCTCAGGGGTGGCCTCAGACGAAGAATAGAGGTATCCTGATTGTCGAAACTACTAGCGGTAACCAGGGTTGTGCCTAAAGCTGGTCACCTCGACAAAATGAGGTACCCTGCTTGCCAAGGAAAATCTAGTGCGAAAAGCAAACGGTCGCCAACAAAAGGCCCTTCAGCAGACCATCTAGAACAAACAACAAAACAAAGAAACCCAAATGGGAAAAATTCCCTAAAGCATGGCACTTGGCTGTCAGACGATCTTAATTCTGACCAACAAGATTCGTACAAAATCCTCAGCTATCAGAATCACAAATAGTCCCTTGAGGGTGAGGACTTTAACAAGATCCCTCCCAAAAGTCTCATCTCCCCCAAAAAATTTCACAGATGGACCTGCACATTGCATCCAAACGTCTGAGAATCCTAGCTACAACCTTGCATGGATATCTCCTCGACGTTCACGTGGTCTTGTGGCTAGGAAGAAAAAAGTAACAAAGTCGAGAAAATTTTTCGAATGTTGTCCTTCTCGCTTCTATCAAAGAATAATATTCGATGGGGCAAGCTGGTTGAAGACATTTTTCGATACCTTGGGTCCTCGATTCGAAATCAAAGAGAAGCCGGTCAATAACGCCCTGACATATAGTGAAACTTTCGATAGTTTCAGAATTGCCCCAGAACGGGTCAGAATCTTTCTAAGGACTCCAAAGGCCACTTTCCAAGTTTCGTCGTAGTTTGACATGTTTAAGGTAGTGCAGACCAAGAAACAATTTCGGAGAAATCAGCCTCTAGCGCCCTGAAATGGACTCCGTAACTAGAACTTTATTATCAGTGCATCAAATCATTGTGGGACCACCGCCATTGGATTCGGCACAGTTGAAAACCTTTAAGGATCAAGTTTTGGCTTAAACGGACTTTCCAGGACAAAGTTATGGGTTAAACATTAAAAAGGGTTAGGCCACATGCTATTCCAGTGCAGCCTCCCTGCACTAATCCCCATTAAATGAGATTGGTTTGCACAATCACGAGCAGTAACTTTGAAGACTCGTATCTCACTCGTCTTGAGTCGGATCGTGCTCAAATTTTGTGAGCGTGTTCATCTCTTCAAGATGAGCGTTTTGATATGTGATACAACCCGTGACAATGCCTGAGCAAGGAGAAAAACTAGAGAAAAGTTGGCTATTCGTGAAGATAGTTGTAGAAAATCAGCAATAGCACGACTCACTCGGGCGGCCATACCATGGCACTCACGCACCCAATCAACGCAAGGCTAGTTCCATTGCGTGCGTAAGGTCTGAGGCTACATCTGGGCCGAACCTCACACATGATGAACAGTCGGATTTCAAGATCGGGCTAAAACCCTAAGACGACAAAATCTTCATTCGGGCACGAAATTAAGATGTGTTTTTTGTAACACGATCATGACGGCATGCTCAGTGCAAATCAGCGAAGAAATCAAAGAAAAACATCAAGAAACTAGTGCATTATAGATCGGAAGTTTTCAAGATTCATACAAATTTCAAGTCGCATGATCGTGGTCTAAAAACGTGATCTGTGAGTCGAAGTTGGTATCAAATTGATTGTCATGTCGAGCCCAACAAGAAAGTAATTATCTTTCGGCCAAACGGGCGCCAGAGCGACCCCGAATCATCCATGGAAGATCACGCACGTTCTAGGGCAGCAGGAGGGACTGTTTTAGAATGTCATGTATTATTGGGCAGGGGCAAAATTGTCATTTTGTACCCATTTTTAGATTTTATTTTAATCCAATTAAATTATAATTATCATCAACTAGGCCAGAATTTGGGCATCCACCCATGTTTGAGCCCAATTCTATAAATACATGCTAAACCTAATTGTTAAGGATCCCCTCAGTTTTCAATCTCATGAATAGAATTTCAGAGTTTCACACTGAAATTGTGAGCACGACTTGGAGAGAGAGAGGAGAGAGAAAAAAAACTTGGTACCCTTTGATGAAGGTAACTTTCTCTCCTCTTTTCTCTCTCTTTCTCTCTTCTCCTCTCTTCTCTCTCTTTCTCTTTCCTCCCTCTTCTCTCTCTTTCTCTCTCGTCCTCTCTTCTTTCTACGTCTCTCTTCCTCCCTTCTCTCTTTCTCTCTCCTCTTCTCTTATCTCTCTTTCTCTCTCATCCTCTCTTCTCTCTCTTTCTCTCTCCTCTTCCCTTATCTCTCTTTCTCTTTCCTCCTCTCTTTTCTCTCTTTCTCTCTCCTCTTCTCTTATCTCCCTTTATCTCTCCTCCTCTCTTCTCTACCTTTCTCTCTCCTCCTCCCTTATCACTCTTTCCCTCTCCTATTTTTCTTCTCTCTGTCTTTCTTTCTCTCTGTTATTTCCTTTCTCTCTTCTCTACAGTCATGCATGGTGGTGTCCATCGCCGAGCATGACATCCTATTTCTTCTCTTAATCTCCTAAAACATACATAGTGAGCCAAGCCTTAACCTGAGTGGTGGGTCGGGCCTCTAACCAAGTTCCCCTGTCTCTTTCCCTCTGTCATGGACGGCAAAACCTCACCGCCATCCATGTTTTCTTTTCTTTTCTCTCTCCTCTGTCATGGACAGTGGAACCTCATCGTCGTCCATGTTTTCTTCTCTTTTCTCTCTCCTTTGTCATGAACGGCCGCCATCCATGTTTTCTTCTCCTTCCTCTCTCCTCTGTCATGGATGGCAAAACCCCATCACCATCCATGTTTTCTTCTTTCTCTCTCCTCTGTCATGGTATCGTCTATGTTTTCCTCTCTTTTCTCTCTCTTCAGTCAGCCTTCTCCCCCACTGACTTACCCAAAAAAAGACAAATTTGAAAATTAAAAGAAGGCAAATTTTAAGAATATGTGAGGAATGAGGAATACAAAGTGCAAACTCATTTTCCCATTGGAGTCTTGGATTGGATTTAGATGCAATTTGATAAAATAGTTATTCTTTGGTTTCAAGAAAGACACGGTTGGTTAGGTACCTCAATCTCGTCCTCCAAGTGAGGATGACCTGGTGGCACGTGTCTTAGGTTTTAGGGGAACCCGAAACTTGAGAGCGCTCTCTCGAGAACCTTGTTAAGAAACAAGGGCAGGTATACCAACCGATAAGAGAGGAATTTTAATGTGAGGTGGGACACACCTCACCTGGGTTCATGACTCACTCGGGCTGACTTGCAAGGGCACCTTCTTAAATCACGATGGAAAGCCCCCCAGTCCTATAACTGGTTCGAAATCGCCTCCCTTAGCCTGTACTCTCTTGTTTCTGCAATCACACACACACACGGTTAATTTACAAGACAAGTGGGCCGAGGGACCCCACCTTGTCTTTGGGCGAAGGCACATAGGTGTGCGCATTCAAGGAAGAAAGGGAAGGAATGAGATGAAGATTGAGGTGATAAAAGAAGAAGAGAGAAATAGAATAGAGGGAAGAGAAGAGAAGAAGGATAAATTTGACCAGGTAACTAGACTAACACAACAGCTAGTACAGTAGGTGATTGACCTGGTTTGGTAGTAGGACGGGCACGGTAACTCAGACCCCCATGGCGGTAATACTACGCGACAACAAGACCAACACCAACCAGCCTGACACAATGGCTAGCCGATCATGGAAGCAAGACGGGCACGGTAACTCAGACCGACAAGGTGGCAATACTGCTCAACGACAAGACAACCATGACAGTGTTAATCTTAGTCTCCCTTAGTCAAACGAGAGAGAAATAGAGAAGGAGAAGAAAAGAGAAGAGAAAAGAAGGAGAGATAAAGGAGAAGAAAGAAAGAGAAAGAAGAAGAAAAAGAAAAAGAGAGAGACATAAATAAGGAGATCGAGAGAGAAGACATAAGAGAGAGAAGACGAGGAGAAGGGAATAGAAGAGCGGAGAAGAGAGAAGAACAATAGAGAAGAGAAGAAGATGGTAGAAGAAAGGAAAAGAGAGAGGAAGAAGAAAGGAAGAGAAGAAAGGACAGAAGAGAGAGGAAAGAAGAAAAGAAGAGAAGTGAGAAAGATAAGAAAGGAGAGAGAAGAAAGAAGAGGTAGTAGGAAGAGAGAAAAGAGAGAGACGAGAGAAGAAAAATATGGATGGCGATGGGATTCCACAGTCCATGACAGGGGAGACAGAGAGGGTGGGAAGCATGGACCATCCATGATAGGAGAGAGAAAACATGGATGGCGATGAGGTTTCATCATGCTTGACAGAGGAGAGAGAAAATATGGATGGCGATGGGGTTCCACCACTGTGTGGAAGCAATTCCGATCTTGTTGGAGAAATTCAGATGGAAGATGAACGGTCGTAGGAGGTGGACCATCATGGAGGTGAATTGTCATGGGGGAGGCGTATGGTTACTGAAGATGAATCGTCGCCCTTGGAAATCATGTGATCATTAAGAGCCCCATAAAGCAAAGCTTGTCTCACCGTTATCTTATAAAACTTGCCCTTCAGTCTCACTGGTATGCGGCGATCATATAAAATTCCAGTTACACATCTCCACTTCGCCCACCTAGCTATAATTATGTGTGACATCTTCTTCGACCTCTCTATTTTCCTGGATTATCAATCCAAGATATCAGTCATTTTTGTACAAAAGGACCCCTACCCAATTTTCATTAATAATAAAAAGAAACTATAGATTATAATTTAACAACCCTATAATAGGGAAGTCATGCCACATCATGAAGTAATGTAATAGAAAGAAAATTCGGCAGTCTAAATTGCCAAACAGTGGCATCTAAAAACGTTGTGACTTTCTTAGTAGGTAAATCAACCGCTATGTTAGTTTCACGATAATGTGGGTGAGGGACCGAGCATGATCAGAGAGCTTATATCTGTAGTTAAAGACAACAACACTTAGTGCCCATGAAGCTTTGCATCGATCAAGGATTGCATTGCATTAACTAACAATAAGGAGTGACTCTCAATCTGTAGGAGAACAGTTGAGTTGGATTGCTAGGTCAATGCCAGTTTGAAAGGCTAGAAACTCTACATAGTTATTTGATGTTATACCAAGGGGATTGTCGAATGCTACGATGAAATATCCATCATCACTTATAATTACAGCTCCACTACCTACAAGCCCAAGGTTTTGAATGAAGCACCATCAACATTTAATTTGAAATGATTTGAACTAAGAAAAGACCATGCAATCAATATTTGCTGCTTGATTTGATGTCACCATGTGTTATGGAGGTTATTAACAATTGCTCTCTGATAAATGAAAGGACCATTCTTTAGCACCTGCCAATTGACAAACATGAGAGGTAATCCTCCTGAGCAAGTGCTCCCATCTGGATACCTTCCATTAAAAAAATTTGATGATTTCTTTTCTTCATAGCATCCAGATTGTGGTAAAGTATAGGGACCGTCAAACATTCAAAAGACCTTCTGACTTGAATCTTAAGGCAATCCAGCTCCCGAACAAGTTTGAAATAGATATGTTTAAAAGAAGTCTTTTACCACACCTCCATGCAACATACATCCAAATACCTTGCTAGAAAACACAATAGAAAAGTAAATGGAAAATCGTATTACCATTAGAGTGGCAAAAGGGACAGCCGTAGATATCCATCTTTTCTGTTAAAGAGAGAAAGGTGAGAACTCGATGATGAATAGCTAGCTTTAAAAACCATTTGGCCTTGGGGTCACACTTCGAAGACCATAAAGCTTTGAAATTGGCTAAATGAAGCCTCTATTTTGAATAAATTTCATGCCTCCTTAATAGATAATAATCCAATAAAAAAATTGATCCACACCAAGAAATCTAGTTGTGGTTGTGACATAGTTATAAAGGCCTTGATCACCTTCCAAATTCTAATCAAAGGACCAGAAGTAGGAGAAGGGAGCGACCATGTCTGAGGGGAGCCTTGCAAATAATCAGCTACCCTAGGTTCAACAAAAACTACAAGATTTTAATGAACCTGTGTACCATAAGACTCCCAAATAGTCTTCTCTGATAAATAAGGATCCACCCAGAAATCCGTTGTTCAGCTGTCCTCAGTAATACACCAGACATTATGTTTGAGATAAGACAACCCCATTTGAATCATCTTCCAGGCATAACAACAATTTATGTTTTTTGAATTCCATATAAATGACCTTCTGAAATATCTATGCTTAAAAAACCAAGAAATAAGATAAGGGCGATTTACATCCGATCTCCAAGCCAATTTCATCGTGCATGCAGTATTGAAATATGTGATATTGCAAATGTCCAATCCACCCTCTTCCATGGGTTGACATATTGTCTTCCACTTCACCAAGTGAAACCCTTTTTTTTTCAACAGTACCTGCCCAGCAAAAATTCCGTTGCAGCCTTTCTAACATATGGCATATGCGCTCAGGAAGAATAAAAGATAAAAGCCAAAGGATTGGTAAAAAGCTGTGAACAAACTTCAATAACTTAAGACAACCTGCATAAGATAATGATATGCCTGCCAAGTCCCAATCTTACCAACGATTTTACTTACTAGGAAATGACACTGACGATGCATCAAGCCACCATGAAAAGAGGCAACGTCAAATAATGTACCATAAGAGATCATTCACTGAACCCCAGATCCCTTAGAATCAAATGCTTGAACCTGGTGATGCCCAAAGAAGAAAACCTTCCTTTTCGCCACATTGAGTTTTTGCCTTGTAGATTTCTCGAAATCTGAAAGGATGCACTTAATTACAAAAGCCGATCTAGAAGATGCTTCATAAAAATTAGTGCATCATCTCCATAGAAGAGATGGGATATGTCAAAGTCACAACCAAAAGGAAAAGCCATTGGGAGCATACCTTGCTTTATAAAGAAGTCCAGCTATCTGCTAAGAAAATTCATAACCGATAAAAACAAATAAGGAGACAAAAGGTCACCCTAACATAAAATCCACTTCTCTCTTAAATAACCTTTTGGGGATCAAAGATGAAGAACTAAAAAGGAGGGGGAGGTAATACAATTCTGAATCCATGAGAGAAAAATGTCTGCAAATCCCAAAACTTGCATTCTGGAAGAAGAAAATCCCAAAAAAGCAGATCATGTGCACTACTTAAATCCACTTGCAAGCACATCTTTGGATTTTTAGAGTATCTATAGCAAAGAGAAATAAATTCATTGGTCATAATGATAGTCAGTGATCAATCTCTCATTTTTAAAAAGATGCTTGCCTAGGATCAATCCAATCCCTTAATCGGTTGGAGATAAATTTGTTTATAATTTTATAAAGAACATTGCAAAGACTAATAGGGCGAAAATCTTTCTTAATAGTAGGAGAGTTTACCTTAGGGATGAGACAAATAAAGTTTGAGTTTATCTATTTCAAGAATTTACTCCTTTTGAAAAAATCCTGTAAGGCTGTAAATAAATATATTTTTTATGATCTCCCAACTAAATTTGTAAACTTCCACATTAAAACCATCTGGGCCCGAGACACACTCACTTCTCATATCCCAGAGACATGTTTTGATTAATGAAGTTGCTTATCCTTGTGCCATTTGATGGATACAAATAGAATGTACCAACACCACTAGAAAATAGGGATAGCAATGGGTTGCATGACCTAGCCCAATCAGGCTAGCCTTAAAAAACCATAGGCTTGGGCCACAACATGTGACCCAAGGGCCGGATTAAGGATGAACCATCATAGCTTATGTTTGGGCTATGACAGGGCTGACCTAGTTTAGCTCGGCTCAACCTGTTTTTTATTATTATTTTTTCTTTTCAATTTTTGGATCATATTTGGCCCCGCCCTTACAATTATATGGCTGAGCCAAGGTCAAGGTATCTTTGGTCTGGTCAGAGCTGGGGTGAGCTAGGCCCACCCATGTAGAGACTAGGTTGGGTAAGGACCAAGGCTTGCTGGCCTAGGCTAACTCTAGTAGGAAATTGAAGTTCACCAGGAAACCAAACTAGTCTCCTATCTATTTTTAGGCTTTGTTTGTGGTGACATATTTTAGGAAAGCAATATGCTTCATTGCAAATAGGAAAATAGAGAAAAAAAAAAAAAAGAGAAATTTATCGAATACCATTTAATATTTGAACTCTTTAACATTTTCCTCATTTTTTTAATATATTTTCAAATAACACATCATGATTTTGAAGAGATAACAAAATTAGTAATATGAAATAGGGCAATTTATCAAAATACACTCATGATATGAAGTATTTAACATCTTACTCGCACCTTTAAATCTAATTTCAAATTGCAATCATTGTCTTGATGAAATCTCAATAATTTTATTAAATGACACGACAAAGTTGGTTTTGAAATTTATCAATACACAGTTGGGATAATTGGTAAATAGTTCAAATATTTGATGTATTTTGATAAATTTCCCTATTAAATAGTTCAACTTTTAGGTATACTTCCAAAATTCCAGCTTTAGGTATACTTCCAAAATTTTGGCCAAGAAAAATCTAAATGGATTTTTCATTTTTATTGTCTTTGTGAAGGATATAATGTCCTTGAACCCAACCCAATGTCCCTAAATGGTGGCAAATTAGCTTGCTTTCTTTTTCTTTTGAGCAGTAACATACGACTTATCATTGATTCAAATGTAAAATACAAGATGTTCAAACAAAGACACAAGATTATAGAAACGAAGTAACCAACAGAGAAGCAGTATAAACTCCTCCTTTGGTAAGAACATCGGCATCGTCATTCACCTCTCTATAACAATGTTGGACCATTGCCATAGAGGATGATAAAATATCCTAACTTTGATGAAAACTAATCCTTAATCTCTAAGGAATATGGGCCTTTCTCTTACTCCCGGCAATGACATTTGTCGGGTCTCTTTCGATAATCATGCCCCCTTCCAAAGTGCATAGCAATTTCAAACCTTCTAGTCAACCTCGTGCCTCCACCTCATTTGTTGTTCGATACCACAAGAACCCTAGTAATAAAATATAATGTGCCACACATTATTTCTGATGAGACCACCATAGCCAGCTGGCCCTGGATTGCCAAGTGAACTTCCATAGAAATTAAGTTTGAAGGAATTCACTGGTGGTGATATCTAAATAACCTCACTATGAATATTGGTGGTAACACCCATAGTTGCCACTGCCAAAGGATTGTTAATGATAAAACTTTTAGAAATAAAACTATTATCCTTATGTGCAAGGAACCAATCAGTTGCAACTGCCAAAATATTCGATTTTAATGGAGACAGATCTGTACTTATATTATCAAAGATTCTTCTATTTCTTTCATTCCATACACTCCAAAGAAGGCTAACCCAAATTGATCTCCAACCAATAGTTCCCATAGTGGAAATAGCGGGTGTGATCCATTAGTCAAGAAAAACTCTAATATTTTGGGGCAAAAGTAATGACAGATTGAGGCACTACCGAGCCCAATCCTTAAGATATGTAACGAAAGGGTATGGAAGGAAAACATGATGTAAAGTTTCATCGTTGTCTTTGCATAGGATACATACATTGGTGATAATAAACCCCCTCTTTCTCATGTTGTCAATAGTTGCTAATTTATTTTGGCACATGATCTATAAGAATAGCTACACTTTAAGAGGCACATGCAATTTCTTAACTTGAAAACACTAGCACCCAAGTCTCTCCAACGATCAGAAAATAATAGATTGTAGGTTGACTTAATCTCCCGAAGGGGTAAGATCCCAAATAAAGCTATCATCCATATTTGGAGTCAACTATGTGTCATTAATTCCAACTATATTTGATAGTCCTCAATGAATCTATCTGTACCTCTCTTGTACCTGCAAGGAATGGATCAAACAATATTAGTATAAACACCCCTACTAGCCTCCTTGACAGATGCTAGCGGGTTTAAAACTTTTGAGAAAACCTCAGGGAAAAGGAATTTCAACGGGTCATCTCCAATCCATTTGTCAAACCAAAAGAGAGTGGATTCTCCATTCCCCACTTTTTTTTGGAATTGTTATAGATACACATATCTCTCAAGTCAATATGTATCCAAACAAGAGACAAATTTGTCTTGTTTCTTGGACTTTTAATGAAGCCAACGTTCAAATCCATTTCATATTTCTCTCTCATAACAAGCACCCAGAAAGACTCAGGTTGTGTATGAATCCTCCACCATCATTTTACTAAAAGTGCCTAGTTCATATGTTTTAGTCTCCTAGCACCCAATCCTCATTCTTTCACTAATTTCTTGTCCAACTCACCAGATAAAATCTTTTATTTATGTCAAATTTCTCGTAATTCTCTCTAGTTGCTTTTCAACATCTTTTGGCATCTTAAATAAGGACATAAAATATACTAGGAGGTTGGACAAATTGGCTAGCTTTCTTTACTTATTTTTCAGCGAGTAACAGCTGTACATTTTCACCATCTCGGATGAATAAGGATGATGGGAACTAGGGTGAGTGGCCTATTACTATGTTGTGAGTGTTCCATTTGCCAAATCTTGTCTGATGTGATATTATATTTGGTGTATTCTTATAAGGGGAAAGTTTATATAGAGCCTAGGCTCTAAACAATCATATTAGAGTCTACCTCAAAATTTTCATTAGAAGAGGTTGTTTTGATGCCCAAATATCATCAAATTAATCATCTCAGCATTAAGATGCATGGACATGAGAAAAAATAGATTTCAAGTTTTGAAAATAGTGCATCTTGTAATGCATTTTTTAACTGTCAATTTTCAAGATTTTTAAGTTTTCATAGATCTGTTCGATCTGCACTATTTTTGAAGCTTTGAATTTTTATAACTAAAGATGAAAATATAATTTAAGGCTGTCAGAAAACCTTCCAGTATTAAAACCCTATTTCTCAACATTATTTGAAGATGGACTCTACTTTGATTGTTTAGAGCCTCCGCTCTTTACAAACCACACCCTTCGTATAAAGTATATTATGCTCCTGAAGGATAATTTGTACCTAGTACCTCGGTTAGAAGACATACTTGGGATATTTTTTTAATATGGAATTTTGATTACTTCTTAATAGTCACTAGGTGATTACTTTCAAAAGAAAAAAAATATATTTTTTGAGACTTGTAAGACTTAGATCTCGCATCCAAATATTGGATGGTATCTTATTTTTGTTAAGTACATAAAGGGTGCAATTGAATTTGATTTTTTTTATTGAAGTTAATCTATAAATTGAGGAGGTTATATCCCACAATTTGAAGTCCTAAAAACACTCATAGCATGTTTGTTTGTTTACACAGAATAAATATTTACATTTGTAAACACTTTGCATCAAAATATTTTGCAAACATTTTTTTCACCATGTTTGTCACTGTCTAATGAATTACATATGTTTGGTATTTAAATATATGTTTTACATATAAATTAAATCTATACATGCAATATTTAAATATTATAACAAGAAATATATAGTTAATTTACTTAAATCCTTTTTAAATATTATTAAAATAAATATATTATATAATAAATATATCCTATTATATAGTACATATCGTATTGTAAATATCTATTGCATAATTAAAAAATATTATATGTGGTATATATAATATTATAATACATATATATTATATAAATATATTATATCACATAAATATATTATATCATATAATATATAAAATATCATATATTACATTATATACATATAAATTAATAACATAAATATAAATACATAAGTGTAAAATTATAATATTATATCATATATATTGCATTGTAAATAATAATATCTATTACATAAATAAATTATATTATGTTACACTAATATATATTTTAATGTTATATAATATAGTATAATATGAAGTAATATATTATATATAATGTTATGTAATATTATATTACTTTATAATATATAATATAACATAAATATATGTTATATTATAGTAATATTATATATTTTATTATATTAATATATTTTTAATGTTATATAATATTGTATATTATATATAATATTATATAATATATAAATGAGCAATGTTCTAATGCAACGGTTGTATCATAGTATAATGCAATGACACTTCTAGAAAACCCTGTTTGTGGTATTTGTATGACCCCAAATTTTGTACACATATTCTCTTCATCTCAATAATCAAAAAAAAAAAAAAAAGCATAATTTGACACTCTAGATATAGTCAAAATGAGTCCCCTCCAAAAACAAATCTTGACTATTCATTTTGTGAATTTCAAGATCTTAGCTTTTATTAGCTTAAAATCAATTTTTCCTTTTTTAATATTGTTCATCTAATGATAATAAAACCATCCAAAAAATTGAAAATGAAATAATCCTCGTAAGGCCTAGATCTAAACATCTCACCAAAATAAACGGGCTATATTAATTGGGCTAAAAAAATATTTTCTAGTTTGTGTTTTCAAATTTTTCTTTCTTGTGATTGTTCATTAGAATGAAAAGAGTGTATATTTCAAATTTTGGATCAAACAAATGGCCATAAGATGGTTTTTTTAAAATTATTGCATCATATTACTATACAACCGTTGCATGAAATCATTGCTCTATATAAATATAATATAATATAATATAGAATAATATAATGTAAAACATAAACTTATATAATATAAAATAATATATTATTTATATACAATATTATCAAAATCTGGATACTCTCGTCACTTCGAACTTGCTTAACTGTATGTTTTAAGAGATTAACTACTACTACTTGGAAGAATTGGACGTTTTTGTCCACCCACTACATAAACGCAATACAACGTCTCAATCTCAGAGGTGCCCCTTGAGTTCATTTGCTGTTGGTTCAATATAGTATCGATAGCAATAGATGTTTTTCCAGTTTGTCGGTACGATTATAAGCTCTTGTTGACCATAGCCTATAGGACTAATGTATATTTCTAATGTTATAAAAGGATATGTTTGACAAAACCGGATTTAATTATCCCAATTTTAGAAATTTGAATAAAGACACGACCTGCTTACTATATTGCTGGATTTTATACTATCATAATATGGGGTTTTTTGTGCATGTTTTACGGTCTACTTGTATTCAAAGCGATTAACGACTTCTTGAGTAAAGTTGAAAGTTTGCACAAGAAAAAAAAAACAAAGTGAGAGAGGTACCACACACTTATATTGGCCATAGGTTGCTGTTGAAAGATTTGCTACTAGGGCATCACTTATCAAAGCAGTTTATGAAGCCCAGCATATTGAATGGGAGGAGAACCGTCAAAAACACTCTATGAAGAAACTCAAAACAAAAGAAGGTTGGTAAAAAAGAATATTCTTCCAAAACTAGAGCTTGTTTGCAATTTTTTCTATTCGCTATTAAAAGTGAACCCGCTTTCTCACATGCAATCAGGTGATGAGGAATAAAACTAACCCCCAAAGAACGTTGATGAAAACCCAAACAGGATACAAATTTTCAAGGTCATACAGAGCTTCTCCCATAGTTTCTTCCCATTTCTAGAATGTATATCCACCATTGAAGTAGAGCTCTAGTCAAACTCAATTGCTTCAAGAAAATAAGGAAGAAAATGAACCATGAGCTTATTCTTCATAGACTCCATAGCTATGTAGCTTCTGCTTCTCTTTCTGCAATTCTTTTATGTTGGATATGGTGATTATCCAAAATCACCCACATAAGAAAACCCCATATGGGATTGAGACTAATATTGAAAATTTTCCTAGAGGAAAAAGAAATCCAATAAGATTAAGATTCTTGGATATATATCTTGATTTCGAGATATATATAACATCTATAGGAAGTTTCCTATATAGTTTGGATTCCTAACTTTATATATATATATATATATATATATATATATATATATATATGATGTCTTAATCTTTTCTGCATCTATAGATGAACACATTAAACATATTAATACTTTTATTCCTGCAGTCCAGAATGCTGGATTAGTTGTATCAGCAAGAAAGATTACTTTATTCAAAACCAATATTAGATTTCAAGGACACAATATTCATCATGGCACTATTATTCCTATAGATCGATCCGTACAATTTGCTGATAAATTTCCTGATCAAATACTAGACAAGAAAGAACTTCAAAGATTCTTAGGATGTTTAAATTATGTTAGTGATTGTTATCATCATCTTGCTCTAGATGCTAAGCCTTTACATAATAGATTAAAAAAGAATCCTTCACCTTAGACGGATATTCATACTAAACCAATTCAACTAATCAAACAAAAAGTGAAAACCCTAGTTTGCCTTTCTCTTCCTCATCCTATTGCTTTCAAAATAATTGAATGTGATGCATCCGAATTGGGATTAGGCGGTATTATCAAACAACGCATTGATGGTCATGAACAACTACTCAGGTGTACCTCTAAAGCTTGGAATCCAACCCAACAAAACTATTTTATTGTCAAAAAAGAATTACTTGCCATAGTCCATTGTGTTACTAAATTTCAAGATGATATTCTCAATTAACAGTTTCTTATTCGCACTGATTGCAAAGCCGCTAAAGATATTCTGCAAAAAGATGTTCAAAATCTTGTTGCAAACAAATATTTGCTCGCTGGCAGGATATCCTGTCCGCTTTTGATTTTACTATTGAACACCTTCCCGGGTCTTCCAATTCTCTTCTTGATTTTCTCACCCGTGAATTTTTGAAAGGGGGCCACACTGACGCCAACTACGAATCACGACTATCACTTGCCTTACAGCTCTTTGCAGCTAATAAAAATAATACTCTGTCCAATCCACCTACTCTCATGGGCTCTCGTAGCAATTCTTCTCGCGATGAGAAACGCCCTCTGACAATAATACCATTTGAAGGTGAGAACCCGCCTTTGGCAACCCTTTCACCTCCTATTTCTTCTATTCACCAAATCACTTACCCAAAGACTAATACATCCACTCCCGCCTATACTCCGGTGCAATCAAAACCAAACCAAAAGCCTAATTTTCCTCGATCTGCATATATTGAAAGAGCATATCTGATGGATATTACCATCGATGATCACCATACAAATATGGACCGTATCAAACTTGCTCCACTATACCTGATAAACCATTTAAATCCAACCAATGGAGTCAAAACTCGAGAGTACTACGAAGCAATCCTCATGGAAACAGGATACATCTCTGTTGTCCATTATTACCAACAAAATACTAAAGTAATTGCATATTCCAAAATCCAGATAAAAAAATTTCTTTCTTATGATGAGTGGGGTTGCAATCCTGCTCAAGGCAAAAAACTATACAATCCTGATTTTTCGTATAAATACTACAAGTATGCCGAATACATAAAAGCATGGCATAAAATGTTTTATTACCAAAATCCAAACAATACTCATAGTTAGTATATTCAGTTTCGTTTACCCATTTTTGAAAGATTCCCCAACTGGTTTAAAAATTGGTTTTTAGTTTGGGGATCAACTACTGCAATTTTACCTCCTGCTTTCCAAAAAGTGCAGGAACAATTCGTGATATTCAATAATAGTGATAATAATACAGACAATCACTTATACTTTGTTGCACTATACCAACTCCCATGGATTATGAAATGGGAATACTCCATCTTTGTCAATAATTCAGCCGACCATGCCTATATTCCAAGACTGGGCAAAACCATCTCAGTTAAATGGTGGGACATCTTTAATATGGATCCCACAACTATAGTTCCCAAAAGAATACCTCCACAAAAACCCATATATAACCCAAGTCCAAGTGAACATAATACAGTCAATACTTCCTTTGACTTCCCCACATATTTACGAAATATGCTCCAATCAAACCCGAATGGTTCCAAAGAAAACTTGGAACAACAAATGAAGGAAATCTTTGCAGAAGTAGGAAGAAAACCGGTCTCATCCGATGAAACCATACAATCCTCACCAGCACACAATAATAGATATTTTCCTCTGAAAGAAACCGACCCTGAAGAAGAAGATGATCTAGACGAATTCAGTCAACGACCATGATTCAGTACTGTCACCATACTCTCTACCGACATACGACTATGCCAAGATGCTCTTCACCGACACAAACGACAAACAATTACTATGCCAAGATACCATCACTGTGCACACCGACATATGAGACAAAAAAGACTATAGCCACTCAAGAAAAACGACAAAGCCTACCGACACAAGAAGACAAAACAAGATACTATTGCAAGATTCCATTTTGTCCTATTCCCGACAAAAAACACTATTTGCTTTTGCTTTTTGTTTTTGTTTTTTCTCTTTTGTTTTGTCCTTTTACTTTATATCTTGTCTCTCTGTCCCATCAAGGTCATCTCCCGTTTTCTTTGCTTCGTCCTTAAGCTTCCTCACTTCGCCTATATAAGCCACCTTCGACCTTCACAATAGCAAGTCGCAAAACAAGCTCCCTTATCTTCTCAGGTCCCGGAAGCTCTCTTCCTCTCATCTCTTCCCTTCTCTGCTTCTCTGCTCTATCTCTCTCTCTCCGAAGACACTCTGCTATACAACAGCTATCCTGACCTCATAGCTCATGAATACCAGGTCACAATAATTCACTTTGATTTCCAAGTTCTATCTTTCCTCCTTTCCTTTATACCTAGCATGTGTGATTGTAATCTTCACTCTCTTCTTTCCTATTGCCCTCAACACTTTCCAGTTGTTGCATATGTAAACAGTAAGTGTGTTATTTGTTTCCAGATAGTTTCTTTTGTAATTTGTATCAGTTTGTATACAGTCCGTTACTTGTAATTTTATAGTTTGCATGTACCTGTACAAATTTCTATATGAATGAAACATTGATGGTATAAGAATGAAATATTAATGATATGCAATTTAAACTAGTGTTTAGTTTTAAAATAGGGAATTTCAACCACACACAGTGGTTAGTGATAGATATATCAATCCTACATCTCATATGCATAATACTATTTGTTCTAAACTTTTACAAAATTTTACAAGAAATACTAAATTATAATAGTTTAATATTCACATACTTACTCTAAACAATATATAATGTTTTTACTGTAGATCCCGGCTCGTCTTGGTATCAGAGCCAGACAGAAAAAATAGTAAACAACTAAGAGTAAAAGTTACAATATTACTATAGAAACCTACTTAAATTTATATCGCAGAAAGTTGGTCCGAGAGTTAAGGCAAGAGACGAAAGGAAAAGTCTAGGCAAAGTACCCGCCAAGGCCAGGAAGAGCCGCTTAGGGGAACACGCTGGACCCTTGATCGTCCAAATTGTCATTATCCGCAACCTACAGATGGCAAATTTAATTAGGAATCTTAAAGGTAATACTGCAACTCAATCTCAATCCTTGAGAGTTAAAAATAAAGAGGAGATCATTATAAATGATATTGAACATCATATCCAAAATTGGAATATTCCGAAAGTACCAATAAAAGTTATTTATCTGAAAGGATCATTCAAATTCAAATTAGGTTATACTATAAAAACAGTAGAAGAAAGTCTATCTGTAACTCAAAACCAGGAAGACTTTCAATTATTATCAAGAAAAGTTATTGAAAAACATAAAGAAAATAATTATAAATATTTGCACATTGGATTAATCCAAATAGCCATTAAATCTTTAACCCATCTAGGGTTAAATACTTCCGTGCTTGTATGCCTAAGAGATACAAGACACAATATGTTCTCAGATTCACTCCTAGGCATGGTCGAATCCAGCCTATGTAGTGGACCCATATATTTTAATTGCTTTCCAAATTTTTCTGTTTCTTTAACAGACCCAAATATATTAGATATATTAACTATAAATTTGAAAACTCATGGATTTAATATGATACATGGTTCTCAGAACTTAGCAATAGTATACCGAATTTATTATAAAGTAATGAATACTCTCTATCTTAATATTATGCAAGCTGATAAAAAAGAGCAAACTATATTATTTCAAACAAATATAGAAAAATCAAATACGATTAACAGAAAAATTTGGAAAGCAATTAAAATATATGGGTCCACTACATAGGCTGGATTCGACCATGCCTAGGAGTGAATCTGAGAACTTATTGTGTCTTGTATCTCTTAAGCATACAAGCACTGAAGTATTTAACCCTAGACGGGTTAAAGGTTTGATGGCTATTTGGATTAATCCAACGTGCAAATATTTATAATTATTTTCTTTATGTTTTTCAATAGATTTTCTTGATAATAATTGAAAGTCTTCTTAGTTATGAGTTACGGATAGACTTTCTTCTACTGTTTTTAACAGACCCAAATATATTAGATATATTAACTATAAATTTGAAAACTCATTTTAATATGATACATTGTTCTCAGAACTTAGCAATAGTATACCGAATTTATTATAAAGTAATGAACACTCTCTGTCCTAATATTATGCAAGCTGATAAAAAAGATCAAACTATATTATTTCAAACAAATATAGAAAAATCAAATACGATTATACCAAAGACCATTACTTGGTCCGATATTATTCTACCTCAATCATGGGCATTGCAAAATGCAAACCAACCCAGAGAAGTACCTGTGAATAATATTCCAAACCAAATAATAGAACATCAAGATGGAAATATTGAAATAAAATTCCAACAACCTATAGTACAGGATGATATAGATATTAATAGGAAAAGAAATAAAAAACCATTAATACCTGTTAGAAAATCTTGTCATACTACTCCAGATGTTATCATACTTCCTTCTCCTATAATACCTACAACATCTTCAGACATCCAATTACAAGGAGTTAAAAGAACAGCTGATCATGTAGTCATTCCTACATATACATCTGAACCTGACATAGCTGAATTTGAAACACTTACATTACAAATAGAAGATGATATAGAAGAAGATATAAATAATAATGCATATGATGCATATATAGCAACATATTTAGCTGCTAAATTAGAACGAAAAAAGAGAAAAATCGATATTAATTATCTCAAAAAAGATTATCTTTCTCCAGAAAATCAAGGTATCCGGGAATGGTATCTTCAAACCTTCCAACCGAGATTAATAGAATTATTCCACCAAAAATATAATAAATTTTTGAAAAAAGAAAGAGAAACAAAAGGATTTTTTATATGGTTACAAGAAATATGTACTCAATATAAAATAAACATTCCTCCATTTAATACTCTTCAAGCCATAGAAGAAAAAACATATATTAGTACGGATGGTACCACTACTGCTAGTACACACCCTCCTGAAAAAAGTATAATACTCAAAGGTGCTATAACCTCGTTAAGAAAAGGAGAACCACCACAATCTTTATATGACATTATTGCAGCACCATATAAAGTCCTACCAAAAGAAATAGGTAAAAAACAAGAGCTAATACCTCATATCGTGGAACAAAACAAGTATACTAATTTATATATGCAATCTTTAGGAAAACAAGCAGAACGTATAGAACGATTAGTTACTCCTCAAACTAAGGGAATAACTCCTAAAGCAGTTTTGTTTAAACCACCTCCCCAACTCAATAAAAATAAATTTCATATCGGCGAAAATAATAAAACCTTCATGGATCAGTTAATATCCAAATTAGCCCAAGTAGATATTAAAGGAATCCCTTCTCCTAAACTTAGTATTCTTATACCAATACCCAATATACCTGTTCTTTTACCAGAATCTTCAGATAAGGGAAAAACAAAAATACCAGAGCATGAAACAATGATGCTCCAAGAGGAAGAACCAGTTATAGAAGATACCATACAAAACCAAGAATCTGCTTTCATGGATACTACACCTATGGATATAAACAGAATCACTTATGGTAAAACATGGAAACCAATCACAGCTTTACCATATTATAAGAGACTTACACCTGTTGATGTACATCTTGAAGAAGATGCCATACAACAAGCTGTTTCCTATTCAGGAAGATCAATTGTTAATTGGACAATAGATGGTTTATCTGAATTAAAAATATTAGATGTCATGAGACATATGACAATGTTTGCTTCAGCAAACAAAATGGCAGGCAATCCAGACCAAGAGGTTGCCAAAGCAATAGTAAATGGTTTTACTGGCTGGTTAAGAGGCTGGTGGGATTTCTATGTGGATGATGAAACCAAAAATAGAATCCTTACCAATACAAGACAATGGACCACCAGAAATGAACAAAATTAAGAAATAATTTATACTGAAAGTGATGCAGTAAACACCTTAATATATACAATTACACTACATTTTGTAGGAAGTACGGCCCTATTGGCAGAAAGATCAGAGGATCTGCTATCCAATCTTCGTTGTCCTACATTATCCCATTATAAATGGTACAAAGATGTCTTTTTCTCAAGATTACTAATACGAGAAGATTGTCAATTAGATCATTGGAAAGAAAAATTTATTGCTGGTTTACCATACTTATTTGCATAAAAAGTCAAAGAAAGACTTAGAAAGAAACATAATGGAGTTATAGTATACTCGGCATATACACTTGGAGAACTCTCAGCAGAAATATGTGATGAAGGATTAGCTTTATGTACTGATCTTAAACTCAAAAGACAGTTAGATGAACAGCAAATTACCAAGCGAAAAGAACTTGGTGATTTCTGTGAACAAATTGGATACCATTTAGATAGAAAAAACAAACTTGAAAAGTTATATAAGAAAAAGGAAAAATACAAAACAGACAAATATAAATCTAAATCCAATAAAGTACATAAACAATATAAAAAGTCTAAACAAAAATTTATAAACAAATTCTCTCCAAAAAATAAAAATAAAAAGAAACTTCCAGTATGTTATAAATGTGGAAAAGTTGGTCATTATAAACACCAATGCAAATTAAAAAAGAAAATAGAATAATTACACTTAGATGAATCAATCAAATCAAAATTATATAATATCATAAATTATGATTCCATATCTTCAGATTCTACTGAATCACATATAGGAAACATTCAAGATGACGACCTTTCATGGACGGAGTCATCTGAATTTTCAGATTCTTCTACAGCTACTGAATCATTACATCCAATGGAAGAACCTAATTGCACTTGTCCTATACCTACCCATAATCTTCATATGCTTACCCAGAAAGATAATCTGATCTTAGATCTTATTGAGAAAATTACAGATCCAGAAGAAAAAAGATCTGTAATCACCAAATTTATTACGCTAACTAAAACAAAAGCAAAAACACCTCCTATTAGTAAAACACCTGATGAATACAATTTTGCCTCTATTATGAAAAGATTGAGTGAACAACATATTACTCAACAAAAAGAACCTTCTATTTCAGAATTAAAACATGAGATTAAAGAAGTCAAAAAAGAAGTTCACCAATTAAAAAATAGAATTGAAACTTTAGAATTACAAAATTTATCTCATCAAGAGTCAAATACAGATGAATTATAATTCAATCATCTTATTACAACATATAGTCCTAATCCATCGGAAGATATACCAGAAACCTCAGAAGCTAAACCACTTCTAATAACTACTCCTTCTGTAAATCTAATAGATAAAATTATGATTAAAAAATGGTTTGTTCAAGTCACGATAATAGTAGCAGAAGATTATCGCTTTCAAACATCAGCTTTAATAGATTCAGGTGCTGACCTTAATTGCATCAATGAAGGATTAGTACCGATAAAATATTTTGATAAAACAACTCAGATCCTAAATACTGCAGATGGTAGTAGACTCTTTATCAATTATAAATTATCCAATGCTTCTGTGTGTAATAATCACCAATGTATCAATACACCATTTATTATGGTCAAAGGACTAAGTCAAGCGGTTATACTTGGAGTCCCATTTCTTACACTACTATATCCATTATCAATCGATCAAACAGGAATATCTTCGAATTATCAAAATGTACCAATACACTTTGATTTTATTCATAAACCAAAATTAAAGGAAATCAATAACGTCAAAAGTCAATTACACAATAAAGAAAAATTTCTTTGAACTCTAAAATAAGACATTAAATATAAATATGTAGAAGAACAAATACAGGATCCTTTGATCCAACAAAAGATTCAATCAATTCAACAACAAATCAAAACCTCTATCTGTAGTGAGCATCCCAATGCTTTTTGGGAAAGGAAAAAACATAGCATCAGTCTACCATATGAACCTGGATTTGATGCAAAACAAATACCGACTAAAGCTAGACCAATACAAATGAATACCATTTTATTAGATATGTGTAGAAAAGAAATTACTGACCTCCAAACAAAAAAGCTAATAAGACCAAGCGCATCACCATGGAGTTGTGCAGCCTTCTATGTCAATAAAAATGCTGAAAAAGAACGAGGAGTTCCTTGATTAGTCATTAATTATAAACCCCTCAATAAAGTATTACAATGGATTAGATATCCTATTCCTCATAAAAAAGATTTATTAGATATAATAGCCAATGCTTGTATCTTTTCCAAATTTGATATGAAATCAGGATATTGGCAAATACAAATTCAAGAAAAAGATAAGTATAAAACAACATTTAATGTACCTTTTGGACAATATGAATGGAATGTAATGCCATTTGGCCTAAAAAATGCTCCATCAGAATTTCAAAAAATAATGAATGATGTCTTTAATGCTTATTATCAATTTACGATAGTTTATATTGATGATGTCTTAATCTTTTCTGAATCTATAGATGAACAAATTAAACATATTAATACTTTTATTCATGAAGTCCAAAATGCTGGATTAATTGTATCGGCAAGAAAGATTACTTTATTCAAAACCAATAGTAGATTTCTAAGACACAATATTCATCATGGCACTATTATTCCTATAGATCGATCTATACAATTTGTTGATAAATTTCCTGATCTAATACAAGACCAGAAAGAACTTCAAAGATTCTTAGGATGTTTAAATTATGTAAGTGATTTTTATCCTCATCTTGCTCTAGATGCTAAGCCTTTACATAATAGACTAAAAAAGAGCCCTTCACCTTGGACGGATATTCATACTAAAGCAGTTCAACTAATCAAACAAAAAGTGAAAACCCTAGTTTGCCTTTCTCTTCCTCATCCGAATTGGGATTGGGCGGTATTCTCAAACAACGCATTGATGGTCATGAACAACTACTCAGGTATACCTCTAAAGCTTGGAATCCAACCCAACAAAACTATTCTATGGTAAAAAAAAAAGAATTATTTGCCATAGTCCATTGTGTTACTAAATTTCAAAGTGATATTCTCAATCAACAATTTCTTATTTGTACTAATTGCAAAGCCGCTAAAGATATTCTGCAAAAAGATGTTCAAAATCATGTTGCCAAACAAATATTTGCTCGCTGGCAGGCTATCCTGTCTGCTTTTGATTTTACTATTGAACAACTTCCCTGGTCTTCCAATTCTCTTCTTGATTTTCTCACCCGTGAATTTTTGCAGGGGGGGCCACACTGACGCCAACGACGAATCACCACTATCACTTGCCTTACAGCTCTTTGCGGTTAATAAAAATAATACTCTGTCCAATCCATCTACTCTCATGGGCTCTCGTAGCAATTCTTCTCGCAATGAGAAACGCCTTCTGACAATAATACCATTCGAAGGTGAGAACCCGCCTTTAGCAACCCTTTCACCTTCCATTTCTCCTATTCATCAAATCACTTATCCAGAGACTAATACATCCACTCCCTCCTATACTCCAGCGCAATCAAAACCAAACCAAAGGCCTAATTTTTCTCGATCTGCATATATTGAAAGAGCATATCTGATGGATATTACCATCGATGATCACCATACAAATATAGACCCTATCAAACTTGCTCCACTATACCTGATAAACCATTTAAATCCAACCAATAGAGTCAAAACTCGAGAGTACTACGAAGCAATCCTCATGAAAACAGGATCCATCTCTATTGTCCATTATTATCAACAAAATACTAGAGTAATTTCATATTCCAAAATCCAGATCAAAAAATTACTTTCTTATGATGAGTGGGGTTGCAATCCTGCTCAAGGCAAAAAACTACACAATCCTGATTTTTCGTATAAATACTACAAGTATGCCGAATACATAGAAGCATGGCATAAAATGTTTTATTACCAAAATCAAAACAATACTCATAGTTGGTATATTCAGTTTCGTTTACCCATTTTTGAAAGATTCCCAGCTGGTTTAAAAATTGGTTTTTAGTTTGGGGATCAACTACTGCAATTTTACCTCCTGCTTTGTAAAAAGTGCAAGAACAATTCGTGATATTCAATAATAGTGATAATAATACAGACAATCACTTATACTTTGTTGCACTGTACCAACTCCCATAGATTATGAAATGGGAATACTCCATCTCTGTCAATAACACAGCCGACCATACCTATATTTCAAGACTGGGCAAAACCATCTCAGTTAAATGGTGGGACATCTTTAATATGGATCCCACAACCATAATTCTCAAAAGAATACCTCCACAAAAACCCATATATAACCCAAGTCCAAGTGAACATAATACAGCCAATACTTCCTTTGACTTCCCCACATATTTACGAAATATGCTCCAATCAAACCCGAATGCTTCCAAAGAAACCTTGGAACAACAAATGAAAAAAATATTTGCAGAAGCAGGAAGAAAACCGGTCTCATCTGATGAAACCGTACAATCCTCACCAGCACACAACAATAGATATTTTCCTCTGGAAGAAACCGACCCTGAAGAAGAAGATGATCTAGACGAATTCAGTCAACGACCATGATTCAGTACTATCACCATACTCTCTACCGACATACGACTATGCCAAGATGCTCTTCACCGACACAAACGACAAACAATTACTATGCCAGGATACCATCACTGTGCACACCGACATATGAGACAAAAAAGACTATAGCCACTCAACAAAAACGACAAAGCCTACCGACACAAGAAGATAAAACACGATACTATTGTAGGATTCCATTTTGTCCTTTTTCCGACAAAAAATAATATTTGCTTTTGCTTTTTGTTTTTGTTTTTTCTCTTTTGTTTTGTCCTTTTACTTTATATATTGTCTCTCCTCTTTCTGTCCCATGAAGGTCATCTCCCTTTTTCTTTGCTTTGTCCTTATGCTTCCTCACTTCGCCTATATAAGCCACTTTGGACCTTCACAATAGCAGGTCGTAAAACAAGCTCCCTTCTCTTCTCAGGTCCCGAAAGCTCTCTTCCTCTCATCTCTTCCCTTCTCTGCTTCTCTGCTCTATCTCTCTTTCTCCGAAGACGCTTTGCTATACAACAGCTATCTTGACCTCATAGCTCATGAATACCAGGTCACAATAGTTCACTTTGATTTCCAGGTTCTATCTTTCCTCCTTTCCTTTATACCTAGCATGTGTGATTGTAATCTTCACTCTCTTCCTTCCTATGGCCCTCAACACTAGAAACTATTTTCCAGTTAGTGCATATGTAAACAGTAAGTGTGTTATTTGTTTACAGATAGTTTCTTTTGTAATTTGTATCAATTTGTATACAGTCCGTTACTTGTAATTTTATAGGTTGCATGTACCTGTACAAATTTCTATATGAATGAAATATTGATGTTATAAGAATGAAATATTAATGATATGCAATTTAGACTAGTGTTTAGTTTTAAAATAGGGAATTTCAACCACACACAGTGGTTAGTGATAGATATATCAATCCTACCTCTCATATGCATAATACTATTTGTTCTAAACTTTTACAAAATTTTACAAGAAATACTAAAATATAACAGTTTAATATTCACATACTTACTCTAAACAATATATAATGTTTTTACTGTAAATCCTGACGCGTTTTGGTATCAAAGCCAGACAGTAAAAATAGTAAACTACTAAGAGTAAAAGTTACAATATTAGTGTAGAAACCTACTTAAATTTACATCCCAGAAAGTTTGTCCGAGAGTTAAGGCAAGAGACAAAAGGAAAAGTCTAGGCAAAGTACCCGCCAAGGCCAGGAAGAGCCGCTTAGGGGAACACGCTGGACCCTTGATCATCCAGATTGTCATTATCCCAACCTATAGATGGAAAATTTGATTAGGAATCTTAAAGGTAATACTGCAACTCAATCTCAAACCTTGAGAGTTAAAAATAAAGAGGAGATCATCATAAATGATATTGAACATCATATCCAAAATTGGAAAATTCCGAAAGTACCAATAAAAGATATTTATCAGAAAGGATCATTCAAATTCAAATTAGGTTATGCTATAAAAACAGTATATATATATATATATATATATATATATATATATATATATATATAAATATATAGTCTAAAACTGTAGAGAATTTGTGTGCCCTATTTGGGTCACCATTTGGGAAAGGTCGCACCCTCTAGAGAAAAAAAGACTGGGGCCTCGTATGCATGAGAGGCAAGGCTTCCTATACAGAGAAACTCACGTTGTGCCTCTTGTAGATTGAGAGGCTGGTTTCTTGTAGAGAAGTGGTTCCCATGAATATTTTAAGTTGTTTTCCCTTATAGTGAGAGAAAGTCTCTGTCGCTCTCAAGGTATCCTCCTGAACAGTGGTTTACCTGTGCAATAAAGATATGATGGATTTATTGAAGGAATTGCAATTGCTGTTTTCCGCAGCAAAAATTATTTCCATGACTTGGAAGTTAAGATTTTATTTATATTTTTAACATAATATTTTAAGGCTCACACGAAGTTTTTAGACTTCCATTTTGAGTCTAGTTTCCAATAAAATTTACATATTGCATGAGACTTGTTATGCTACATCATGATATAGACATAAGAATATATAGAATGTATATGTTGTTTGTGTAATAATTGAGTGGGAGCTGCTACAGTCCCACGTTTCTTTTAGCTACTTGGGTATTTAGATATATAGGTGCAAGCTATCTCACGAATCCAGATGATACAAAATCTACATTTGGATATATGTTCATGCTTGGAAGAGGTACAAATTCTTGGAAATCAAAGAAACAAGATGTGGTAGAATTATCCACTATGGAGGCAGAGTACGTGGCGTGCTGTTTGGCGGCTAAGGAGGCCGTATGGATTTAGAAATTTCTTAATCGACTTGACTTTGACCCCGTGCGTTGTGAGGCAGTATTTTTTGTGATAATACGGCAGCGATAGGCGTGTCAAATGAGCCATAAAAACTCCAAGCATATAAAACCATGTTTCTATCACCTGATGAATGAGGTGAGATTGAGAAAGATCAAGATCCACATAAACTAAATATTCCAGTGGGAGCACCTACTAGCATTTGACAGGTTAGATGAAACAACAAACTATAATGTTGTTCACCCATGGAACCTGGTTATATGGTTACAGAAGGGAGCAACTTATTTGAAGAATTCCTTCGAGAACATGAACCTATGACCCCATACGATGAGGGTACATGACGGTCTTCTGCAACAATAAGTCAGTGATTGGTGATACGACATGAAAGATGGGCTACAACCATTTTTGCGGCGAGATCCGAGCAGCAAAGAGAAAACAAGTGTTGCCTCTATAAATCCTTTTGTGAAAAGATTGATGGCGAAAGCCATGATTAATGTATTGAGACAGAATAAGTGAGAAATGCTTGGGAGAGAGATTGTAATTGGGAGATAGAGATGGGGATAAGAGAAAGTGGGGAAGAGAGAATATAAGGCCTTCAAAGGCTAAGTGGGAGATACTGGGTTTATGTAGCCTTTAAAGGCCTTATGAGTGCTTGTAAAATGAAATGATATAGTGGAACATGAACTCAATGGTAGTGTGGTCTCATATGGACCATACTAAGCAAACGATGTTTGCTGATACCGAACTGTGCTTGACGATCTAAGGCAGTCGGTTGGAAAAAACCCATGTTACTTGGGCATAGAATATCAACCGATAAGGGTTCTAATGGGTCACCCCTTTATGAAGTCGAAGTATGTCCGGATAAGTGAGTCAAGGGACTGTGTGACCCTTGTGTGTGATGGTGGCCTACAGAAATGGGGGCCAAAGCCTCATTTATGTACCATCATACGATATGCATATTGATAGACCGTTTCGTAAAAGCAATCCACCTTTCAAGGTGAAGCATATGCATGTATAACAGATACTCCGATGCACCATAGGAGCTGTGGTCACATCAGGTCTAGGTAACCTTGACTCGCCCACAAACTGGGATTGCGACCCCTTGGCTCATCGACCAAACTTTGGTGACCCACTAATGAGCCCCTGTATAGACTATGGATCATGGGAAACACTAGGTCGATTCTATAAAGCAAGTGTGGTCTGTAGTCTACAGTTAAAAGTGGAGTGTCATATGATTGTTGATTTAATTCCTAAGCCATATAGATCAATTTCCCATCAAATTAATTAAATTATATTTTTTTTATGATAGAAATGATTTTAGAATTATTATTTGACTTTTTATGAATGTCTGGATATTTTATTTATGAAATTTGGATTTGTAAAATTAAAGATATTGAAATTACAATGGTTTAAATATTCAAATAAATATTTTAAAATTATTTTTATTATTTGTAAATATAAAATAAAATTTCATGGGGGCCCATTGTGCATATGGGCCTGCCATGTTCTAAAAGGTGGCACCCATGCATGCCTTCCTTGAAGTGGCACGCCCCACCTCTTACTACTTTCTATTTTATGCAAAGATTTTGCTTTGTGGTGCATGTGACCTTATGTTATGGTAATAGTCAATTGTGACATGTGGTCAAATGTGACTAGGAAATATATTGACTAAATATTGAAGTAAATATTGACTTGATATATCTTTGAAAGATTTTGTGAAGTATAATAAGGATTATTCTATTTTATGGTATGCATAATAGTTTGATTGGATTTAATTTGACTTAATTTCTATTGATGAGAAAATGGTTTAGAAAATGGGGATAATGATTCATGCACCTTCCATAATATTGATAGCCCATCTATAGAATGGATGACTCAGATCCCTCACCCCACAAGTCACCCTTGATCAACGGTCCACATTCAATCTTAGTTAAGAGGCAAAATATGGGATACCTTAAGAAACCCTAGACCCAATTTTGCACCATAAATAGGGGTGTACCCCCCCTTTTCTCTATACATCTCCCTTCTCTCTCTCTTGTCTCTCTCTAAGGGGCACACCCCACTCTCTCCTCCCTCTCAAGACTTTCTCTCTCCTCCCTCTAAAGCCTCTGTCTCTCTCTCTAGGCCTCTCTTTCTCCTAGCCTATCTCTAGAGAGGCACACCCCAACCCTAAGTCACCTCTTAAGTTTCTCTCTCATTTTGAATAGCCTAAGGGTTGGGTAGTATGGGATATACCAAAATTGGTCTTGGGGTTAAGATCTGGGTCTGATAAATTCTAAAAAGGTTGCATACAATTAGTTTAGCCTAAACTTGTTTTTTCAGTTGAGATTGAAGCTAGATCGTCGATTCTGTGCCATTGGATAGTGGTGACTCGGTGTGGGGTGTAATAAGCCCGGTTGAGGTAATCTTCGGAACTTTCCATTTTATTTCTTAAAATTTAATCTCTATATTTTCAAGATTTAGAAGTGACATCAAGGTTTTTAAAATCTTGGATTTGTTAGTTTTATTTTATGTGAAGTAAGAATTATTGTAGTATGACTATTTGTTGTGATCTTTGTAATAGTGTGCTTGGAGAACCATTCAAACATAAGGAGGCCTCAAAAAAATTGCTTTGCCAATAAGAATTTGTTGTCCTTGAAGAAACATTAAAAAAAAACAAGACCTCAGAAATGATGGGTCTTTGTAGGGATTTCCATTCAGTTCTTTTTTAGATAGAGAGCATGGGCCTATGCTACATGAACAACTTTGTCATAGTGAGAAAGATTGTGAAACCTAATAGGTCCTTAATTGAGAGAGAAAAATGGTGGGAAGCGTCACAAAAGAACGAAGGGGTTCTCTTTGAGCAAGACGTGGGGCCTCGGGAGTGGGAGATAATAGACAAGAGAGAGACATGCATAATTATTTGATGGAGAAACTGAATCCCGCAAAATTCAACTACAACTTGAATTTCTAGGGATTCAAATATTTGAAGGTTATTAGAATATTAGAAGATATGATTTGGCCCTATCAAACAGCGTGTACGAATTCATATACTTCAAATTATAATGAATTCTATATTATCTGGAAATATTGGGATATCAAGTTGCTATCAAATATACCCTAATATAGTATAATATAAAATAGGTTGCGGTTTGCATAGAGCCTAGGCTCTAAACAATCAAATTAGAGCCTACCTTCAAATAGTATTGAGAAATGTGATTTCAATATTGGAAGTCTTTGCGATAGCCTTAAAATATAATTTTCATATTTATTTATAAAGTTTAAAGCTTCAAAAATAATCTAGATCGACATATCTACGAAAACTTGAAAATCATTAAAATTGACGGTCCTAAAATGTTTTACAACTACATTTTTTTCTCATATCCATGCTTCTTGATGTCGAAATGATCACTTTGAAGGTATTTGGGCATCAAAACAACTTCTTCTAGTGAGATTTTTGAGATAGGATCAAATTTGATTGTTTAAAGCTTCGGCTCTATTATAAATTTTCCCTATAAAATAATATAGTATTTAGTAATATAAAATATTATTTATATATTATATATTAAATATTATTGAAATATAATTCATTTATCAAATATATTATTTGATATATAAATAATATATTAAATATTATATTATAAACATGAATAATGAATAATGTGAAAGTTGGACAAGGTGATCTAGTACAGTGTCTTTGAATTTTTTAATTTTTTTTCTCGCCAACTATAACACTTATAATCGTCCAAGTACAATAAAACTCACTTGAAATAAACAAATAAATAACCAAAAGAGGTTCTCACTTGCTGCCATTAATTACAATTTCTTTTATTCAATGAATAAAACCAACAAAATGCTTATAGAAATAAGAAAACATAAGAAATAAAATATTGCGAACCATAAAACAAGATGTCAAAAGATTATCTCAGCCGGACTTAATACACACCACATCGGGTCTCCTCCCTCAATGACGCATGGGATCAATGGTCTATCTCAGTTCTTTGAAGTATGCGTAGGCCTTGACTATAATCCTTAATCAATGTGAGAACAACATGGAACATCACATAAACAACAAGGTCTCAATGCCTGGTATGTATGGGGCTTGCCCCCTCTTTACTCCTAGCTTAGGGCGTGCCCCTATTTCTAAGTCAAGAAATATTTTTTTAAGGGATAGAGATCTTAAAAAGAAGAGAGAGAGAAATAAGAGGTGTAGAGATTAATGGGAGAGACGACCCTTATTTATAAAGTTTCCAGGGGTTAGGGTTTCTTTAGGGTTAGTCTTCCTTATGGAGATTAGATCCAGACCATTGATCATATGAGACTTATGGGAAGAGAGATATGAGTCATCCAATCTTTAGATCAGACATCAAGATTCAAAGGAAGGTACTAGAACTTTATCTTTCAGCTTTCTAATCTTAATCCCATCAAATAATAAAATATAAAAAATAATATCATACTTACCTTTATTTTTCATAATCTTCTAACACATACGTTTTATTGAAAACAAATCTCTTTAATTTCAAAACCCTTCATTCTTCTTTCAATCAAAATCTCTGCAAAATATTTTCCATAAATTTTCAACTTAATTGATTGCCTTGATTCACAAGGCTAGAAAATAAGAAAGTATCGTCACTAAGTGGGGTGTGCCACCCATGGGGCCCCTATGTGGGCTCCACGCACATCACAATGGCGGACTAGGTGAGCTCCCATGGGCCCTCTCAAATAATGTTTTTTAGAATATTGCAAAAAAAGAAATTTTATCTCTGAATATTTAAATACTAAAATTGAATATCTCTTAATTTATAAATCCATTTTGAAAAAATAAAATATCCAAAAACTCATAAAATTTCAAATAATCAATCTAAAAATAATTTAACAGCAAAATAATTAAGTCCAAATGATTTTGATGGGAATCAGATCCAACTAGGTCTAGGAGTTATAATATTACTGAAGCACTCCATCTTCTACTATGCATCATGATCCACACTTGCTTTCTCAAAATGACCCAACAGTTCCCATAACCCACAAACCATCGAAAGGATTAATGATGGGGCTACCAAAGTCAATGAATAGGCAAGGGGACGCAATCCCAATCTATAGATTATAGGTTCTCCTTAGAGATGAGTTCAAGATCACATAGACTTGATGCAACCACAACTCTATATTATATAAGGGTAATCTCTCATACATGTATATGCTTCGCCCTCAATGGTGACTCACGTTCCCGATACAACTATCATATGTACATGTTGTGTGATAATTTAGTGATGAGGCTTTGGACCTCATCTTTAGAGGCCTACACAAAAGGGCCACACAATCCCTTGGCTTACTCTCTTGGGCAATCGAGGTTTTCCAACTCGACTGGCCTAACACGTCAAGTTAAGTATGAGTATTCACAAATACTATTTCCCTATCTCTCTGGCCCATAATCTCTTGGTCCTTCTAGACCATATTCTCTCTGTCCCTCAAGACCATATTCTCTTCGTGCCTCATGACCAGACTCCCACTGAGCTCTTTGTTCCACTATATTAGTTATTGATTACATGATCTCATAAGGCCTTTAATGGCCACAAAAACTCAACATCTCCCACTTTGCCTTTAAAGGGCCTGATTCTCTCTTCTTCACATTCTCATCCCCCCATTATCACTTACTATTTCTCATTATATTAATCATGACGAACTCTTTCGTCATCAATCTTTTCATAAAAGATATATGGATGCAATGCTTCTTTCTTTTTGCTACTCGAATCGATCCCAAACATGGCCATAGTTTATCTTTCATGTCGCATGGTGAATCATAGATTTGTTGTCGCAGAATAACATCACGTACCCTCATCGCACGGGGTCATATCCTCATCAGCTCAAGGGAGTTCTTTAATCAAGCTGCTCCTTTTTGTAGTTATACAACTAGCACCACATAGACGGATTTCATGGGTGAACAACATTGTAGTATGTTGTTCTAGCTGGCCCGCCAAACACAAGCAGATACTCCTACTGGATTGTTGAGCTTATCTAGATCTCTCATAATAGACCAAACAACTGAAACAATCGTGGGACTGTAGTAACTCCCACTCAATTATAACACATATAACATGTACTTTCTCAACATTCTCATGCCTATTTCATAAGGTAATATAGCAAGTCTTATGCAAAATTAACTCAATGCACGTTGGACGACAAAGGTTCAATTACATTAGTCTCCTGATTGTAAACCTATACAAACCAAGTTATCTTATTCACATAACACCAATGAAGACGTTTTTCCTATGACATTCCCTATGGTTCATGGTTTTAAGTAATCAAGGATTCCAAAGAACTTACTAACAAAACACATAATCAATATCAAATATGGGTATTTAAAAGTATTGTACAGATAAAAGGCACTTTCTCCCATCATTATAAAATACTTTCTAGACTCAATTTTTTTTTTTTTTTATGAGAACTCTTGACTTGGTTTATCTTCACAATAAATGATTAGAAAATAGCATGACGGTTAAACATGATTTTCCATAAAGACTTAGTGGACCTAACAAGACTGTGGGGTTTTCTCAAAACTATATGCATAGACCTAGGTTTTTCAACATAAATAGTTCAATTTTATTTCAAAAGAACATGCTTAGTACTCAAAAACATGTTACCATATACACCTTTAGTTATTTACCAAGTCATGTTATGGCCACAAATCAAGACATAAAATCCATCTATGATTTTATCCAAAATGAAATATGACTAGAATATGCTTATCAAAATCTGACAAAAATCCAAAATACACATATTTTCTTGACAAATATTTTGAGATTTTCCCATGAGATCATCATCACATACAACACACTGTATCAATGGACATTATCGAGAGGATGATCACCAAGACCAGGTTCCATCGGAACATGTAGAAGGATGCAACGCTCCCTTTGTGCTCCATATTTGAATGAGTCATGCCCTTCTCTTGTATTTGACACTTAGGTCCACAGACCTTAATAAAAAAACACCAAAACCACATCTCAATGTCTTTTACTACCTCAAATAATTCACACAAGTTCAAGTTCAAGGAGGCACATGTACATAGGGTATTCATATCCCTTTCAAACTTGTTAGCACCTACAAACTAATGTCCTTTACTCTCCATACATATGTACAAAACTAGCCAAGATATAATCAAAGAAGCATAAATGATAGTTTTATATGACCTTACCATGCAATGTATGCTAGATTTCATATCTCATAATCACGTAATATGTAGTACTGGGGCTTACTTGATTCTGGCTTTTCTTTCTGACAAACTTTTGTAGTCTTTGGAGAGCACACAGCTCATGGAGAGTCACTTGGTCATCGAAGTATCCATCTCTTCGGTCTTTGGATTCTCCATTTCATATACTATGAAGAAACACTCTTCTCTATCTCATCATTCCAAATATCACAGTTTTGATTCTTCCACTGATCTTTAGAGTTTCTATCCAGCCACCAAGTCTCTCTACATATCCATTCATTGTGAAGAGAAACCAATACATTTTTACATGCATTGTGTTTCTTCTATTTCTACAATTCCTAGATTGAGTACCCTTCATATAGAGCGTCAAATCTCCTCAATATTATATTATCTCTCTTTGAAATTTTAATTTTATAAACCATACTCATGACACACTATAAAACTTTGAATGAACATGAAAAGGCTTCTATTATAATTAGTACAAAAATGGAGCTTAACATGTCACATCTTTTGATTTACATTAGAATAGAATATGAGCATCCTATGATAAAATTATAATATCTCTCAACTCACAAAGAGTTTATCTCTGAAATCTTTTTTAGTAAGAAAATAGACTCAAAATTACAAAATCAATATGCAATATCATCCTTAAATCACAACATTTAATGAGTTTATTAATTAGTGACATTCACATAACAATATAGTTTTCACAATAAAAAATTAGGTTGTGCACCTCTCAATAAATAACTATTTTTGTCAATGCACAAAGAATTTCGTCCATAACTGTTTCTGTTGAAAACTAAACTAATAATTAAAAGTTAACATTATGGTGTGAGTCCCAAATAATATTTTTCTTTATGAAAATAAATAAGTGATATTCATGTTACAAAATATACCATTATGTAGAATTCCAGGTCGACCTATTTGATAAAAATTATCCTTTTTCTTTACCCATTTTGGAATTTTCTTTTCAAACATATTTTATTTAAAAGTAGACACAAAAATACAATAATATCTTTCTCCGAGCCTCATATCACTCTGTTAAGTAGGCTTGACAAATGTAGATATTCACATCTTAGTGAAACACACTAAACTGCAGAAATTCAATATGACCCCCTCCAATATTTTTTTTTAATTTCCTATGGATATTTATGTCTGAAATATTTTTTGTTAAAACTAAACTCAAAATCGAAACTGAAGAACTCAGTTTGGCCCTCAAAACATTCAGTAAAAATAAAAATAAAATCATTACATTCATATCATTGGAACAATTTTCAATGCAGAAGACAACACTTGTGCACGCTTTAATAAAAAGATCATAGCTTCCAAAACACAAGGTTTTTCTCTCTGAAATTATTTTTATTTGAAAGTGGACTGAATTTGATAAGTTCTAATCGAATACTACTTAGAAATAAAAATATTTTATTTGTGGAAAAATTCAATGGAAGTTAGTGTACAGTTCCTAGATTTTTCATAGTCATAATTGACACTCATCAGTGATAAGTCCATGGCTTTCATTTCCCCATGATCTCCTACTGAAACTTTACAAGAAGATACTACTCTAATAAATATAAACTATCACTGAGATATGCATTAGAGAAATACCTCATCTTCTAGTTTATATCAGTACTCCAATACAACATAGAATACCCTATTATGTAAAGTGCCTCTTGGGTGTAGGAATCATGCTAATAATCTTCCCGGAGGTTTGCCATACGACCACAAAGTCATTGTCTTTCAGATCTCTTATTTTCAATTCACCAAAACAGTGAAATAAAAGAGATATGGAGCCAAGAGATCTAGCTCTGATACCAAGAAAAGTTGTACAAGGTGATCTACAACAATGTATATAGATTTTTTTATTTTTTCTCATCGACTAGAAACTTACAAAGGTCCAAGTACGATAAAACTCACTTGAAATAAACAAATAAATAACCAAAAATGGTTCTCACTTGCTACCACTAATTACAACTTCTTTTATTTAATGAATAAAACCAACACAATACTTATGGAAATAAGAAAGCATAATAAATAAAATCTTGCAAACTACAAATCAAGATGCTAAAAGATTACCTCAACTGGACTTAGTACACCCACATCAGGTCTCTTCCTCCAATGGTGCATGGGAATAATAATTTATCTCGGATATTTGAAGTATGGAAAAGCCTTAGCTACAACCATTAAAAAATATAAGAGCAACATGGAACATTACATAAATCACAAGGCCTCAATAACTTGTATGTATAGGGCGTGCTCCCGCTTTACTCCTAACTCAAGAAATATTTTTTAGGAGAGAGAGAGAGAGATCTTTGAAAGAGAAGACATAGAGAGAGATGAGAGGTGTAATGATTTATGGGAGAGATGACTCTTATTTATAGAGTTTCCATAGGTCAGGATTTCCTTAGTGTTAGTCATCCGTATAGAGATTAGATCAAGACCATTGATCATAGAACACCTGTAGGGTGAGAGATCTGAGTAATCAATTCTTTAGATCAGCCATCATGATTCAAATGAAGGTGCTATAACCTTATCCTTCAGCTTCCTAAACATAATCCCATCAAATAATAAAATATGAAAAATAATATCATACTTTATTTTCCATATAATCTTCTTAAACATACTTTTTTTATTGAAATCAAATAATTTTAATTACAAAACCTTCCACTCTTATTTCAATCAAAATCTCTGCAAAACACTTTCCATAAATTTTTAACTTAATTGATTGCCTTGATTCACAAGGCTAGAAAATAAGAAAGTACCCTCATTAAGTAGTATGTGTCACCTATGGGGCCCCTACATAGGCCCCACACACATCACAATCTTGGACTTGGTGGACCCAAATAGGCCCTCTCAAATATTTATAAATTATAAAATTACTAAAATAATTTTTCAATATTGCAAATAAATAAATTTTCTCTCTAAATATTTAAATACTGAAATTGAATATTTCTTAATCTATAAATCTGTTTTGCAAAAATAAAATATCTAATGACTTATAAAAATTTAAATAATCAATCTAAAAATCATTTAACATGAAAATAATTAATTTCAAATAATTTTGATGGGAATTATAATATCGCTGAAGCACTTCATCTTTTACTATGATTCATGATCCACACTTGATTTCTCAAACTGAACCAGCAGTTTTTATGACCTACAGACTACTGCAGAGGTTCATAATTGGGCTATCAAAGTCAGCCAATAGACAAAATGACATAATCTTGTCTATGAATTACAGATTTTCCCTAAAGACGAGTCTATGGTCACACAAACCTGATGCAAAAACAACTTTATAGTGCATAGGGGCAATTTCTCATACATATACATGCTTCACCATCAATAGTGACTCACTTTCTCGATATGGCTATCATATGGCGTGTGATGGTTTAGTGATGAGGCTTTAACCCTTGTCTTTAGAGGTCTATCATCACACACAAGGGTCACAATCCCTTGGCTCACTCTCTTAAGCAACTCCGACCTTATCAAGGGAAGGCATTTCAAACCGTTATCGGTTATGGTTCATACCCAGACAATAGGGGTTTTCTAACACGTCAAGCCAAGTCAGAGTATCGACAATTAGCATTTACCTATCTCGGTCCATATGGACCATAATCTCCTGGTCCCTTAGACCACAATCTCTTGGTCCCTCTAAACCATATTCTCTTAATAGTCGGTCCGCATGTGAAAATAAAAGCACAGGGAATATTTCCCCACCTCAAGAGGAGGAATTTTATTTTACCATGAATTAGACCATTATAGAGTAAAATTTTTTATAATGGTCTTTATTTTCATATGCATTAGGCACCAAACAAACATATGAAATACAATTTACACGTGTAAATATTTTGAGAAAATATTAACGCCCAACCAAAGGTACCCTTAGATTGAGATTTACCCAAAGTAATAAATACCCATTTTACTCAGCTGAGTGAACGTACAACTTTTGTTGGAAGTGGCGTAGTGAGAGCACCATTTATCTTCTCAAAGGTACACTCATTGAATTATGTTTCATTGTGGATGTTTGAATTGGACATGGACCCTAAAAGCGAAGTATAAGCACTCCGACAACCTCGTTTAATTTCGAGGCGACCACCCCTAACTTCCCGTACACTTCTGACTCAGCATATCATGCCGCAAAAATTTAAGTACGGATTAGAAAGAGTTGCATTGGGTCAACTGTTTTACTCTCAAATTTTATTTTATTTTTTTATTTCAATTTTGCCCTTTATTTGTTAGGCCCTTAGCTTATGGTATTATTTGGCATCAGCCTCCGTTTTTGGTGGAGAATAAAAATGGGCAAACGTTTATTGGGTCAACTCGTGGTGTATTCAACATCCAAACCACAATTCAAGCGTTTTCACTCTTCCTTGTAGATAGATCACTATTAGGGTTGGTTTATACTCCCCGGTGCTTGGATCCAATTGGCGGAACACACAGATAAGCATTAGGAGCCACAAACAACATCTATCATCACCTACTTCAGTCAAACCTATGCTTGGTGAATCCTTTTTATAATAGGTAATAGGTAATGCTCATATTTTGTAGACACCCAGATTGAAATAGACTAATTTGATAAAATTCCTAAACCTTAATTCCCCAAATACATTAGGAAAACCCTTAGAATAACCTAATAAACCCTTAGGGACCATGATAGCGCAATAGACCTTAGACTATAGTCCCAACTTTCTAAATGATCTTAAAGATACTCAATAGGAATGGGAAAAAACCTTAGATTACCGAGAATTAAAATAGGATTAGAGAAGCAAGAATTTAGGTCAAATTGGGACTGTTCCAAACTCAAAAAGAGAGAATGCAAACAGACCAAATCAAGGAGGAAATCACGCATCCAAAATTCAAATCATGGGTCATACAATGCGAAGTGCATCACAGGTTTTAGAAGGTCTGATGACGCAAACCGCGTCGTTCACCCTTGACTGCGTAAATCCCTAGTCTAGATGTGACTTCCAAATGGATTTAGGGATGCATTTTGGATGTGAAATTGAACATATTTTGTGGTTCAACCCATCATCTAGCATCTTGAAGCCTTAGAGAATTTAGGACCTTTAGGCCCATAGCCTCAAGAGGTCACAAAGCCCAGAGAGATTAGAATCATAAGAGAGATCCAAACCCTAGCTTAGGAAAACCCTAATCTAGAGCTTTAGAAACCTTCAGCATCTAAAGCATTCAAGCCCCAGAAACCCGTAGGTGCATTGAAACCCTAAACCTAAGTCTAGGAAGCCCAAACCCTATAAAACCTTATCTTTTCTAAATCAATTTAGAAACCAATTTGAACGACCAAATTTAGCAAGTTCTTTAAAGAAAAGAGAAGATAAAGGAGTAAAACAACTTGCAATCTGATACATGCTTCAACTCTAGGTTTAGGGCATCTTGGGCCAGCTAACCCCAATTCAGTATAGTTTTCGTTTCTTTTTTATCCTTTGCAATATATTTCTTTCTAATTACTTAGAAATAATTATTTAACTCGAAAGACTAGCCGGCTGCCAAATATCTATAGGAGAATTGATCCATCAAGGTCCATTTGTCTCCAGATTGCAATTTAATCACCCCAATGAATCTCTATTGATTTATATATTTATTGTATTGAGAGCATAAAATTAGAGTGGATTTTATTGAAATCTTTTCGGATTTTAGTTGTAAACAGTTTGACGTCCACCGCGGCGCAGTTGAGTTAATTTATTTCGTCAAAACACATCTTAAAAGTCCCTAGAATTGTGCACAAACATATCTCAAAAACCTTTTATACTCATGATCAATGGTGAGATTGAATTAAGAAAAGAGAAGCCCTAAGTGGGGCGTCCCACGTCCCTTTTCTCTCCCTAGCTTTATCAAGACAATTTGAATTTGAAACCTACGTTCTCTCACTAAATGTCAATGTTGTCTACACATTTGGTGTCTTATCATACTTGGTGTCATAGCTCATACACTTGCACAATGAAATATCTCCACCTTATAAAAAATTTGTAGATCTCAAAATTATTGGGTAATGGGGCACAAAATAGGGAAAATATCTAGATATTTCATGGCACACATGTGAAGGCACACACACATGCCAATACTCCGTAAAACATAAGTAGAGATATCATAAACAAGTGTCCTTCCCAAACACAATACTCAACAAGCCAACCCATGCACCTCCACATCACATCCGCATCATCCCGGCAGAGTGACATGGCAGCCATTTGGGTCCACAAGGTACCCATTGGCGACTTGGGTGCCGCACTACTCACATTTGTGGCCTGTCCTTGATTGAATTTGATCCAAACAAATTTAAAAACTCATTTTTCTCTCATAAAAAATTCATGAAAACTCTCAAAATTTACTAAACATTATTTTTAATCATTTTCCATCTAATTAAATCAATTTTGTTTCTTACAAATATATAAATAAGAAAATTAAGATCCTTTTAGGAAATATAGTCGGCACTAGGGTACTCCACTGAGATAGATCTATTACCCTAAGCCATTTTCTTAAGCTAACCCAACAAGGCCCTATCCCACTAACTTTGGTAGGATTACATGCCTGGCTTATCAAAGTTGACCTAATAGATGGTCGGATCCTAGATTTGCGTGCACTACAGATGTTTCCCCAAGTACATGCAATCTTTAGACGTGGGGGTCTTCTTTCTTAGCACATATGTGTACTCTAACAAGTGGATCATACCTTAAAAGAGTGGCTTTCTATTTGTGCCCTTATAAGCACATGTTGTAAGAAGGCTCGAGGTCAAGGGTTTTGACTCATGTCCTCTCAAAGCCAAGTCTTCTCACATAATTTATTCGCAAATAGAATTCTATAGCAATTGCATTCTCAGATCCTACACTCTTTTTCTGGCATACACAATCATGAGGCATCCTCATACTGATCCCGACCAAAAGAATCCCTCAAACCTCATGGTTTCATATAAAACCCTCGACAAAAACCTCATGATTTGGGGTTTTGTGACTTTCTATATCCCATTTCACAAAGGGTTTTGTGACTTTATATATCCCATTTCACAAAGATCTGCTAAGTTAAGTATTGTTGTTCACTCCCAATATGACCAAGACCTATCATGGAATGATGTATTAATGGTGGCCTAGCTGATGGAATGCACGCGCTTCAAGTGTAATAGGAGTTAAGTTTAAATTGATGGAAAATACTTCACTTTGTAATGGTAGGATCCTTTTCATTGCCATCAAGATATATTAAAGGATCAGAGTTACAGGTGCAGAAGCTATGGAGTCTGAATCCTAAACATTTACCCAAAAAAGAGTCTGAATCCTAAACCCATATGTAAGTTCTTTTTGCAACAATATGCGATATTAAAAGATCAGATTGATCCAGTACTTAAGCAACACCATTCGAGGTATAAAGGTGTTTTGCTAACAATTCATAATAGGACTGAGATTTTGAATTTTTCTGTGACCAACCCAAAAAGACTATCGATTTGGGTGGAAGGTATTCCGAATTCATGTCTAGAATTTTGATATGTTTTATAGGATTGCTTAGGAATATGGTAAGTTTATAGAGGTAGATTGAGAAATGGTGATTGGAAGGAATTGGGGGATTATAAGGCTGAGAATTGAGAAAGATCTGAGAAAGTGATTCCTAGAAAAATAATAATTAAAGCACAAAATCAGGACTTTTAATTAGAATTCAAGATGATGGGGTTGAAGAAAGGCTAAAAAAGATGAAGACTAGGGTGACTACAGATATATTTGGTAAACGAAAAAGTTTATATAGAGCCGAGGCTTTAAACAATCAAATTAGAGGCCACCTAAAAAATTTCACTACAAGAGGTTGTTGTGATGCCAAAATATCCTCAAATTGATCATCTCGACATCAAGATGCATGGACATGAGAAGAAAATGGATTTAAGTTTTGAAAATAGTACATCTTGTAGCGCATTTTTGGACCGTTGATTCTCAAAATTTTCAATTTTTCATAGTTCTGCTCGATCTATACTATTTTTTAAGTTTTAAATTTTAGAATTAAAGATAAAAATATATTTTAAAGCTATCACAAAGATTTCCAGTATTAAAACCGATTTCTCGATACTATTTGAAGGTGCGCTTTACTTAGATTGTTTAGAGCCTCGGCTCTATACAAACCACACCCTTAGATAACTTGTGTAACGATGCAGATGATGGGTTCGATGGGTTCAGAAAAGTTACAATAGACAGATAAGGTTCGAAAGGGCATCGATGGAGATGGAAAGAATTGGGCGAGAAAGATGTTTAATGGGGAATTAGGGTCTTAGAAGGGAGTTCCAGATGGGAGGTAAGGACGATGATGGCAAGGGGGAGGTTAGAGAGCTACGTCACAATTACAACCACCCATAGGGAGGGGACAAGTGGATCAGTTTAGGGGCCATGATTTTCAAAATAGAGGTGATAGGAAAAATAAAATGTGGTTAATCAAGATTAGGCATCCAATTCAAAAGTTAGATGAAGGGTCTAGATCTAATGTTTGCAGTAGTCAGTTGGAGATGAATAAGGAGAAATTAATTGTTGACGATTGTAGTTTTGAAAAAAATAGAAATGTATGGGCACATTGGGAAAAATGGGGATGTTTCTTGGAGTTTTTTCTTTTTTTTTTTGGGTAATTCAGTGGGAGGGACTACTCCCTACCTTTTTTTCAAATACTGTAGGAGTTAGTTTTTTTTAAGGTGTTAGTGGGGTAATGTCAACAGGAGTGGAAACCTGTGGAGATGCTCCCACCATGACTCCAACCCTTTTCCAAATGTTTCTAGGAGTTAAGAGTGGCATAATGAAAATCATGGGTTTAATGGAGTGGTGAATCAAGGTATGCATAATGATGAGAGCGTCGTGAATAGGAATGACGATTCGGATATAGAGGCTGCGGATGTAATGGCAAAGGATAGTGAATCTAAATGTGGTGGGGAGATAATAAATATGCGTGATGTAATTAAGGAGAACATGCAATGGAGAGGCAGAAACATGGTACAAGAGGTGCCAGAGAAATATGAAGGGATTTGGATTAGTCTTGCAGAAAAAGTTTTGGCTTGCAGTAATAATGAGAGCCCTATAAGTTATATGCCCCATAAGAAGGTCGATGTTACCTTTAAGCCAAGACCACCAAAGAGCTCGAATCTAATGACTGGCCTATAGAGCCAATCATCTTTGTGGACCCAGAGGATAGGGCAATGGTGATGTATGGAGCCAATGCCATAATTGAAGGGTAAAAAGGCCGTGAAGAAATAAATGCGGACCTGTTTCAGCATCCAACTTGCAAATCAAGCAAACATTTGGCAATACTTTACCTCCCTTGATCAGGTTGTCAGTGGTAAGAACCTTATTTTGGACAGCTTACCATAAGAAGGCTTAAACTTTAAGGGGCAAAGGCCATTTCTATAATGAGGCTATCTCTGGCATCGACCACCTCCACCGGTCGTGGAACAGAAGGTCATACATGGATTTTACTGAGAACTGACCATCAGTTCGAATCTCCCAAATAATTGTATATGAAGCATTCGAAGGGATGTAGACATCATGAAGTAGAGATTGCAGACCCACAAATTCCTAAAAAATGAGATTAGGAACCCCACAATAAGGGAGATGGATATCCCAGGTAACCTGAGAACCCCTACGAGTAAACATCTCAACAACCGTGGCATTAGGGTTCGCCATACGTCGGAAGATGGCTGAAAAGAGGTATTTCAAAGGAATCAAACCTACCCACTTATGGTGTCAAAAAGAAATGTTACGACCATCACCTAGGCCCCATCGAATGTCTCTATGGATCAAGGCCCTACAAGAGTTGATGGATTTCCAGGTTAAAGACAGCCCTTGTGACCCACTGTTGTTTCCACCCACATATGAAATCTGTCCACACCATACTTTGCCGCCACCACTAGGTACCATAACAAATCTTTAAGGACTAGGCACCTCCACCACCACTTGGAAAGGAGAGATTGATTAACCAAAGTAACACGCCTAATACCAAGTCCACTATCCCTCCTAAGGGTACACACTCTATCCCACCTAAGAAGGTGGAACTTTTTCGAATTATCAAAGGACCCCCACAAGAAGTTCCCATCATTGCATCAATCTTCTTGGGCACCCTTGGGGGATCAGCAACAATGACATCTAATATATGGGAAGGTTAGACAAAGAAGCTTTAATCAAAGTGATCCTACCCCCAAGAGAGCGGTATTTATACTTCCAAAGATCAAGTTTAACTTGAATTCTATGGATGATCCTATCCCAAACAGCCAAGGGTAGGCACCCATCTGAAATGGGTAGGCCCAAATAAACAATTGGAAAATAGTCAACCTTACAACCCAAGATCGCCGCAATCTCCAACAGTAAATTATCATTACAATGAATGTCGATAACTGCGGACTTAGCCAAATTAACTTTAAGTCCCAATGCTACTTCACAAATATTGAGAAACATGACCACATTAGCCAACTTGTCAGTCCTAGCTTCACAGAAAAGCAGTGTATCATCCGCATATTGGAGGTGTGTCACACACGGGCCGTCACTAGGCAATTGGAAACCATTAAAGTGTCCCTTAGAAACCACATTGAGGATAAAGCGGTTAAAACATTCGACGTAAATAGTGAACAAAAAAGGGGATAAGGGATCTCCCTGTCGAAGTCCCCTAGTAGCCCGAAAAAACCCTGAAGGACTACCTTTAAAAAGAATGGAAAAGTGCGCAGAGGAAAGGCAGCCAAAAATTCAGCTTCTCTACTTAACCCCAAAACCCATATTTTTCATGATCTCGAGCAAAATACTTCACTCCACTCTATCATAAGCCTTTTTCAGATCTCACTTAATGACAACCCCAGCCTCTTTGCTCAACACTCTCGAATGGACACACTCCTGTACCACGAGAACACTGTCTGTGACCAACCTGTCCTTGATGAATGCAGACTGGGGCCCCGAAATGAAAGCAGGTATGACCACTTTGAGTCGTTCAGCAATCACCTTCTCAATGATCTTATAAAGGCTCGAAAGGAGACTTATAGATCTGATATCACTCAGACAAGCGATGACAGACCTTTTGGGAATCAAGGCTATATATGCAGAATTTACTCCTCGAAAAACCTCATCACGCCTCATAAAGTCTTGAACCATCTCCAAGACTTCCCAGCTAACTAGGTTCCAAAATTTATGGAAAAAGAAAAGAGGGAAACCATCAGGCCCTGGCGCCTTCTCCCCTGGTAAAGAAAAAACAGCTTTCTTAACTTCTTCCATAGAGATATCTCTTTCTAAGAGATCTCTCACTACGGGGGACAGACACTTAAACCCCACACGAGATAGCCTAGAGGTAACCTTCACCTCAGAGGAGAAGGCCCTCTTGAAGTAGTCGGTCACTACCGAAGCCATCGCGGAGTCAATATCTAGGTCAGTTCCAGGTATCACCAAACTTGAGACATCATTCTGACGTTTCCTAACATTTGCAATGGCATGGAAGAAATTAGTGTTGAGGTCTCCTTCCTTCAACCACTTAACCTAGATCGCTGCCTCCAGTAAACCTCCTCTATTCTACGAAGTTCCTGCAGCTCAAAGGTTCTAGTGGTCCTTTCAAACTTCTATTCCTCCGACATTGAGCACGAAATATGGACATTATTATCAAACTCAGAAAGATAACTGAGGATATCCTCAATCTTGAGTTTGTCATGATATATGTTATCCCGCTTTCATGCAATAAGCCGATGCTTAACACAAAGAAGTTTCTTATAGAGTTGAAAATCCATAGAGTTAAAGGAGATAGAATTCTCCCAAGCACTCTAAATAATATCCCCAAACCCCTTTTTAGAGAGCCAACCCAACTCAAATCTAAAAGGCTTGGGACCTTTAGGAATGGCCTTAGAACTGAGGAGAAGGGGGGTATGCTCCGAAGAAAGATGCGGAAGGGCCTTAACGACTACAAAAGGAAATGAATTAGCCCACTTCCCAGACACCTGAAACTTATCCAACTTAGACATGGACAAATTGGAGGAGCTGTTATTTGTCCATGTGTAATGTGCACCAGAAATATGCAGATCAATGAGGGCATGGGTTTCAATAAAACCATTGAATAAGCGCATAGCAGTCGAGATTGAGTCAGAATAGGTGCACTCTTCAGGTCATCTGATAAAGCTGAAATCCCCCCCCCCCCCCCCCCCCCCCCCAAACACAGAGGGAAAGAAAATCTTGAATAAAGACAGCCATGTCATTAATAAACATACACATTCAATAATCCCCAGCGAAATCAAACTCAGGCCCCACAAACCCTAAAATCCTACCATCAAAAAGTTGTCTTTTTTAAGGGAGTAGAAAGAAGACACAAACAGTGGGATCCCACAAAATCCACATACCACCTGAAGCACCCACAGAGTCAATACCTAGGAAATCAATAGACTCGGAACCCCAAACTTCCCTCATACTAGAAATAGTGGGACAGGGAACTTTGGTTTCCTGTAGAATAAGAATAGTTGGCCTAAACAGAGAAACCCAAAATAGCACACTCTTCTTATGATTGAGGTCACCAAGACCTCTTACATTCCAAGTTAAAATATTCATGGAGAAGGGGTTGAGAGAAGAGGAACATGGGTCATTCCTCTGCCTGTCACCAGTAGCAGGGTCAGCATCCTCCTTCCATTCTTCCTCTGCATCTTCATCTTCAGAAGAAGACCCCGCGTACTCAGACACATGTACCTTTGAAAAAACAATCCCCTTTGTAGTTGAAGGGGCACGAAGTTCCTCACTTGCTTGTAGCCTTATAAAAGATCTAGTCCCTTTAACCGGGGCTTTATCTTTCACTTTCCCTTTGGCCACACCCGAGGAAGGAGCCATTAGCACCACCTCCGAAGAAAGGTTGCCCCTATTATCCACCTTCTCGGCCTTCTTTTTCTCAAGAAAGCCTTTATACACCACGACAATGAGGACATCATAGTCCATGCCAAAATTTGCAACCAAGCCACTAACCCTCTTTTCCTCAACCAAAGCGGGCGAAGAATCTTGAAGTGGTAACACAACAGAAACCGGGTCAACCGTGAGCATCACGCTAGAGTCAACTGGAGCAATAGAGAGATGAAAGGCCGAAGGGTTATCATTATGATGAAAAACTGAAAGAGGAGGCGGAGAGACGACTTCCACCATTGCTAAGTTGGGGTCTACAACCCCCATAGGATCAGCAGCTTCCTCAGAGGACATGAGAACATCAGGTTCTGGGTTTAACACCTCCCCATCCAGAACCATATTTACTTCAAGGACAACCACTGCCAGTGGATCAATTAGCAGAGGGTCAAACATCGGTCTGGTAAAGGAGGGGATTCTTCTAGTTGCTTTACGATGGAAAAGGGGATACATCTTCGCAGCGACCATCAACATGAGGTTGAAAGCAACCACAGAGCAACGACTATGAGTAGTAGCAACGAAGGTTGAAAAGCACACCAAGAAAAGGGGAAAACAATGAAGCTTTTGCTTGCCTAGGGGAGAAGGCAAAGAGGATGTCGGTTCGGAAAAGGTAGAGGTAAGCATTGAACAGATGCACGCCGTCATGCCATCCGTCATTTTAAACAGCGCCTCGGGACGAGGCACAGATTTGTTGCAAAAATGAGGATGTAGAAAAGGTGAACCCCAGCGGTCCACCAAAGGTAGTGGATTGACATCAGAGGAAATCGAACGTGGCAACTTGAGGGAGCTGTTCAGCCCACTATCGATTTGACCTTCCTAGTACAGTGCCGACGGTTTTGCCAAACTGCCCACCAGAATCCAATGCTCGGCAATTTTCAAATTTTGCGCATGCTTCCATTTTTTCCTGGACTTCCGAGCCGAGCCGAGCCTGTTCCTTCGATGCCCGGCAAGTAACCTTCCTCCAATCCCCATGCTCAGAGGGAACCTAAGCAGCAGGCTGTAAAATGGACCCCCACCTTTCTTCCACTGAGATAGCAATAGAGAAAGCCTCCTTATCAACCACTAGTCTCATAGAGCTCAGAACTGCATCACCACACCATTTCCAAATCCAAATACGAACCGAGGATAACAGTACCCCTTGGACTGAGTCTCTATCAATATCACAAAACTCACCACAACATTCAGCCAGTCTGCGAACAGTATCCATAGACCACGCAAGCAAAGGCACACTCTGAACTCTAATCCAAACACTCTCCTTACTCAAATAAGAGGAATGGGAAGAGGGTTTCCACTGGTCAAGAGAGAGAAGCTTCCCCTTAATCCTAACAAACCGGTTTGAAAGAGCGACATGAGCATCTTCCCTATGAAGCAACAAGAAGACAATCATGTTTTCTCACAAGATCTTAACCTTAGGGGCAAAAGACAGCCTCCAACATCGTCTCGCATAATCGCTCAATCCGAAAATATCAGAAAAAGGAGGGGAGAAGGAACCAATAATAAGAAAATGTCCCTCAGATAAAAGACCACCTGAGAGACTAAAGGGGACTGCAACTTCTGGGATCTTACCTCCCCCCACCTCCTCACCTTTCTTAGAATCTAACTCGTGGCCTCTCTTGACACCGGCGAGCTTCTTCTCCCCAACCTCGAAGAAGCTTTCTGTAGCTTCCATTCTCGTCAGTACATCATTCTTTATTGAGCCCAAACTCAATCTCGTTAAACCAAAAGGCTTTTTTAGCTCAAATATCAAAAGACCAATTTTAGCTCTCTCTCTCTCTTTTACCTACCCAAACCAATTGTCTTTAGCCTAGGTGGGCTGTTGTGAAAGCATTACTCCTCACTACATAGGTAATCAGTTTACATAAAGCTATTATTTATAGATCCAAATAGTTTATAGAAAAGAGTTTCTCAAGCTTTTTTTTTTTTCCATGTTTAGTAAATACATCTTGAAAACCCTCTGTAATATATTTTGTATGTTTAGTAACTTGTTTGGCAAACAGTTACATCTTGAAAACCCTCTGTAATATATTTTGTATGTTTCGTAACTTGTTTGGCAAACAGTATTCCGAAAACCTGGAATGAAATAAACCAAAGTTGTAACAGATATATACATGGCCCATGTCTGATGAGTTAGTTGTGTTTGCCGGTGGTAGGTATACTATCAAACGTGGCATGTGCATAAAAAATGATTTTTTATTTTTTTAAAGAAGTAGCATAAAAAAATGATTAAAGCCTTGACATGGAACTTATGGGCATGGGAATTATAGAAAGAAATCTGAGACTCTTTTACTTGTTAAAAATGAAAGTACCGATTTGTTGTCGATGCAGGAAACAAAATTCACTATCCCTAGTGTCCAATTTGTAGACACCCCATTTTGAATTGGGAGATTTTTTTCCTATGTTTTCTAATTTTTAAATCTTTCAAAATGCCTTAGAAATGCCTAGTAGGCCCTTGCGGACCATCTTACCAAATATACCATAGTCTACCTTTTCTACTATCCATAGTCTCTTAGACCATGATCCCAACACTCTAGAAATCCTAAGAAATCTTCTAGGACTCCTAAAAATCTAGGAGACCATCTAGAAACTTATCCTAAGAACTTAAAACTAGGAAACCAACTCTAGATTATGAAATCATGAAAAGATTCATCAAAGATATGATCAGGAATAAGATGACAACGAAAATTGCATGAAAATCTCATAAAATCGGTCATTTGAAGAAAAAAGGCCATTGGTCGGACCTGAATCTGCCTCGCTTGGGCTCCCTCGAGAAGCCCGGGTCTGATAGACCCCCTCTCGAACAACCGCCTGACCTACATGAGCACGCGTGTGGCTCGTGTGTTGCGTGCGAGTAGGAATGTCTAACTATAAGAGAATTTTAATGCAATAAAGATATGGACTCAAACACCTGCCTCACTACGGTTTGAGTTCATGGAAAGAGCCCGGGTTATTACCCTCTTAGATCAATGAACGAAAGCCCTCCAGCTATCTAGCAGCGTGGTTTGGAAATGGCCCCCTCTCTAAACTCAACACTTCACCTCAAATCTTACTTGAAAACTGCTAATGAAGTCCAAATAGAATGTACTACTCTTAGATGTAACATTTTATGTGTAAATGACTCTAGTTTCGGTAGTAGAGAGATTAAAGAGAGAAGAAGTAAGAGAGAGAAGAAAGAAGTGAATAAGAATGAGTGATGGGGTTTAGAAGAGAGAGCAAGAAGAAGAAGATAAAAGAAGTGAAAAGATGACCTAAAGAGAATTGAGCAGCCTCCAGACATAGATCCACTGTTGTTAATTACTTAAAATACCCCTAAACAAAAAGTGACTATACTATAGGATAAGGGTATCTAAATGTCTAAAAATATTGAACACTTTAAAAGTCTACGCCACAAGTGGTGTAGCTTAACAAAACATATATATATATATATATATATATATATATATATATATACATATATGTATATATATACATATATATATATATATACATATATATATATATATATGTATATATATACATATATGTATATATATACATATATATATATATATATATACATATATATATATATATATATATATATATATATATATATATATATATATATATATATACACATATATGTATATGTATATATATATGTATATGTATATGTATATGTGTATATGTATATGTATATATATATATATATATATATATATATATATATATATATATATATATATATATATATACCTATATACACACATATACATATACATATACATATACATATACATATATGTATATATATATATATATATATATATATATATATATATATATATATATATATATATACCTATATACACACATATACATATACATATACATATACATATACATATATGTATATATGTGTGTATATATATATATATGTATATATATATATATATATATATATATATATATATATATATATATATATATATATATATATATATATATATATATATGTATATATATATACAATCTACCCTAAGTAACAACGTATCAATACTATGAAAAATTACAGTAAATACGAAAAGATTGCTGAATTATAAACGACTAATTGTTGAAGAATAGTGATATAATATAAAAACATAAATAAAATGATTAAGATCGGAAGTACAGAAATATCAAATATGATCCACGACGTATGCGTATAATCACAAATTTTAAATGTAAAGACGAATTTAAATTGCATAACTTACTGGTTACATATACAGAGACTTGCAAATTTCTTCCACTCAAGAGGATAATAAGAGGGTAAAGAAGATAGATTACAATCACACATATTATATTTTTATCTAAAAGAAGTCATAGAAGTTACCGACTTTGATGAAGTACAAATATCGATGACTTGAATAAAATCTAGCCTACTGTCTACAGAATACCATTTTCGCCCAAAATCTACCCTAAGTAACAACGTATCAATACTATGAAAAATTACAGTAAATACGAAAAGATTGCTGAATTATAAACGACTAATTGTTGAAGAATAGTGATATAATATAAAAACATAAATAAAATGATTAAGATCGGAAGTACAGAAATATCAAATATGATCCACGACGTATGCGTATAATCACAAATTTTAAATGTAAAGACGAATTTAAATTGCATAACTTATTGGTTACATATACAGAGACTTGCAAATTTCTTCCACTCAAGAGGATAATAAGAGGGTAAAGAAGATAGATTACAATCACACATATTATATTTTTATCTAAAAGAAGTCATAGAAGTTACCGACTTTGATGAAGTACAAATATCGATGACTTGAATAAAATCTAACCTACTGTCTACAGAATGGAGAAGAAGGTAAGAAGGAAGAGATAGTATGAGAAGAGATAATATGAGTAGCTATGCTTGCTTTTCTTCTTGCTTGAAGAGGCTTGGTCTTTCCTTGAATGCAGTCTGATCTTTCTCTGGCCGAGGTGGTTATTTATAGGGGACTTCTGATGGGGAGTATGTGGTTGGCAGTGATTGCTTCGCGGTGAAGGAAATTCATGTGGCTCCTATGAATTCCTTGTGGAGGAAGGAATCTGAAGATAAGGTTGCTGATGGCGAAGGTGGATACGTGGCGGAAGCAGGAAGGCTTTGAGCGTCGGTGATGGCGACTGGCGAATCTTTTACACTGTGCGAGTGGACTGGCGAACTGTGCGAGTGGACTGGCGAATCTTATGCTTGAGTTATCTTGAGGAAAAGGAGACAAGTCAGTGGCTTTATTTTGTTATATTCGTGAATAGTACGGCAAAGGAATCTTTACTGTGCTCCTGGTCATGACATCAAATGAGTTGTTTCACTCTTTACTATTGGGAGGGAATCTTGCACTATTTACTGTCTTGTCGTGGTCGGATGAAGGGCAGCTTTACTTATTTGCTCTGTTGTCGTTTTATGCAGAAGGATAAAATGGAATCTTTATGCTGTAGCCGTCATATCAGTGCTGGAAAGGGGAATCGAACCGTCGGGTTAGAAGAAGGAAATCGGACCGTCGGGTCGGGCTATTCAGTCTGTGGGCCTCTGGCTAAAATCTTCCAATAGGGGATTCCCGGATTTGACTGTTTCTTCTGAAGTTGCTGGCCTGGTTGTATCAGGAGCAAAGACATGGAGTAGTGTTTGCTCTATTTCTTCAAATGTAGCATTAGGATGTGTTTGCTTTAGTTTTTTGAGGTAAGCTGAAAAGGTAGGAAGACTGACTGTATTATTTGACACTGGTTTGAGGGTTTCAGGTTGTGGAGGCATTCTTTTCAAAGGAAGTGTGGTAGGATTAGTACTAAAAATGTCCCACCATTTAACTTTTACAGTTTTGCCTAATTGGGGAATATATTCATAGTTGTTGGTATTATTTTCAGAAATTGAGTATTCCCACTTAAGAATCTAAGGGATTTGATAGATTGCCATAAAGTAGAGATGATAGTCGTCTAAGTCGGTGCAAGTATTATATTGAGCAAATTTTGATTGTAGGCTCTGAAAAGCATCAGGCAATATTTGGGTTTGAGATCCCCATATCAGAAACCAGTGGCGAAACCAACTGGGGAATCTTTCTAAAACAGAAAGTTTGAATTGGACATACCAGGAATGAGTATTATTTGGGTTTTGGTAGGCAAATACTTTATGCCATGCCTCAATATATTCATAATATTTATAAGATTTATATGGAAATTCTGGATTTAATAACCTTTTTTCCTTGGAGAGGATTACACCCCCAATCTTCGTAGGAAAGCAATTTTTTGATTTGGAATTTTGAATATGCAAATAATTTGGTATTACCCTGGTAGAAGTGCACAATGGATACAGAACCAGTTTCCATGAGAATGGCTTCATACCATTCCCGGGTTTTAATGCCATAGGACGAATTCATGTGATTGGAAAGGTAGAGGAGAGCTATTTTATATGGGTCGAGTAGGGCATGATCATCAGAAATGATTACCTCTGGTAAAAAGGCGGTATCTATATAAATGGATTTGGCAGAGGTTGAGGTTTGTTTTTGTGGGTATGATGCCGGGGAGAATGCCGGACTTGGAGTGGACGATGGACTTATTGGAGGAGTCTGTATAAGATATTCTGGAACATTCGTGGATCGAAGGGGTGACATAGGTGTTAGGTTGAGAGAGGAATGGATGGGCATAAGAGGCCCATACCTATTACTTGGGACTAACTCCATTGGATGTTTCCCTTTGGGATCTGAAGAATGAGGATTCATATTTGTATTGCTATTCTTATTTTAGAAAAAGAGTTGCAAACCGTAGGAGGAAAACCCATAAGATGAGATGAGATTGTCCTTAGGTTGTAGTATATGGTCCCCCTTGCAAAAATTCACGGGTTAAGAAGTCAGGCAGAGAATTAGAAGAACCGTGAAGATGTTCAATCGAAAAATCAAAAGCAGATAAGATAGCTTGCCATCGGGCAAATATTTGTTTTGATACAAGGTTTTGGACATCCTTTTGCAGAATGTCTTTAGCGGCCTTGCAATCAGTGCGAATTAAAAAATGTTGATCAAGAATATCAGTTTGAAATTTGCATACGCAATGAATAATAGCAAGTAATTCTTTTTTGACAGTAGAGTAATTCTTTTGGGTAGGATTCCATGCTTTAGAAGTAAAACGTATTAATTGTTCTTTCGAATCAATTGATTGTTTTAATATTCCTCCTAATCCTATTTCAGAAGCATCGCATTTAATAATTTTAAAAGCTGTTGGATTAGATAAATTTAAACATGGGAGTTCTTTAGCTTTGAGCTTAAGTTTCTGTACAGCTAAAGTATGAATATTAGTCCATGGTGGAGGATTCTTTTTTAACCTATCATATAAAGGTTTAGCATCTAAAGCCAGATTTTGATAAAAATCACTTATGTAGTTAAGACATCCTAAAAATCTTTGTAATTCAGTTTTATCCAAGATTTTATCAGGAAATTTATCAGCAAAAAGTATTGACCGATCAATTGGAATGATCGTTCCCTGATTAATATTATGTCCTAGGAATCTTATTTTTGTTTGGAACAAATTTATCTTTTTAGAAGAAACAACTAATCCAGCTGTTTTAACTGTGTGAATAAAAGTATGAAGATGTTTAAAATGTTGGTCTATTGATTCAGAAAAGACTAAAACATCAATCATAAATTTATAAAAGGGATTAAAGATTTCATTCATAATTTTTTGAAATTCAGATGGAGCATTTTTAAGGCCGAAAGGCATAACGTTCCACTCATATTGTCCGAAAGGGACATTGAAGGCTGTTTTATATTTATCTTCTTCTTTTATCTGGATTTGCCAAAACCCGGATTTTAAATCGAATTTGGAGAAGATTACAGCATGCAATAATCTATCAAGTAAATCTTTTTTATTTGGAATGGGATATCTAATCCATTTTAAAACTTTATTAAGAGGTTTATAATTGATGACTAATCGAGGAACTCCTCGTTCCTGCTCAGCATTTTTATTGACATAAAAGGCAGAACAACTCCAAGGAGATGAACTAGGACGTATTAATTTCTTTTGGAGTAGGTCATTTATTTCTATTTGACATGTTTGCAATAATTCGGTATTCATCTGGATTGGTCTAGCTTTTGTTGGTATTTTTGTTTCACTAAAACTAGGTTCATATGGTAATCCTACAATATGTTGTTTTCTATGCCAAAAAGCATTTGGTAATTCATTACATATTTCTTTTTCAATAAAACTTTTGAGATGTTGTATTTTTTGTATTATCTCAGGAGATTGGAGCTTTTCGCTGGTGAGCTTATGTTTGATTTCAAGTTGCAAAGATCCTAAGAAATTTTCTTTGTATTTCATATTCTGTTTAACAGTATTGATTTCTTTAATTTTTGGTTTATCAAGAAATTCAAATCTAATCGGTGTACCATGTGTATTTGTTTCAAGACCAGTATGAGAAACTGTGACAGGATATAACAGAGTAAGAAAAGGGAAGCCAAGGATCACAGCTTGACTGAGTCCTTTGACCATTATGAATGGGGTTGGAAAACAATGTCCTTCCGTACAGATTTTAGCATTGGATAATTTGTATTTGATAAAGAGTCTGCTACCATCAGCAGTATTGAGGATTTGAGTAGTCTTATCAAAGTATTTTGTAGGGACTAATCCTTCATTAAGGCAAATCAAATCAGCACCCGAATCTATTAATGCTAAAGATTGAAATTCATATTCATCATTTATTACTATGGTGATTAATACAAACCATTTTTGTGTTATTACTCTATTTAACACATTTACTGAATGTCTATGTGATGATTCTCCATGATTCATTTGTTCTAAATAATCATTAGGATGATATGATTTAAGTAAATGATTGAATTCTACTATGTCTTCTTCAGTATGTATTTCGGAAGTATTATTATGAAGTTCGAGGATTTGAATCCTTGTTTTTAATTGGGATAATTCTATTTTACAGTAATGACTTCGGCTTTGAGGTCAGCAATAGTAGGTTCTTTTTGGGTAGCTTCATGCTGACTGATCCTTTTCATGATATCAGAAAAATTATAATTATCAGGAGGTTTAACCAATGGTGTATGTTTTGTTTTTGTTTTGGTTAAATTGATAAACTGAGTAATTATTTCTCTTTTCTCATTAGGGTCGGATATTTTTTCTATTAGATCTAAAATAAGATTATCTTCTTTTGTCAATGTATGAATATCAGAAAATGTAATAGGGCATCTACATATTTCATTTTCTGTATCTGAACTATTATCTGACCAATAAAAGTCATCATTATGTATCGTGCCTATAAAAGAAGTATCACTACTGGAAGAAGTAGTATCGGAGTCTGAACTATGGATTCATCTAAAGTAATAGAGTCTAATTTTTGTTTGACTTTGCATTGGCTCTTATAATGGCCTACTTTGCCACATTTATAACAAACAGGTAATTTTTTCTTATTTTGAGATGATTTAGAAGCAAAACGTTTTGTAAACTTCTTATATTTTTTCTGCTTGGTTGGAAAAGACTTATAGGTTTTATCTGGTTTATTTCGATGTTTTTTCTTTTTATATACTTTATGGATTTTATGCGGTTTGGTTTTATCTATATGACCTTGATCCATATGATAGTCAAATTGTTGGCAAAAATCTCCTAATTCCTTTTTGCCACTTAGATTCTGTTTATCAAGTTGCTTCTTGAGTTTCAGATCTGTGCATAGGGCTAGACCTTCAGCACAAATTTCTGAGGATAATTCTCCTAATGTATATTGGGAATAGTTTATGACACCGCTGTTTTTATTTTTGAGACGTTCTTTTACTTTTTCAGCAAAGAGGTAAGGTAATCCTGCTACAAATTTTTCTTTCCAATGATCAAGATGACTATCTTCTCGTATAAGTAATCTGGAGAAAAAGACGTCTTTATACCATTTATAGTGTGATAAGGTAGGACATCGTAAATTAGATAAAAGATCAGCAGTTCTTGCTGCAAGTATTGAAGTGTTTCCTATGAAATGAAGAGCAATTGTATATATCAAGGAATTGACAGCATCACTTTCAGAATATACCATATCTTGGTTATGTTCATTCTTTGCTGTCTATTGTCGGGTATTAGTTAATATTTGTTGTTTTGTTTGCTCATTAAGGTATGAATCCCACCATCCTCTAAGCCATCCGGTGAATCCTGAAACTATGGCTTTAGCTATTTCTTGATCATGACTACCAGCCATTTTACATGCCGATGCATACATAGTCATGTGTTTCATTGTATCTAATATTCTATGGTCAGAGATACCATCTATATTCCAATCTATAATTGTTCGACCTGTATATGTAGAAGTATGACTTGTTAGATCTTCTTCTAATTGGATGTCAACTGGGGTTGGTCTTTTATAATATGGTCGGGCATTTATTGGTTGCCAAGTTTTACTATAATTGATACGATTTATACTATCAGGAGTAAGTTGTATTTCAGAAAATGCTTCCTGCATATTTTGTATTGTATTAGCAATAGGTGGTTCTCCAATTTCATTAGTTTGGAAAAATATCTCTTCTTGTAGAGTCATATTATCGTGTTCAGGGATTTTTGCTTTCCTTTATCATTATCAGGGAGAACTGGGAGAACTATTGTAGGTTTGGGATCTTTTATTTCTAATTTAGATAATTTAGAAATTAGTTGCCCCATGAGTGTCGTATTATCATCTCCAATATGAAACTTATCTTTATTCAAGTCAGGAGGTGGTTTGAAGAATAATTGTTTTTTCTCTTTATGAGTGGGAATGGAAGGTTGTAATAGATTTTCTAATCTATTTGTTTGTTGTCCTAATGTATGAAGACAAAGGTTTGTATAATTATTCTGTTCGATTATGTGTGGAAGTAATTCTATTCGAGCTATATTTGCATTATTAAGCTTATAAGGTGTAGCTACTATTTCATAAACAACTATTTGGGTTGATGAAGATTCTACAGTTTGTTCTGGAGTTTTGTTAGTTGGTATTGTAGTAGCAACTCCTTGGATTTTCAGGCTTTGTTCAGGGGGATGTATAGATTTGATAGTAGTTCCCTCTGTGGTATTAAATGTCGTATATTGATTTTCTAATGTATTTATTTCAAAGTTAGGAATAGGAATATTATGCTGGCTTAATGTGTCTCTTAACCAGTCAAAAAAGCATTTTCCTTTATTTCCTTTTTGTCTCCATTTGTTAAATTGAGAATGAAATAATTCGTATTTACTGTAATTTTTCATATATATATATATATATATATATATATATATATATATATATATATATATATATATATATATATATATATATATATATATATATATATATATATATGTATATATATATATATATGTATATATATATATATATATATATATATATATATATATATATATATATATATATATATATATGTATATATATGTATATATATATACATATATATATATATATACATATATATATATATATATATATATATATATATACATATATATATATATATATATATATATATATATATATACATATATATATATATATACATATATATATATATATATATACATATATATATATATATACATATATATATATATATACATATATATATATATATACATATATATATATATATATATATATATATATATATATATATATATATATATATATATATATATACATATAAGAAAAAATATTTTCAATGCCTATATGCGACAATGAACAATGATTTTGCCTACCTTCATCACCATTCAAACTTCATCACACTATCACAATTGACCGGTAGTGTTTTAATTTTTATTTTTTTTCTACAAATCTAAAGTACTTAAAATTTAGAGCGTGTGTACATCTTAGTGAGACGCACCTAATAAAAATATGAAAAAAATCATTCAAAAAAAATAAATTGACCAAAATAACCCCATAAATTTTTGAGGGTATTTTGATCAATTTATATTTTTCGAGACAAAGGGTAAATATTACTACAAGACAAAAGGTACTTTTGTCATCTCCATAAGGGGTAAAGTTGAAATTTTAACTAAAAGACAATGGCACTCTACAAATAAGGTTTCAAGAAACTAGCTGCCAAAATGCCATTGTATTTTTGTAAAAATTTTAAATTTGCTCTTACTTAATAGTAAAGTTACCTCTCTTTATATATATATATATATAACTAATAATCCTATCGGACCCTACCCCACCTTCTTGTATAGGAACCCTAAGGATCACCATTAGATTACTTATCAATCTTGGGATAAGAAACGGTTTCACCGGCTAATACTTTCCTACAACTGGCCACAGCAGGTCATTTTTTTTCTCAAAAACTCGCGCTCTGTTGCTGCTCTCGTCCTCCCCCTTTTTCCTCTCATTTCTCTGCAAAGAACACTGGTGTCCGCCCAAAACAAAAAGAGACGTTGCTGCCAAGAACATCTCTTTCTCTCTTGCAAGGCTATAACGTCTTAGAGAAAAGTTGAAGAACAAAAATCAGGTATCCTAGACCTTTGTATTTCTCAATCTCTCTATCTATGAATCTCTCTCTCTGTATTTATCAATCTCTCTCTATATTTGTATCTCTATATCTTGCTTTTATTGGGGATAGGTATTTCTCAATCTCTCTCTGTATTTCTCAATCTCTGTATATGTGTATCATTATTTCTTATTTTTATTGGGGGTAAGTATTTCTGTAAGGCATCTCTCAGTCTCTCTCTTTATCTCTTTTTTTTTTGGGGGTTCGTATGTCTCAAATCTCTATAAAATTGTATCACTGTATCTCATTTTTATTGGGGTAGTGTTTCTCAATCTCTCTTTGTATTTCTCAATCTCTCTCTAGGGAATTTTAGGAATTTTTCTAAAGATTTTTCATCATCTGATGCAAAGAAGAAGGTTAGAGATGGTTCGAGAAGAAGATTGTGGACTTTGTGGGTGTGGAGGAGGTGAAAGAGGGCACCACTTCTGATTTTCAATGGATCAAAGATTGTTGTAGAAAAACCAACTGCCCCAATAAATAGAGTGGCATCTTGGGCCACCCCATTTTCTCACTCAAAAAAATAAAAATCGCAGTAATGTTTACTCTGAATTATTTGAGTTGCAACGATTCACTTAGAAAAATCACAAAAAAATTCAAAATGAGGTTGTATTTGAATTTTTTGGGCTAAGGTTTTTTGTTATTTACAATTATTGATGCTTATTTACAGAAAAAAGGAAAAAAAAAATGAAAATCACAGTTTTATTTCCATAACAATTACTTTGTGATTTAAACAGTAGATCATCAAGTAATTTTTTTATGTGACTTATTACTTAAGCACTATTTATTGGAAATTGGAACTTTCTCTATGAAAATTTACTGTTATGTGGCATTCTTTGTCAAAAGTTATGATTTCTTTTTTAAGATTGACTTTTGTAGTGGAATTCTTCGTTAGAGCTTTGGAGTTGCTTTGTTTGCTATTGTTTAGGCTTTAAATTTTAGTGGATTTGAATATCTTATTAAAAAAAATTTTAAGAGCGTGATTGGTTTTGCAATATGATGAATTACTATTTTTTTAAGACTATAGTATGGTTGTATTCTTGATTTTGCCGGTAAGTTCTAAAACTCCAAATGTATTTTGGCTCTCCCACTCCAAATGCATTCGTTTGTTTAATGGATCATTGTCTTTTCATATGATTAGAGAGTATTGGATTTTTATTTTTATTTTTGTTAATGGGTGCATTTTTCTCTTTGGATTGTTTTGTTTTTGCTTTTCATATACATGGTCATTTCTCTCTCTTTTGATTGCTTTCTTAGGTGAAATTTCTGGTTCTCTTTTAGCTCTTCTTGTTTCTCTATTATGTGAGAGACTGTTGTTTTCTTTATCCTTTTCTGGTTCTGTTTACTTTTTTATGTTAAAAGTTTTTAGGATATTCAATATTCTAACTGCAACTTACTCCCCTGTCACTCTCTCTCTACTTTTGCTACATGTTTATCTTTCGCTCTCTCTACCAGTTTTACATGCCTTTCTTTCACTCTCTCTCTCTTTCAATCTCTCTTTTTCTGAGCTCAGAAATCGTAGGTTTACATATATTGTTTCTATACATGTTTTTCTATTTGAATTGATACATGATAGAGAGTATGACATATGATATGTCTTTTGAACTATAGTGTTTTTCTAGTTGAATTGATCGAGTTTGCCAATTGTCTCTAAAGTCTAAATTTTTCTATTACACTTCATTGTGTCATTCTCATTCCATGCTGCTGATCCAGAAAGAAACACCAAAAATGCTTTAAGATTTCCTTCTAACCATAGGGACAACCATTGAGGATCATCCCTTATGGTATGGTGCCAATGAGGAAGAAATTGGTAATGCTATCCAGGTAATGAGTGCTCCAAAATTAGTTAGTTTTTTTGTTCATGTTGAAGTTTGAACAATATTTATATTGTTCGTGTTAAAGTTTGACCAATCACTTGAATGACAACAAACACTTAAAAAAAGTCCACATGCACCAATGAAATCACATATAAAAAGGAGCAATAATGATGCTTCTAAGGAGGTTAGTGTCATAAACACTTGCAGTGAGGAAGATGAAAATGGAAGAATGGGAAGCCGCAATGCAAATGAAAGAAATATTGGATGTGAACCATTTGTGCGTATGGAATTTTCATTTGAAGAAGAAGCAAAATTATTATCTAATGAATATGCGAGACGAATGGGATTTAGCATGCGCATGAGAAATATAAAAAAACACAACATGATGGGGTTGTGCGCTCTCGTAGATTTTTTTGTTCAAGAGAAGGATTTCGTTTAAGGAAAGTTGATATTGAAAAACCTACTCGGAAGGTCCTGACACAAGAGTTGGTTGCAAAGCAATGATGAAAATATGTAGAAAAGATATTGATAAGTGGATTCTTACGAGGTTTGAGAGAGACCACAATCATGAATTAGTGAGCCTAAGTAAGGTTTGTTGTCTCTAATCGCATCGGGCTGTTTCTGAATGTAAGAGAAGTATTATAGATACTTTTCATAAAGCTGGGATTCCTACTAAAAATATTATGAGTGTCTTTAGAGTAGAATCTGGAGGAGACTGTAATTTAGGCCTAATGGATCGTGATTGTAGAAATGAGCTTAGAAAGCTTAAAAAGAAAAGTCTTTACGATGATGCTCAATTGCTCTTAAATTATTTAAAGCACATGCAAAGCGAAAATCCTTCCTTATTTTATGCAATTGATATAATTGACGATGGTCATTTAGTAAATATTTTTGGATTGATGCTTGGTCAAGGAATCCACATCAATGTTTTTGGGATGTGGTGATTTTTTATACAACCTATTAGACTCATAGGTTTAAAACGCATTTTGCCCCTTTTACTGGAATCAACCACCATACAAACTCTACCTTATTTAGGTATGCACTTTTAGGAGATGAAACCGAATCGTCATTTGTTTGGCTATTTGAGACATGGCTTTCAGCAATGCATGGTAAACATCCAATTATAATAATTACCGACCAAGACAAGGCCATGCAAGGAGCTATTGCTCGTGTATTCCCGAATACTGTCCACAGACTTTGCAAATGGCACATCTTAAAAAAGGTCAATGAGAAGTTGGGTAGCATTTATGCCAATCATCCTAGTTTTGTAAGGTAGTTCCTCAATTGTATCAATTGGACCGAAACAATTGAAGAGTTCGAGAGTTCATAGGGATTGCTTATTGATAAGTATGAGCCGAAGGAAAAAAACTGGTTAGCATCATTTTATGATATTCGACATCAATGGATACTAGTCTATTTGCGTGGTACATTATTTGTAAATTGCTCTACTACCCAGCGAAGTGAAAGTATGAAGCATTTTTTTATGAGTTTTTTATCTGTCAAACTACCCTGCATTAATTTGTTCTTAAATTTAAAGATGCTCTTGATCGCTAGTACAATGATGAATCCTATTTAGATCATCTCACTTCTTATTCTACACCAACTTTGAACACAAGACTACCCATGGAGAAACAAGCAGCATATGCTTATACCAGGACAGTGTTCCTTAAGTTTCAAAAGGAACTGGATGAAGTGATATCAATTGTGGTAAATAAAATTAGGGAGGATGGGTCAATCAATGCATACAAGTTGACCACATATGTAAAAAATAGCAAAGAATATATAGTTATAGTTGATGTCTCCAAAACCAAAGCAACTTGTAGCTGTAAATTGTTTGAGTTTTTTGGGTACCTTTGTAGACATATGTTAGCCGTTTTGTACCATGAGCATGTTTAAGAAATCCCATCCCAACACATTTTGAGGCGATGGACAAGGAATGTCAAGAAAGGGGCTTTATTAAATGAGCATAAAAAGGAGTGATGGGAATTCCATGGATTCTCAATTCTCACAATTCAACTATTTAAGTCGTGAAGTAATTAACATTGCAGAGCTTGGGGCAAAATCTGCATGTCTTTTTGATGTGGTGTTGTTAGGATTTCAAGAATTGAGGCAAAGAGCTATCCATGAGGAAATTAGTGAAAATGCAACACAAGTTTGTACTATGGGCAATGAAAGTAACATGGGAGTAGCTACGACAACAAGTGAAATAAATCTAGATTGTTCAAGGGATATTATATTGCAAAACCCACTGCTAGCAAAAACAAAAGGTCATCCTTCAACCATAAGAATTAAAGCACCATCTGAAAAGAAGCTGCGGAAGCTTGTTACATGTCATATGTGCAACAAAGTGGGACATAATTCACGCACTTGTTCATTGTCAACAAGTAGTGAGTCACACCTTGCAGGGATAAAATATTGATTATGTTGTAAATATTGATTACCTTATACTCTTTTTATCTACTTTTTTTCTTACTCTCACCACTTGTATGACATGTTATTTTTGTTTTTTAACTTACTTGGGAGAGCCCAGCTTAGCATCTGATGTTTTCGCTAAAGTGGAGCAACACAAGACAAAAAACATGGGATTTTTTTTAGTACGTTTTTTAGCATATGGTCCCCCATTTTTTATATCTAAACTTTTTATTTATATTTTAGATGTAAAGCATTTTTTTAGTCCCTTTGTGGGTTTTTATATAGAGCAACCTCTTTGTGGGCTGCTTAACACTTGTAAATGGCACTAGCAATTTTTTCGTGTTGCGGTGCCAGTCTATAGAAAAACCATAGAGAATGAGAATTACATGCAGAAATTTGATATGTATATCTTACCCTCCACCTTCAAGTATCATGAGTGTGGATGGTCTCTCTCTCTACATATTGTCATTGGACATTCTAGATTGGACCGAAGTCATTGACAATGAGCACTTAATATTTGGAAAAAAAAAATGAATTAGAAGTAGTAAGCAAACAAGTGGCAAAACATTCCCATTTCATTAATATTTAGAAGTTGTAAATTTTTTGCAGGTTTTTGTGACTCTTCTCAGGCCTCCATATTTCATGTTCATGATTGTTAGAGCTCTTTGGTGAAATTGGGGAGCTTTTCTGATGTTGGGTTCGATCGATTGGAGCTTCAGAGGAAGAAAATTGATCTTCTTCAAGGTGCTCTACAATCATCTTTGTATTGTTAGACCCCATAAAGAATATAGTGGAAAAGGAAAAAGAAACAAAGATAAATTTATAAAATTCAAAAACATGAGGGCTAATTCTTAGAGAGAGAGAGAGAGAGAGAGAGAGAGGCTTAAGACTAGAAAGTGTAACTTCTGAGATGAATTACAGGCTCTTCTTCAATGGTTTGTATTTGGGATTAGAGAACAGAGTCCGGGCTTGTAGAAATGGCAATACAGTGTTTCTCGAGCATGAAGCTCGAACCCTTCTCACCATCCTCACAATTCAAATCCTCAGCCTGAAAATTTGAACTAAATTCATGGACTTTTAGTGACATAATGTACACAATCTATACTACAAATATCGTACATTAGTCTTCTAAACCATAATGAGCCAGTACATATATTTCTTGTAGTTCTCTCTATTGATGGCACTAGTAGTATTCAAAATCTTCTTTAGCCAGGTGTATATTGAGCATTTGTCTCTAAGACGTTCCTTTAATGGCCTCGGAACTTACCTGCAGATATCACTTGAATACATAAGAAGAGGCATTTTCCATATACCAAGAGAGAGACAGAGCAAATAAGAAAGATCTAGCCAGTGGCTCAGATGGCTATTGCTTTGACAAGCTTGATCCTTGAAGCCGAAGCCTCTTCAGTAGTAATAATCCCAGCACGACCATCTAGCCTCCTTCAGGGCTTGAGTGAGTTGCCTTTCAATAAGCTGAGCGAAGCTTTGTCAAAACTGAGGGAATTTTCTACGACTACGGCTGTCGGGAGTGCATCAAAAGTGCTTTCCCATTTTGATGCAACCCTAAATGAGTTGGAGAGCTGGCGATCGGGAGTGCTGCATCATGAGGAAGAAATTAGCAGGCAAGCCTCTTTGAAGGCGTTGATCTTGCATCATCGTGAGAAGATAAATTCTTGCATTAAGAAGAAGGCCATGATAACTGGCCGTGAGCAGGATCTCAAGAGGGAGACGCAAGGAAGATACAAGAGAATGATTGAAATCAGAGAGGATATGCGAATATTGAGGCAGGAATTCACGAATCTTAAGACGGAGATGGTTTAAAGGAGGGCCATGAAGACTTCTTTGGTTGCAGATTTATCCGAACTCAATGGCACCATTGAGTCAGAAACTGTGGTGATGGAGGAGGAGACTTAAACGATGGCCAAACTGAAGGAGCATGTCTAGGGCACCGAGACTTTTCCTACAACTTGCAACGCAGAGATCAATAAAATGATTGATCAGTTTTGAGAATGTCTTTTCTTTTACCAGTACACTCATAAATAAAGTGCTTCTTTTTCTCTTCTGACTGACTTGACAGCACGATTTCATTCTCTTGTTACCTTTGCTGCACCTCATGTGATTTTTTTTTAATGCCTCTCGACATTTTTATTGTTTCAAGGGGCTAATACCGTAGGCTTTGTTTAGTCCCATGATGGGTTGTCGTGGCTTTGATAGCTTTGAAATGGAGAGTCGTTGCTTTTTCTCCTCTTAATGTCTGATTAGCCAAGGGCTCATAATTCATTTTCCTCATCATTTAGTGAGCCTAGTTACTATAAATAGTCCAGTCAAGAGGGGCTTCGGCCTCCATTAGTGGTGCATTCACTTCAAACCCATCATAGCTTTTAGTCTCAGGCACGAACTCCTTGAGATATTTTGAAGCGATACGCATGACCTCCAAATGACTCTGGAGACTGCGAATTTCACTTCTTAAGTTTGCTAGGGGATCCTGGCTTTGAGGGGAAGAAAGTTTCCCTTTCTCAGACTGCTCTCCTCCTGCTAGATTAGGGAAAAGTAGAACTTGTTGTTCATCACTAGTGCGAGGAGCATCCTCTATGTTTATAGTGACCGGATTTTGAAGAATCTTTCACAGTGGTTGGCGCGCCACTTCTGCTTTCAAGAGTGTAATAGGGATATGCAGGACTTTCTGACGGTCGGGCATATAGGTGATCTTTGGAGTCAGGAATTCTATCCCTGTGAGTTATTCAATCGTAGGAATGACCTCTGGTTCATCTTTCGGCCAAGGTGGCTCAGAACTAGAGGTAGAGGAAGAAGACTCCTTTTCAAGAGAAGAAGGAGTTTCTTCAGGGATGATGGTTGCGGCGTTAAAATAAATAGTGGCTAGAGGTAAAATTCTGCCCTGCCTTTCTTCCTCTTTGAACATGTTCTCCCAACATCCTCAACATCTTCATGAGATGAAGATGTTGTCTTGATTGTAGACTTGTGACCTCCATCATTCGGCTTCTGAGGCAACACCAAATCTATGAAGTAATATTTAGCATCGGCATAGTGAGTTTCGGCTACAGGGAACGGTCTTTTGTCGGCATAGACCGTTTGTTGTCTCCCATCTCAACTATACTTGAAGCATTGATGCAACGTCGATGGAACCATTCCCTAGTCATGGAGCCATGGCCGACCGAGGAGAATATTGTAGAAAGTGTCGGTGTCGATTACATGAAACTAAGCATAATCGTTTAGCTCATCGATATTAAAACGAAGGCGTACTGCATTAGCTGGCTTCTCTCTTGACTGGTTGAACCCTTGAACTGTGACGTGGGTCGGGGTAAGATCTTCAGACCCCAATCCTAATCAAGTAAGGATCCTCCTTAGAATAAGGTTGATTGTCGACCCTCCATCTAACATAATTCGGTTGATAGGGCATGCATGTAATTCACCAGTAATAAAGAGAGCGTGATTATGAAACTTTCTCTCAGCTGCAGATCATCCTCTGGAAAGGTGATTGGCATACATCCTTCTAAAATCACCGGGTCCACTTCAATAGGTTCTACTTCAATCTCGTACACTTCTAGGTTAGAGAGAGCCTAAACCAAAGCCATATGGTAATCCTTCAAGAGCACGAGGGCGTCGTAGATACTAAGGAGTGTTGGACGCTTCCGTAGATGCCCTATCACATCATATTTCACCTTTTCTAGATCATGGCCTTGTGATCCTAGTCCTACGAGTGGTTTGGGTGGTATGTTGGGTTGAGGAGCAGTTTTAGGTGAAAAAGGTTTATTTTGGCTGGTAGGCTGACTTGATTGCACAGCAGGCTTTGTTCGGGTGATGGAAGTTTGAGGTTTTGGAAGAGATTGAATATGTGTGGTCAGAAGTGTCCCAGGGAATTGGAGAATAGGTGGATTGTTTGAGGTATTTGGATTGGGAAGGAGCCCAAGGAGCTATAAGATAGGTTGATTAGTCTTTGGATTAGGGGGCAGTGGCGGACTAGAGAACTTCAAGGTGCCCGACTTCTGCGATGGAGGTTGCAGCGTCCTCCCCGATCTGAGATTTATCTGCCCCATGATGGGTGCTGCTCCTGAGATTTGCACCATGTGGCAAGCTTCCTGAGAGTAGAAATTTTGTCCCCTTGACTCTCTCAGTCTCTACTCAAAGTCAAGCTCAGGGGGCCAGTAGGGTTTCTTTGGCTTTGAGTTTTTGTGCTTCTTTGAAGAAGGTGACTGTACTTTGGCTTTAGCTACCAAGGCACCAGTGACTGTTAGGAATCTTGTTGCCAGTATCAGGGTCTTTCTCAATCGTTTCCGTTGCATCCTGGTTATATTAATTCCTTCAAATTCTCTGTCAAGAGCCTCGAAGCCGGGCATATCAAGGTTGTACCTGCAAGGGACATAGAAGAGGAAGGATGAGAAGCAGAACAAGAAGAAGAAGACGAAGGGTTAGAAGGCGGGGGACTTTTAAGGTCGTTCCCCTCATCAGACCGATTTGGGTAGATTTTTACGTCATCACCAGGGTCAGAAGTGTGCAGAGGGTCTTTTAGGTCTTTCTCATGCTTAGACCGTCGGGGAGTGCTTTTAACGTCATCACCCTCATTGGATGTACTCTGAGTGGAAGATGGTAAGGGAACATCTTCTTGACAGGATGAAGAAGGAAGAAGGATCGTGCCAGGAATAAAGTCCAGTAAAGTTGGCAGTGGGGGAAGGGGTCTGAGAAATTCCTGCTCAACTGGAGGTTGAGCCATCTTGTTTCTCCGACGAGCAGCGCTTAGTGCTCGTCTCCTTATGATATTCTAAGGTGGTGTTTAATTCATCTCGCGAGGCTTGTGAACAGCCTTAGCTTGGCGAACTGCTTCTCGTATTTAGGACTTGAGTCTGCTTCGGCCATGGTGGACTATTCATGGTTGGGAAGTCGAGGGCTTCGCAGAGTCTAAGTCATTGATAAGAAGGTCCTGCTTCGGGAGATCCTCTTACACTGATGGAGGACTGACTTGGGGATCACTTACTGGGACATTGTAAAATTCCTAACATTCTTGCATTTTTTTTGCGAATATATCATGAAAACTGGTGCATTCCCACAGGTAATGGCCTCTTATCTGGTGATACGGGCACCAACGGTCTTCAGTTCCCTTAGCAAGGTGACGGGGTTGTCTTGCCTGCTTCAATGTGATTATGCCTTCCTGAAGCATTATATTGAAGAAGGCGTAGAGGATACCAAGCATTTCGCCTTCTTCTTGAATGGTTACTGCATGGGAGGCCTCGGCTGCCCCGAAGGCCTTCTTTAAGTCTTCAAGCTTTATTTGACCCTTCTAAATCAGGGCCTCAATAATATCTTTCAGCATGTAGCAGTTATCTATGGGATGATTGATCGTCTGATGGTAGGCGCAATAATTCACCAGAGTGTCAAGGCCAGCTTGCTCGGGGAACTTGGCTTTTGGAAGCTGGATCATGTTCTGTTCCAATAACAGTCGGAACAGTGTAGGGACCCATTCTTTCTCAAAGGGGAAAACCTTGTTCCTATGCCTGGTGAAATAATCACCCTGATCAAGGTTGGCAGGCGGGGGTACCCGATTGTATGATTGTTGTTGCTTGCCTCCTTGGGGCATTGTTTTCGTTGTGCTCACCCCTTTGAAGAGGTCCAAAGTTTGGGAGGGAGCTTCTTTGAATTGGTGACCGTGACAGCTGCAATGATTACTCCTTTCTGTTGGGTGCACCGTGTGTTGTTCCGAGACCTACCATTGCGTCGGTTGTTTGCTGAGCTTGTTGACGGTTGTCGTGACCCGTCGTGGTAGTGTGATAGACTTTCTATGCGGACTAATTTAGAGATCAATTCTGACATGGAGGTCAGATTAGAGGCCTCGACATGTAAAGCAATCTCGGGGTTGCATGTTCCTGAGGTTTGCTTCCTTCTCGAGCATAGGATTAGGATGATGAGAAGCCAAATTTCTCCATCTTGATATGAACTAGTCCACGAGCTCATCGGGATCTTGAGTCAGGGTGAGAAGTTCGATGGTTTGAACCTCTCTCTCGACCTCATAGAAGCATTGATAGAACAGTTTCTCCATTTCCTCCCACGTATGCACTGAGTTTGGAGGAAGTCGAGTATACCACTGAAAAGCTGGGCCGTCAAGGGTTTCAACAAACTGACAGAGAAGAAGTCTCCCGTCAGTCGTTGTTTCTCGACATGTTGCTTGAAAGTGGGCAATATGCTGGTTTGGGGACGTGGTTTCGTTGAATAAATGAAACTTCCCTTTCTTGTAATCTGAGGGAAACGGGACTTAGTCAATATATGAAGGGTACGTCCTTTGGTAAGGGGTCGCACCCTATATCCCTGGGATTTGTCTGTTCTTTAGGCTATGGGTCACCATAGCATCAATGTCTGCCTGAGAGACGGGATGAGGGAGAAAATTGTCTTGTGAGGAAGAGGGAGGGGGTTGCCTTGGAGGTGCACCATTAGAGTGATGGGAATTGACCTCATGGTTAGCTGACTAGTGGACGCCTATACGATCAATCTTTTCCTTCATCGCGAGCACCATTTCCTCAAATTTGTTCATGCGCTCTTCCTGGGCATCACCAAGCTCGCTTACAATCATTATGCTGATTGTTTCTCTAGGGAGGTCAGCTTTAGTTGCAATTGAGGGTTTGTGAACTTGACGAGTCATGAGATAAGATCGGTCATCAGGGGATCTGCATGCCCTAACTGGACCTGGCTCTTGTATGCTGATCACATAAGGACCGGGTCTCGAGGGCGTTGAGACCGTGGCTGCTGGGTGGCTGGGTCATCTTCCACGACACTAATCATAGTGCAGGGTTCATGGAGTTTCTCTTCAGGTCTTGTCATCTGAAGAGGGTAGAAGGGGTTCAGGAGAAGAGGGTCCTCAAAGCGGGTTGCCCTAATCGCCTTGGTCATTTCTTTACTCAGAATTTTGGTCAGAATTCACAGACTTCTATCATGTTTAGCCTTGAGGTTTTGATGGACCCCACACCAAAACTGTGGTCTGGGTTGCGGCTGGTGAGCTCCTCTTGCACAAGAGAGAGTTGTCTCCATCAAGTGCAGTAGAGGATGAGAGCTAGTGACTGGAGTCATCTTAGGCCAGGGAGGATGAAGGACTCAATCTTCCATCAGGTCATTGCCCCAAGCTTTCTTATGGGCTTCAGAGACAGTCAAAGTGACGGGGCTGGTTCAGGATGGTACTCTTGGGGAAAACCTTCGAGTACCAAGCCTGAAGGTGCTTGCGCAAAAAGGAGGAGCAAGCAGGAGTAAAGTTGACTCATGAGGAGGCCTGAGTCGAGGGCAAGGGGACGTCTGTGATGGCGACGCTTGTGCACCCCTTGAAGAAGGATCACAGGTGACCTAGGGGTCAACAGGGGCTCGAGCAAGTGATCTGGCCTTAGGAGGCCGAGGACTGCGAGCAGGTGTTTGTTAGAGAACAGGTGAAGACTTGCCCCTCATAAGGTGTGATTGTGTGCGCTGAGTAGAAGCACGAAGAGGTCATCTCCTATGTACTCGGGTTGACGCAATGACGACGTTGCCCCGAGCAGTGAGATGCACGTGATCAGCGTATGCATGACCTGGCCTTAGAAGGTCAGATCCTGGATGCTGATTCACGGTAGCACAAGGGTTGCCCCGAGGTGTGGCTCCTCGAGTGGGTGATCTATGAGCCTTATGGTGTGTGTATGGGGTAGACCATAGAGCTTCGGCCTCAATGTGTTGAGCCTCTAGGGATAGAGACTGGTGGTGCAGGAATGTGGGGGGTAACCTTGTAAGGACCGACAAAAGCAATGGCAAATGGCTTGCTTTTTACAAAGTGGCTTTCAACGTTCCTCGGGAATACGATCGAGAAGTGACTTGCCGGTAACTAAGTACATGCTGTGTGGGGCAATAAATATGTTGTCGATGCAGTGCCTTGGCAGAGGTACCATCAGAGCGAGGAGATGGGGACTGAGGGACCTTTAAGTCCCGCCTCACACTGGTCCAAGTTAAGACCTGGGAGCTAGACAAGGGGTCTTTGCTCAAAATGATGGTTGGGAGAGAAGTTGGAAGAACTTGTTCCCTGAGGACAGTTGTGAATGTAGGGATAAGAAAATCCCTGATTCAGATGAATGGGTTACATAACCCACAAGCCATAAAGTGTGAAAAGATAATGAAAGTATATAATAAAAGAAGAAACTAACCAAACAAGAATGATCCAACTAAGGGGTAGTAAGCCCCCAGTGGAGTCGCCAAGCTGGTTAGGTGCCTCGATCTCGCCCTCCGGATCTGGATGATTGGGTGGCATGCGTCTCGAGTTTCAGGGAGACCCGGCACTTTGTGAGATCGCTCTCTCGAGAACCTCATTCAAGAACAAGGGAAGGTATTACCAACCGATGAGAGAGGAATTTAAAGTGGGTTTAGGACTTACTTGAGCTGGCTCATGTGGGCATCCTTTTAGATCATAAAGAAAGCCCCCCAGTAAAAACTGGTTTAGAATCGCCTCCCTTGGCTTGTATTCTCTTGTTTTTCTGCAATCACACACATATGGCAAATATTATAAGACAGGTGGGCCGACAAATCTCACTTTTCCTCTTTGGTGAATGTACAGAAGCATGTGCATTCAAAAGAAGAGGAGAAGAATAAGATAAGAAAGATGGGGAAGAGAAGAATTTCACTAGGCAAGGAGATCAGCACAGTTACTAAAGTGGTGAATAGTTGGCCTCACGTGGTAGTAAAACGGGCTCGGTAACTTAGACTGGCTCAACAAAACTACTACTAGATGTCAATACCGATACTGACTAGCTAGACACGATGGTTTGTCTGTCGTGGTAATAAAGCGGGCACAATAATTCTGGCAAAACAACATTACGGCTAGACGATAGGACTACCATGAGAGGCTAATCTTGACCCCTCTTAATCAAATGAAAGAATAGCAGAAATAACAGATATCGCAAAGAAAAAAACATAAGAAGAGTAAGATAAGAGAAGAAGAGAAAAGAAAGAGGGAGTGGGAAGAAAGAAGAATGTGAGGGAAGGGAGTAGACAGCACTAAGCGTCGCCAGCGATATTGGGAAAATACGAGGAAAAAGACTCAAGCGACGCTAAGGGTCACCTGTTGGGTTAGACAAAGAAGAGAGAGGGGAACACAGTCGACGCTGAACATTGCCAGCTGTATCAGACAAAGAAGAGAGTGAAGGCACAATCGACGCCGAGTTTCGCCGACTGTGTTAGACGGAGAAGGGAGAGAGAATGCAGTCGACGCTAGGCTTCACCGACTATGTTTAAACTAGGAGAGAGAGATGATGCAGTCGGTGCTAGGCTTCGCTGACTATGTTTAAACAGAGGAGAGAGATGATGCAGTCGACGCTAGACTTCATCGACTGTGTTAGACGACGAGAGAAAGGGAGATAGATATGAGAAGGGAGAGAGAGAGATACAGAGGAGAAGAAGAGAGAGAAATAGATATAAAGATGAGAAGAAGAGAGAGAAAGATAAAGATAAGAAAAAGAGAGAAATAGATAAAGATGAGAAAAAGAAAGGAGAAAGAAAGAGAGGAAGAGAGAGAAAGTTACCTTACTGAAGGGTACCGACTTCTCTCTCTCTCTAAGATGTACCAACGAGCTCAAGAAAAATTCAAAACTTTATTGATTGATCTAAGAAAATGAATCGGGCCTTTTTTTACAATTAGGTATTGCCTGTTTATATAGAATTGGGCTAAAACATGGGTGTAGGCCCAAAAACTACCTAAAATTGAAGAAAATTACAATTTAATTGAATTAAAATAAATTCTAAAAATGGGTGCAAAAGGATTGTTTTGTCCCTGCCTAACAATGTGTGGAATTCCGTAACAGTCCCTGCTGCTGACCGAGAACTTGCGTGATCTTCCATGACTGATTCAGTTTGTTCTGATGCCCGATTGATTGAAAGATGATTGTTTTCTTATGGGCCTCGATATGGTGATTATTTTAATACCAACTTTGAGCTATGAATTATGTTTTCGAGCCATGATCATGACACTTGAATTTTGGATGAATCTTGAAAACTTTGGATCGATTGTGTGCTCGTTCCATTATTTTTTTTCTTTAGTTTCTTGACTGAATCACACTGAGCATACCATTACGATCACGTTGCGACAAACGCGGCTCTATTTAGTGTCCAAATGAAGATTTTGTCATCTTGAGCTTTTTGGCAGGAATCTTGAAATCTAGCGGCCGAAATTTACAGCAATTTCGATGCCTCCATGTGTGAAATCCAACCGTTCATCGTACGTGAGGTTCGGACCAGAGATAGCCTCGAACCTTGTGCACATAATGCAATTCATTTCGTGTTGATCGGGTATGCGAGCTTCGTGATTTGGCCGCTCGAGCAAGGCATATTGCTGCTGAATTTTTTGTAACTTTCTTCACGAATCAGCAACTTCTTTCTAGTTTTTCTCCCTGCTTGGGCATCATCATAGGGCGTACCACATATCGAATCGCTTGTTTTGATGAGACGAACACGCTTACCAAATTTGGGAGCGATCTAACTTGGAACGAGTGAGATATAGGGGCCCTGAAAGTGACTACTCATGACTATAAAAACAACTACTTTTAATACTGTTTTGGTTCAAAGTGCCCACACGGGAATAGTGTGCGGCCTATCCCTTTTTAGTATTTTACCCATAACGTTGTCCTGGAGTACCCGATTAAGCCAAAATTTGACCCATAAGGATTGTCAACCGTGTCAGATCCAATGGCGATGGTCTCATAGCTGTTTGACACACTAAAAGTACAACTCTAGTTACGAGGTCCATTTCAGGGTGCAAGAGGTCGATTTTTGTTTGAAGTAGTAGCCTGAAGATGACTCGATTTTTGCTCGGGTTGATAGGGGTGTCAACAGCTGTCAAGAATCCAGTTGCTTGAGCTGACATCTCTTTGAGGCCCTCTTGTTGTGGCTGGGTAAGGGTAGTGTCTCCGAACTCTTTGTTTAGAGTGTCGAAGTCTGGGCACCGTCGAGCTGCACCTATGGAGAAAATAGAAGAGGAGGAAGGAGAAGAAGAGTTAGAACGTTTCGAGCGGCTTTTTACATCGTCGCCGGAGTTGGACGTGCCCAGGGGATATTTTAGGCCTTGCCCTGGGTTTGACCATCGTGGGGTGCTTTTAGCGTCAGCACTCATATTGGGAGAATCTCGAGCTGTTAGTGACTCGGGGATGTCTGCCTGATTGGATGAAAGGACGAGGCCAGCTGCGCTTGGGATAAAGTCTTGCAAGGTCAGCAGTGGAGGAAGGGATCTTCCTCGACTGGTGGCTGAGGGGGATGATTCCTTTGGCGGGCCAACCTAAGTGCATGTCGTCCCCTTTGGGATCCTTGAGGGGGTGTCTGGACCGCCCTATCAAGCTGACGAGTAGCCCTTTCTTAGTAAACCACCTCACATTTCAAGGATTTGAGCCTACTCCACCCATGGTAGGCTTTTCAAGGCTGAGAGGTCGCCAGCGTATACTCAGGAGAGGGCGGTAGTGTGGCTTCCTTTGGAATGGGAGGGACGACATGGACGCATTCCGGGAGAACTGCACAAACGATGTTACCCTATTGGACTTTCTCTGCGACTATTGCTTCAAACCCAGAGCATTCGTTGAGTTCGTGGCCTCATACTTGGTGGTATGGGCACCAGAGCTTTTCGGTGCCCTGGGCAAGACGCCTCGACTGCCTGGCAAGCTTGGGATTGACAAGGCCTTGTTGGAGCATTGCCTTGAAGAGGGCCTGCAGAGGGTTTAGCTTAGTGCTTCCTTGGGTTGGCGTTAAGAGGTCTTCTTGCTCATGCAGAAGAGGGACTCGAGGGTGTCCTTCTAGGTTACCTTGAACTTCCTGACACTGCTACATCTTTTCTGCTAGGGCTTGTGGAAGTCAGTGCATTCGCTGACGTCATGGCCTCGTATCTGATGATACGCACATAAGAGGTTCTCGATTCTTGGAGACAGGACTTGGACTGCCTTGCTGGCTTGGGAGTGACGAGCCCTTCGTCGAGCATTATGGAGAAAAATACACGAAGGATAGCGGGTTCCCTGTCATCCTCTAACTATGTGAGAAACCTCAGTTGCCCCAAATGCTCTTTTCAACTCTTCGAACTTTATCTGACCCTTGTTAATAAGGGCTTCGATCGTGTCGTTGAGCTTATAACAGTCATAAGTGGGGTGGCATACCCTCCTGTGATAGTCGCAGCACTTCTCGTTTGCCTCCTGGCCAGCCGACTCTGCAATATTGGCCTCCGGCAATTAAATCATGTTCTGTTCTAGCAGCAGTCGAAGTAGTGCAAGCGTCCACACTATAGCAAATGGGTAAACCTTATTCTGATGCTGGACCCAGTAGTTGTTTCGCCAAGAATTTTAGGAGGCGGGACGCTGTTGTAGGACTGCTGCTTGCCCCCGACCGGAGATGCCTGTGCCTTGAAAAGGTCCAGGGTTTGAGGAGGACGTCTACATAAAAACATAGAAGAGAAGGGGTGAAAGTAATGGGGGTCCAAGAACTAGGTGGTGAAATTTTAAAAGTGAGAAAATAAATTTATTTACGGATAAAGTAGTTGAAGAGAGAAAATGAAACTTTGAACATGATGTCAATGAGATAAGAAATAAGATGGATTATTGTATCAAGAAAGTGGCAAAAGGAGTTTTAGGAGAATCTAGAGGGACAAAAGACTTTGATAAGGAAACTTAGTGGTAGAGTGATGAAGTTCAGAAGGCTATAAGGAAAAAATGATCATGTTATAAAACTTGGCAATGTAATAGAAATGATCAAATCATACAAAAATATAAATAATAAGAAAAATGCTAAACAAATAGTAAGTAAAGCTAAACTTAAGGCATATGATAATCTATACAATAAACTGGGAATAAGAGAATGTGAAAAATATATCTTCAAATTAGCAAAAATAAGAGAGAAAAAAATGTAAGGATCTACCATATTAAATGCATTATGAGTGATGATCAAAGGGTCTTAGTGAAAGATGATGAGGTCAACAAAAAGTGGAGAGTTTATTTTAAAAAATTATAAAATGATTAACACAATGGGAACATAGCGGTAGAAGGAACTGGTGGTACAAATGAGAGCAGAGGTCATTGATACATTTGTAAGATTAGGATGTCGAAAGTAAAATAAGCTTTAAAAATGATGAAGATAGGAAAGGCTTTAGGACCAAATGACATACCGATAGAGGTTTACAAGTGCATGGGGGAGATTGTCATTGACTGGCTGACGAAGTTATTCAACTAGGTATTGAGAACAAAGAAAATGTAAGACGAATGGACGAAAAGTATTGTGGTACCTATTTACAATAATAAAGGACAAACTATCGAAGGACTAAGCTTATGATGCATACTATGAAGCTCTGGGAGAGAGTGATAAGCAATGATTAAGGAATGAAATAAGTGTATCTTAAAACTAATTTGGTTTTATTCCAGGAAGGTTAACAACTGAGGCTATTTTTCTATTTAGGAAACTGGTTTAGAAGCTTAGGGCGAAGGGAAAAAACCTCCATGTGGTTAATAAATGATCTAAAGAAAGCTTATGATAGAGTACCTCGAGACTTGATTTGGTGCGTGTTGAAAAAGAAATAAGTTTCCAAACACTACATCAACATGGTGAGAGATATGTACGACAGAGCATTAACTAGTTTACAAACAACTAGTAGAGAGACGAGTGAGTTTTCAGTGACAATAGGTCTATATCAAGGGTCAGCATTAAGCTGTACCTCTTTGTCTCAGTTATAGACGACTTAACTAGGTACCTACAGGATGAGGTACTGTGGTGCATGTTGTTCGCATATGACATAGTTTTGATCGATGAGGCCAAATTGGCGTCAACACAAAGTTAGAACTTTGGAGGGATGCTCTAAAATCAAAAGGTTTTAAATTTGCCGGACTAAGATAAAGTATATGACTGCAAGTTTAGTAGTAATTGGAGTAGAGACGATGAAATAGTTAATATTGACGACCAAGAAGTACAAAAAGAACGTACTTTCGATATCTTGGGTCAATAATCCAGGGATATAGGGAGATTGAGGAAGATGTCACACATATAATTAAAGCTGGGTGGGTAAAGTAGAGATGTGCAACTGGAATTTCATGTGATCGCTGCATACCAATTAAGCTGAAGGGGAAGTTCTATAAGACAACTGTGAGACTTGTTTTACTCTATGGGGCTTAATGTTGGGCGAACAAAAAACAATATTATACCCATAAAATGAGTGTAGCGGAGATGATGATGCTGATGAGTGGCAAGACAATAAGGGATAGAATTCGAAATGAATCCATTAGGGAGAATTTAGGTGTGGCACCGATAGGCGATAAAATGAGAGGAAGTAGACTTAGTTGGGCTGGTCATGTGTGGAGCAAACCAAGTACAACATCTGTTAGGAGGTGCGAGTTAGTTTTCAAGTGGAAGGACTTAAAAAGGCAAGGGATAGTCCCAAAGGATGTGATTGGAAGTAGTTCAAAACGATATGAGGACTTATGGCTTCACTGAGGGTATAACCTTTAATAGAATAGAATGACGAACTAAGATCCGTATAGTCAACCCCAATTAACTGGGAAAATGCTATGATGATGATTATGATGCTGATGATGATGATGATGATGACATATATATATATATATATATATATACCTACAGTAACTCACAGCTGTTGAAGCGCACCTGTCCAATCATTGCCACCTGTCACCATCCAGCGTGTTGTCCAAGCATTGCCTCCTCCTCACTTATCGCCATCCAGCCTTCTCAGCACTTATTCAAAGGAATCTTATTATACATCTCCGTTTATTCAGCAATGAGGTCCGAGGCCTATAAAAGGCATGAAGCTCTTACCAGAGATCCATCCCCAGGAATTAGCAAGCTATCAACTTTCAGAGGAACACTCTCCTCTTCAGAAATTCTTGCTCTTCTCTCTCTTCCCTTATAAAAATTAGTTTTAGTATGAGTGATGTGTGATGTGTGATGTGTGATTGTAACTGCACTTCTCTACCAAGACACTATCCATCCGAGTGGAAGTCATTTTGCAGTTTCTGCATTTGTACTCTGTAAGTTTTACTTATTTTAGATTGTAAACAGTATGTTAGTTTGTAAACAGTATGTTAGTTTGTAAACAGTATGTTAGCAGTATGTTAGTCTGTAAACAGTATGTTAGTCTGTATCAATTGATTGTTTAGCGTCTGTAAGTCTTCTGTTCATTGTTAGTTTTCAAATGATGTTATTCAAACAGTTTTTGATATGTTAATACGAATTGTGTGTAGTATTAAGATTTATCAAAATACTTGTTCTACTTGGTTAATTATAGATATAGCCCCTTTTTCCGTACTTATAATAATCCTACTATTGCTATATCTAGGCTTTGCAAGATTAGTTTAGGTCTTAGATTTAGCAGAGTTGATCTTGGCTTATAAATGGTATCAGAGCCAACTCTGTAAACAACATATATCTTTGTTCCTATTCAAGGAGTATTAATAGTAAGTGCTAGGACTCTATGAGGTAGAAACACTACTGATATTTACCATTAGAGAAAGTTGGTCCGAGAGTTGAGGCTAAAGAGCACCCAGTCGAGAGACCGTTAAGGCCAGGAGAGCCGTTGAGGTAAAAAAGACGTAAGAGGTAGCCATAAAAGCACTCATTCGTAACCTAATAATGGCAAATTTCAATAGGAATCCATCAAGTAAAGCACTACCACAAGCTAGTAATACTCTACGAATTAAAAACAAAGAAGAAGTTGTAATCGACAATATAGAAAAACAAATAACAAACAGGCACATACCTAAAGTACCTATTTCAAATATATATAAACAAGGAACTTTTGAATTAAAAGTAGGATATGCTATAAAAACCGTAGAACAAACCCTATCAGTAACCAGTAGTTAAGAAAACTTCCAATTATTATCAGAAAAAATAATACAGGTACATAAATATATATATATATATATATATATTGGAAAAAGATGGGATTAGCCCACTAGCTCATATGAATATATGAGCCCAACAGCCCAGATTGAATCAGGGTCGATCTGACAGTCACGACTTCATTTCACGTTTGAATTTTAATTTTTTTCTACAAATCCAAATTACTTGAAATTTTAGCCGTATGTTCCTCTCATCAAGGTGCACCTAATAAAAATATAAAAAAAATTTATTCATGAAAAACAAATGACCAAAATACCTCAAACCCTTTTCGAGGGTATTTTGGTCAATTTATTTCATGTAAAATATTTTTTTGATATTTTTCAAAGATCCAACTATTTTTTATGAACACAGTCCTAAAATTTCAAGTAATTTGGATTTGTAAAAAAAAATTAAAATTCAAATACTACCGGACATCCATGATCGGCCCAGATTCAATCTAGGCCATTGGATTCATATCTTCATATGAGCTAGTGGGCTAATCCCAGCTTTTTTCATATATATATATATATATATATATATATATATATATATATACACCATTAGGTTTTTAGACCAAAGTACTAGATATGCAAGACACGTAATAGACACAACACCGGTGTCTCTTCATGTAACATTGACTTTTTGTTCATAGGTCTCTGTTTTTCATTTGTACCATATAGTTTTCGCTTTTTTTTTTTTATATTGTTTATTGTGATTTTTGCAAGAAAAATAATGCAAATGGTTTACACCTAGATGTATCCATTGTGGTTGGAAATGTATTAGTCCTTGCATTTGGTCCTTCCCATGGTTTTTTATATGATTATACTACACTAGGACCACCTATTTATTGTGATATTTACGGAAGAATGCTGGGAATTTGAACTTTTTAGGAGGTTTAAATGTGGACTCATGAAACAAAGGACTGTATGCTTGATCCTCATGCTTGTATTCGAGATGGAATGCTAAATAAGCTTGGAAATGACTACATCGGTGTCATCGTCCTTGGGATTTTCAATGCTGCCATTGCTATCACAGACATTCGTGAAGAATTCCATTATGAAAGAGATGTATGTATTTTGTGATGACAAAATTTCTAGATGATGAGCTATTAAGGAAGTATAGGCCATATTTTCTTACTCGCTTCTTACTTGTTCAGGGATTGATATGACTCCCATGTGCTCTTTCACATTTATGTTGTTTTGACAGGAAGATGGTGAGCCAATTTGGGTCAGTACAGATCATAGGGACCATGTTATTAGAACTTGAACAGTGTTACGTTCTTGGTTGTTGAGGTAAGCTTGTTTTGTTCGTGGTCATGTTTGCCTGGAATAATTTGGATGTTATTCACATGAATGTTGTTAGCTATTCAATTTTCCTAATATGTACATGAATACCATACATGCACACATGTATACTTCGCATTCGCAGCCACTTGAATCAAAAAATGGGTTGTACTGTGTAGTGTGACGGGATATATTCATAGAAATTTCTAGGTCCCTGAAGCCGTCTAACACAAGATGTGTTCGTTGGTTATCTTCTCATCCACAAAAGTTTTGAGACTGTTTACACAACCTAATTATTTGCATAAGGAAGTCTAATGTCTTCTTGCTGATACCTGTCAGTGTTTTAGGAGTCACAAGAAACATAAGTCTAAAGAGAGAAAGCCCAAGATCATGATTCCATGCAAGATGATAAAATGAGAAAAGCAAAGAGAAAACGGTTATCCGGAAATGTTGAAAGTTGAAAGTTTTGGGATTCCACCAATCTTGTAAGTTTCTCCTGCATCAAGTGCGAGTAACCTTTAATTTAAAATTGGTTTTTTACCATATTTGTCGTCCGATGATTTTTTTCCATAGCATTACTTTTACTGAGAAAGGGGCTTATTATATAAACTCATACACTGATGAATGTCTTCACAAATTATTTAACTTAATTGAGAGGCTTGAAATATTATACAACAATTCTTATCTTTATTTCAGATCAGTGGCCTGTGTTAAGCTTTTGGAGTCAATGTCTGGTTTTAAATGCCATCCGGGAATCAGACATGTTGGCCTAAGGAAATCCTGATCCGTGATATACATTTGGCGAATCCGGAAAACGAATCATAAAATTAAAAAGATAGAGAATGAAGGAAAAAACTTTATGGTGCTTTGATAATTTAAGATATTAAAGGAAAAAGATTCAAAAAGAAAAAGATATTTCAAAAAAAAAAACAAAAAGATTTAAACATGGATCTAGTTCATTCCTTGTGTAAATTACATGTATAGGGCCAACTCGGATTCATTCAATCTAAGGCCAATCATTATCAGTACGGATCAGTGATTTTTCGAACACTGACATGAATTGCTATTAACGAAAATTTAGCTGGTGTTATTGGAAATAGCCTATGATTCTAAAAGGAATTCTAGGAAATTTGAAGAGCATTAAATAAAAAAAAAGGCCATTTACTTTTGGTATAAGGTGGTCACAATTAATGTTGACCATTTGATATGAAATTGGATTGTTGTATTTATTCTATTCACTAAGCTCAAATTTTAAAAGAATTTTTTTTTAACTTTGTAACACATCCAAGCTTTTAGACTTCAGATGGTTATAGTAGTTGTTACCTTCTTGTACCAAAGGTAAATGGTCTTATTGGATATATATCAGATCGGTAAGGCAATATAAATTGAGAAATGTATACAATGAGATCATTAATTTTTTATATAAGATGGTCATAATCATTATTCACCATTAAATGTAAAATTGGGTGGCTGAAGATGCATCATTAAGGGCATATAGAGTCCAAAATAAATTTTTTCCAATGTTGTGGTACACTTGCATCCAATAGCTATGAGTGAATGTGAGTTTCTTGCGCCAAAAATAAATGACCTTATAATATACAGTCTTGATAAATTGAGGGAGTTTTATCTAGGGAAATTTAGTCCATTGTGTTGTGGGAGTACCAAAATATTGTTCGGACCAAAAAGTTTTTCCTTCATTAAAGCTCCTTCAATGATGTATTTTATCTTTGCACGAATTCAAGAAAGCATTCCAAGCACCCATCAATCGTGGTTAGATACTGTGTTTCAAAATTTGGACTAGTGCTCTGACTCGCTAAGCATACGATTCTGATTCGTTTGATGTGATTTGGGCAACTCACGTGTAACGAAATATTAAAAATAACACAAGCTGAAAAATTGCACAATGGTGCAGTTTTGGGTTTTTTCTGACCAAAATCCTCAAGCTCTCTATCGAAAGCTGATTTGGGTGATTTTGAGGTAGGGAAATTGATAGAAACAGTAAAATCAGCAAGACAACTAGCCAAACATAAGCAATAATTTGGAGAAACCTGCGGTTTCATTCTCACTCTAAGCCAAGGTTCCAAAAGACTAAGGTTTCATTCTCACTCTAAGCTAAGGTTCCAAAAGACTAAGGTTTTCTTTCTCTTTCAAATTCTGAAATCTCGTGGAATAACCCCCTTTAAGGCCCTATGCACCTCTTAGATATTATAAATTAAAATAATTAAAATATCTTAAGAATTCCTCGCTTTAACACAAAAATTGTAATGATAATTTTAGCCTTATGATCAATAACACGTAAATAGTACCTATAAATAGTGCCTGTGAATGGTACATAAAAAATAAAAAAAATCCTAGAATCCCTAGAAAAAAATTTAAAATCCTAAAACTAAATCATAATATACATTATTTGAAATTGAATAAAAATTAAAGTAATAATATTTTGTCTTGCATTATTCTCCCCTGGTTGGAGAAAACTTGTCCTCGAGTTTTGAAGTGCGTTAAGCTAAATTTAGAATCAAAACCACATTTTTAAACCTTCTTTTTTGTTCGCTCAAATATAATTCATATTAACAAGAAATCCCGAGAAACAGATCTTGGTATATATAATAGGGAATTGATACAAACTTACTAAATGTGGCAATCCCTGAACTTGCATTAAAAATTGCATAGAAAACTTCAAATTTATTTTTTTTGCCTTTAGAGGCTTTCTTGACAGCTATTTTATTGCTCTCTGAAACCAGGGCCACAATTTGCAGTTTATAAATCGACCACACTTCTATTACGCTATTCTGATTACAATACCCTAGAGCTCTTGAATGCTCCACCTCTTTGATATCCTTGAGATTTTCAAAGCTTATGATTTTGGTTAGTCCTCCTGTCACATTCTCTTCATATTCTTCACAAGCAAGATCCTCTTCTAAAACATCTTCATCTTCATCATGATCCGTATCATAGATTGGATCTCCTAAGAGATTTTGTTGTTTATTTGAGCATATATTGAACATTGGGGGCAAATCCCAATCTACAACCTTTTGACTTTTTAATACAACTTGCATCAAAATTAAGAATGACATTCTTTAAATTGAAAACCCTAGAGTAATATTCTTCATGTTTAGGTCTTATATAACTTTCCTCTTCACTTTACTCTTCACTTAGATCATAGAGGTGAAAAAGGTTGTACTCGACATCTTCTTGAGCGAAAGGCCAATATCTTACGTGTGATAGATATGTGCAAACTACTGCGTCAGCTATTGAACATATCGTATAAGTTTTTCAATTTATTTATCTTTGGCATCATGAAGTGGAATTGCGAAAACCCCCTTCCACGATCCTTCTTCTTGTTAAATCATAAACCTAGACACATAATCAACAAAAGCTGGCTCAAACACAACAAGATGTAGGTTGATTTGGTAAAACTTGGCCCAAATCAGCAAACCCTAGGCTTGTTGTAGTTTCACGACTTTATTGTTGAAGAAAATTGAGTGTCGATATTAAATTGAGGTAGGGGAACTAATACAAACAGTCAACAAGAAAATTAGTCAAACACAAGCAATAACTAGGTGATACCTTTGGTTTCCTCCTCAGCCCAAGCTAAGGGTAAAAAAACTTAAGCTTTTATTTCTCTTTCAATTTATGAAAATCACGTGGAACGACATTCTCAAGACCCATGCACCTCTTAAATATTATAATTTAATATTCAAAGATATTAAATGTCTATAGGCACAAAAAAGTCCTAGCTTAATGATAATTTTAACCCTGTAAACAATATTATATAAACAATACCTGTGAATAATATTGGTGAATAGTAATCAATAATTAGTACATTAAAAATAAAAAAGAAAGATAACATAATGTATACATCTGTTATATTTAGCGTTATTATGGAACTATCATGAAGTTTCCACAATTATATGTATACCCATTTTTTCACGACCATAACACTTTTTTAAAAAAAATTACAGAAGGATCCTTTTCGACTTTTGAAAAACCAAAATGTTTAAACTTCTCAATTTTTTAAAAACCAAAGCTCAGGCTTTTTTGTTTGTGAAGAACCAAAAATTCACTTAATTCAGTTTTTTAAAAAATGAAAACCTATTTCGTCCCTCATGCTCTAAAACCCCTTTATCCTCTGCTTCTCTCTCATCTGCTGTAATTTTTTTCCCTTTTGCTTCTCATCTCTCACCTCCATTGCAATTTTTCCCTATGCCTCGCTCTCCTTTGCCTGTCTCATAAGAAATCCCACTTCAAATCTTGGACTTTATTTGATGTATTTTGATGAATTTCAGATCTAGAGTGATGATATGTATATGAAAAATATTGATTTGTGGGTCGATTTTAGAATTCTAGATTGTATAAAATGTCTATTTAGGGTTTCACACTTGAGTATAAAATGTCGATTTCTGAAAATGTACTTTTATTTTTGTTGAATTTGTGAACTTTTCTGCTGCTACATCCGTGGCGTGATCTTGATTAACATTATTGTTTGTTTGCATTGAAATTTAACCTAGCTTTAGATTTTTTGGGAAATTATGGTATGCTTTTTTAATCTCATGAAATTCGCTGGTAATGATTCCATTTTGTTGATCTGTGTTTATTTGACTCACTTGAGCTGAAATTAAAATTTGAAAGGGTTGCAGTGTAAATAATTATGAATATTGATGGAAGCATGAACATTAGTGTTGATACATGACTTTTTATTTATTGTAGCAGAGGTGAAATATAATATAGATTTGGCTTTTATTGAGAATTTAGCACATACATTGTTGACTCTATAAACATTTATAATGTTGTATATGTAATGTTGACATTTGCCCTTATTCAATTGCCTATTCATTTGAGATAAAAGTTAACATCGATTTGGATTGTTTCTTCAAATTAACTTATTCATTGTCAAATTTGTGAAATTTTATAAATTTCATGATAATGTATATTGCTAGTACATGTCTTGAGCCCCTTTTATGAGGGTAGAGAACAACCATCCTTTTTTTAGAGTAGGTACAAAAAAAAAAAAAAAACACAACAGCCATGCTGTCTTGCAAGAAATTGTTGTTTTACTATGATTTCTTTTACATTTTGCTTATATCATCTGTTGTTTAATGTATTTAGAAATTTGGATGCCCATTGTGCTCTTTTAGACTTTTAGCATTTAAGAATTAGTTATTTATATTTTTTATAATAACTCAGGCAATGCACTCGAATATGCGTTGAGAAACTGAAAATGGTAATTATTATGCATTTCATTTGTTGTTGCTTGCCTTAATAAGTATATACCATGAAAAGAAATGCTTGATTTCTAGTTTATTATGGAATTTGGATTTTCTATATTTTATTATTAAATTTTGTATATGTAATCTTATGATTAACTTTGTGTACATATGGGATTCCAGTTATCATGGATCGTACCCATTTAGATGGGGCTACCCAGGAGTAAGGACCCAAGTTTGCAGCAACTGCATAAGATTCCTTCTTCCTATTATATTTAGGAAGGACAAATATATGAATATATTCATCTTCTTTGTTTGTGAGTTCATCATTTTTATAAATTGTGGTCTTTTTAAATATCATACATGAAGTATATGTATCTGTATTGTGACCCACATGTGGTCTATTTGTTGTACTTCAAGGGAGATTGGAAATAAGAATTGATGAGAAAACCCATCAATTGGATAATTGGGATCTAATTAATGAACAATTTGACCTAGTGAGGATGTCTGGGCTGGGTACTCTATCTACTCTTCGGTTAGGTCAAATAGATCAGTCCTTAACCACAATCAATGTAGAGAGGTGGCGATCTAAGATAAATTTGCTACATTTTAATGTACAAATTGGTGAGATGACACCTACTCTCTTTCATGCTTAACTGATCCTAGGTCTGACTGTGGATGGGGAGCCTGTTACCTATCGGCCAATTACTGACTACCATGAGTATATACAAAACCCATTGGGTCTAGTAATTAGTGATTCTAACTTGAGTGTTATCAAGCACTCATGGTTGTAGACCAAATTTTGCAAACTACTATATGAAGCAAACCCAGAGGACATTAGGGTCACCATTTTCTCAGATGCATCGCAAGCATCAGTGCCAACTAGGTATTTGCAATTCTTTGAGAATATTGAACAGGCTGGTAGATATACTTGAGATGCTTGATAAACATACTTTAAAGAACATTTCTATAATGTAAGCGCCCCTAGCAACATCTTCAATTACTGGAGTAAGACACATTCTCGCTCACCCAACAAGAACTAAACTCAACACACTCCTTATTCCCGTGATCCCTTTTGAAACAAGGTTTGCTTGCAAACCATATAAAACCCGCTCCCATGTACACAAATGCGCATGCACACCCTCATATGCAATTGAAGCACAGCTAGAAGGCACAACTAATCCCTACTTCTGCAAAGCATAGCTAGAAGGCACCATCTTCCCACATCAAATATCATCCCAACCTTACCTTAACTCTAATTCAATGTTCAACACCCCAACTCTTAACCCTTCTAAAAAAAAAAAAAAGCGGCCCCACCAAGTGGGGGTGGTGTTGGGGGAATATAATTCAATGTTCATACCATCTCAAAAGGTCACATTAATCCAACCAATTTATCAACAAAGTAGCTATTTTTTAAAAAGAGCATATTTCACTCAAAGTACCTCCTCAATTATTTTGTCAAAAAAGACCCAAGTTGGCAGTGTTCTTGGATTAGTGTCATTAACATGCAGGAGTATGTGGTAACTTGACACCACTTAAGTGCCCTGAGCCAAGTGATGTAAATACCCCTAATTGTCCCGGCTTCAAAAACTAAACTCTTTTTCATTAAAATTTCTTTTTCTAAGTTTGGTACCCAAAGGTAGAGGCGGTTTTTACATTATTTGACTTGATTTTATCGGCCTGAGTGAAATGAAGAACTAACCCCACTTGTTTTTCGTTTTTTTTAATGGTTAATTTTATTGAAGTCAAAAGTGGATGTATCATGTACACGAATTGAGCCCTAGACAATTGGTTTCTGGAAATAATTGGAAACAATTAAAAAAGCTTTATGAACACCCTCTTTAGCAGGGAATCAGTAAACTCATCAGCCTCTCGCCATGAGTGCTAGAATGAGGCTTTGGCTTTAGAGTTGTTGATAATGTCAAACACTTATTCGAATACATTAGTGAGCCTCCATAAATAATCCTTATGATGGGTGACCCATGTGATTATGTTACGTGAATCCCTGTCAATAAGAATATTTTTTCAATTTGGATCCAAAAAATGGAGCCTCATAAGGAGGGCATGAGCTTTTGGTTTCAATGGGGTTCCAAGGTGAGAGGGGTCATGAGAATGTTTTTAGAGCTCTTCCAAGATGGTCCTTGAGATCAGCACCGACACCATTGGGACCCTATTTACCCTTAACACTGCAATCAAAGTTAAATTTTATAGGTGGTGTCCAAATTGCAGGTCTCGAGTCTCTATTGTATGTTATCTGGGCATGTTTGATATCTGGAAGTGTCTTCCTAGAACTTGGAACTTACCTAATACTGTTCATGTTCTGTGTTTGATAAAAAAAATGGAAGTTAAGTAGGGAACTTCACTTTACTATTCATCTTCCCCGCATTGTGTGTTAAAAAAGTTCTGACCAAGTTGAAATTGAAAGTGTTTGGGCCTGTTTGATAACTGAAAGCAAGTTCATGAACTGTAAATTGGAAGTTCGTCCTTGCTGGGAACATATAAGTTATTGTAAGAAGTTCTTGGTTTTGTGTGTTGATACCTTCCTGGGAAGTCAAAAAAGTTCCCAATTTCTGTGTTTGATAACCTCCTGAAAGTAAGTTCTAAGTACCTATGTTTAATATAAATAAAAAAAATTGAATTTCTTAATATAGAAATTTCACTCAATGCACAGACAGAGCAAACATGTGCTAGTAATTAACTATCAAAAGATATAAGTACATCTACTTGTGAAAATGGCTTCTTCAGCACAAATTTATAAGATATTAAAAGAAGAAATGAGATTACAAAATAAAAATAAAAAGATATGAATATAGCATTTAGAGCCCACACCATTTTCATTCTTAAATACGATGTTGGCTCCCTTACCCATGAACAAAGAAAGAATACCAACAAACTCATTCTTCATAACTTGAATGCAACATAAGCATTTAAAGAAGAAGAGCCCAATTGATTAAAAAATTCAACCATTACAAAAGAATGTACAACAAGTAAATCTACCAAATGTACATCCCAAATATTATTCTAAATTCTAGCACAACTAAAGGAAAGAAGCCAAATTCTCCTACAATTTTGCGCTCACGCTTGCAAGGTAATGTTCAGAGGCTCTCAGTTTCTCCTACAATTTAGCGCTCACACTTCCATGATTCCAAACTTCTTTCATGAAAAGGGCCCCATCATCCCATTAGCAGTGTTGCCTTGTATTTAATGGAAAGTCTCAAATGCAAGTCTATGATTGTTTCCCCAAAATATAGAGTGGAAATCCCAATTAGTTATTTGTTAGTGAAATATTTTACTGTAGTTATACTTTTGATAATGCAATATATTGTGAATGGAAAATAGAAGTAATGCCAAAGCTTTAGCATTATTCTATATTTATGCTAATTAATGTATTATCTTTGAGCTAATCAGTGTGCAACAATGAATCAAATCACATGATTTTGATTCATGTGGGAATCATGGTAGACATGCAATTCTTCAGTGATACAACTCTTTTGTGTGTTGCTTCCTCCAAACATTTGAGTCTATGAATCAAAGTACACTAGATTGTCCCTGTAGCATACTTGTTTATGGCATGGGCTTCTAACATATGAGAAAAAATCGCTTCTAAGGATACCCAATATCACATTTGGGATCTAGCTTAACAAAGAAAAGGATATTGTTGTTATCAAGGAAAATCTCTCTACATGTCTCTTTCATGCTTTTTGTTTAAAAGATATGTTTCTCTTTCATTTGACATTATATTCTATAATTAAGATCTTAATTGCCCCAATGAGATAGGAAAAAATACATAGACACAGTGCCACCAGTGGCTTACTACTACAAAGAACAGTTGCTCAAAGTACCTCAATCACTCATACACATGGATATTGCAGTCATGGAAGTATACCATTTATTCGCTTTGGGTCAACCTGCCAATTTCATAAAATCTAATCCCCTATAAACATAGTTTGCAAAAGAATGTAATACACATACAAAAAACCACAGATGCTCTCTGCGAAAAACCATATAGCTAGATTCCAACAACTTTAAAAAGCAGCACGAATTCAGAAAAGGTAAAAAACCATAAATTGATGGTATCGAAATTCACTTTCATTGCTTCAAATTTTTGTGTCAATGGACAAATAAAAAGTATATAGTCCGTCACAACTTTTAATTGTTGCTTGTAAAGAATAATTTCAGTTAAAATCTAACACATCCTACGACTACATGAACCTCTAGATTCTTCCAATGAAATGAATAAGCCCTAAACTTCAAAAATTAAAGAAAGGTAAAAGATTTGCACAATACAAAATCATTACATAAGAACTAACAATCAAAATTACTGCTCCTCAATTCCCAAGTGATCCCAAAACCCTATAACTTGTATACATAGGCATGCGCAACCTAGACCCCATGTTTGTGAAAGAAACACATGATCAAACAAACAAATGAAAGATTTTAAACATACTGGAGCTCTTGATTCTCAAGTTCACTGGACCTATAGTTTCCCTTATCTTTTCTTTTGATTAATCAGCCCTAAAGTTCTTCTTTGTGCCACTAATTTGCAGAGTAAACAAAGAGGGAGAATCTGGATCTTCTCATCAGTATCCCAATAGGAAAATACACAAAAATCTTACTTGCACATCCCATTGATTTCATTGATATTGCTGAAAACGATCAATTGCATTCAAATTTCAAAAGTGAAAGTTTTAAGGTATAAATTTCATAACGAAAAGGACATGAAAGTGAACTGTAACCTTTGGATCAAATGTTATGGAGAAAAAAACTGAGCTTGGAGGTTAAAAAAAATGGTGGACTTCGACTGAGATTTTGTTCCATAAATTGTAGAAATGAGGGGAGTCGCTGTCTCTCTCTCACTAAAATGGACTTTCTCTCTCTATAATATGCTTTCGTATATAAGCGAAGAGGCTCGAGTTTATCGGGACAAATTAAACTTCTATTTTTAAGTTCCATCCAAAAAGATGGAAGTTTTTCTAAATGTAAAAAGGAGAACTTCTACATTAATATGAAGTTCTCATATTTAACTTCCATTTTTTAACAAACATAAAAGGAAAAATATCCCCTTATCCTCTATTTTTAACTTCTATATCTCATGATATCCAAGAATTGAAAATATTACTTGTAAGTAAAGATGTCCATCTTTTCTAGCTTACAATCCCCTAGATCCTTTTGACCACAAATCTTTAACCCAAGGAAATGAAAAAATGACAACCTATTCTTCTTCTCCATTAACGTGAGTATTTTGAACCACTTGCTCTTTCATCATCGTCTCTCTCTATCAAAATTCCATTTCTTTCTCTACTAAACAGAGTTGCAGAAGTTCCCTCTCTAAAAAACCCACAGATTTGAAGCCCCTACTGTCCTGTTGCATCCCTAATCCACCGATCTAACACCCCCACAGAGCTCTATATTTTTCTCTATCTCATCTCTCTCTCTTCCCTCCTTCCTGCAACGAAAAACCCCACAAAGTCCATGGCCATTGTGGATGCAACTTGCCAAAAGAAGTAAGTCTTCTCACCCATGAACTCATTTGTTCAAGAAACTTCTCTTTTACCCAACAAGTTACCGAAACTTTAACATACATAAAGCTCTTCAACTCCCTATTCATAGTTCTCAAAAAAGAAAACAAAAATTTATAGGATTTAAGATCGCTAGATTCATTACCAAAAAAACCAATTTATTTGATTTTACAACTTCAATTCTAGTAATCCATCTCCTTTATCAAATTAATCAATTAGTGAGGGCAAAGAAAGTCTTAAGCCAATTGAAAAAAAACCAAACATTGGGTATCAGAGAGAGAGAGATGATGTAGAGAGGGTATCGGGGCAAAAGGGTATGCAAAGAAAGTCACCACATTGAAGTTCATCCTTAGACCTGAGAATTGGAGGGAGATTAGCACGCACATGCATTACTTGTTGAGTCCCAATGCATGCTATTGACGTGTCTATAGGACTAACTTCATCAGTATGCATAGTAATATCGTGTTGAATAGCTTTGTCGTCCTCAGAATATGATGCATCTCCATAAGCATTGGCCAAAAGGGCAAGTGAAGAGATGTTATGATTGACTATTGAAGAATTCGATTTTTCTAGGGTCCTCAGATATGCATCCTGACCATCTTTCTAATGCTTGATGAGAGGTAGAGTATATTTGAGAGTTATCCTGATCATCTCTCTCATGTGTTTTTGTATATCCTGCAACAAAATAAAAGGCATAAAGAACTCCAAAGATAATGCCATTTTCTACTAACAGAAAGTAATAGGAATTCCATAACTTTGGGTATCAGAGAGAGAGAAATGGAGGTTTGAGAGAGAGAGAGACGGTGATTTCAGATTTTGGGTATTAGAGAGAGAGATGGAGGTTTGAGAGAGAGAGACAGTGATTCCAGACTTTGGGTATCAAAGAGAGATGGATGTTTGAGAGAGAGATGGTGCTTTTAGAGAGAGATGTGCTTTGGGTTTTTTTAGAGAGTGTGGTTTTTTTTTAGAGAGAAAGAGGGGTAAGTGATGATTTAGAGAGGGTTAACTTTGGGTACTAGAGAGAGATAGAACTTTGGGTACTAGAGAGAGATAGAGTGTAGAGACGGTGTTTTGAGAAATAGATGTCATTTTAGTATTTGTGTAGGTCAAAAATTAAATATAAAAAAAGTACAAAGACTTCTAAGATAGAAAAAATTAAGATTTTATGTTGCAAGTAACATTTTTAAACTTTGATTTGATAAAAGATAGAAAAAATTAAGACTTTATGCTGTAAGTAATAATTTTAAACTTTAATTTGATGAGAAATAAAAAAAATTAAAACTTTATGCTGCAAGTAACATTTTTAAACTTTGATTTGATGAGTAATAAAGGTAAAAAATAAAAGGTGAAGAGATGTTTTCCAACACAAAACGTGTAGAGGACCAGGTTACTTACCAAGTTCTGGGAAGTAACGCTCATAAAAATTCACCCCCGATAAGTTGTTGTTCTTCTGTTCTGCGCTATCCGCCGCTGAGCCACCCGTCTCTTCTGTTCTTCGCTACCAGCCGCTGAGCACCTCTCTCTTCGCATCACGCCGCTATCAGCCAGACCCCTCTCTTCGCACTCAGCCCTCGCAAGGGTTTACTCATCTCTTTTTGTGCTCTGATCCTTTCTATTGAGCTCTGATACTTGAGTACCGTACTTCTCTTCTCTATCACACTCGAGGGTCCAAGAAGACGGAGGAGGAAGCAAAGAGCTCTGATTTTCTCTGTGTTATTCATCTTGAGGTATCCTATTGAGCTCTGATTTTCTTCATCTTTATCTCTCTTTTCTTTGGATCTTTTCTTGAGCTCTGATCCTTCCTATTGAGCTCTGATATATGTTCTTCATCTTTCTTGAGGTATTTGCGTGCCCCCGACTGCCCTAACCACAGTGAAGAGACCATCTTGCACCTTATCTTTGTGCTTACGAGCGTACATCTCAGTTTTTTCTCTCTCCCCTGATTTTTTTTTCTATCTCAGGTTTTTTCTGTATCCCATGATTTTTTTTGCTCTCTGATTTTTTTCTCTAGGTTCCGAACATGATGAAAATGGATACCACGATTTTTTTCCTATACGATCAGTTTATTCTCTCGCTGTTTTTTTTTTCTGATTTTACAGATTTTCGCAAATGTTCCTATTTTTTTTATGTTTATTTGGCTCATTGGGTTACTCAACATAGACTTTGATGAGTTGATTAAGATTTTTCTGAGTTGCAAGGGGGTAAGTTCCTTCTCCTGAGTCCCATTTTCAAACATTGGTTAAAACAAAGTGATTCGGTCTTGTGAAATTTGTTAATTCATTGCATCTTACTCGAGTTAGGCGTTTCTTGTTTTTTTTCTTAGCATATGTTGAGTTAATTTGCAGCATGTGTATTATAATTTGAGATGAAGTCCAAAACTTTTGTAGAATGTGATCTGCACCAAAGAAATGATATGGACAAGTAACGATAGGGGAAACAAATCGGGCAAAGAGCATTTTTTAAAGGAATTAATGGCAATTGATTTATGTATGTGCTATAGGAATTGTGTGTGATTTATTTATGTATTTGGGGTTTGTTTTATGTGTGTGCTGTAGGAATTGAGACTTGTTTCTCTTTGTATGCCATACATTTACACCTCCATTAATGGGCTTATTGTGGGTTTGGCCTCTTGAGTTGGACTACTTGTTTTTAATATTGTGTTCAGCAAGGGGTTTGGAATTCCCTTTTTTTTTTGACATGAGTAGGGATTTCGTATTCTTGGTGCATGCTTTTGTGTTTTCTCTTTTTGTTTGGTACATGTGGGGAGTTAGGAGAGGGAAAATTGGTTTTCTTAGGACTTGGCTGAAATGTTGGTGGTTTCCAACAGTTGGATTTATGCATAGGTGATTCTTTTGTTCGGTCATGTGTTAAAGGGGAAGGGGATTGTACTGGGTGATTAGAGGTTCCTGTTGTTCACTTTCATCTTCTTCTTTTTTTCTTATTCATTATTGTAAAGTGGCCAAATAAGGATTCTACTTACCGTGACTTTAGTTTGCCTGATTTGAATAAATAGATTGACTATAGGATTGGTTTAAGGAAGATGACAGCATGATATATTTTGAATTAGTTTCTACTTGTATAAGAGGTTTGTGTTTCTTGGTTCTTGGTTATTTGATCTGTTTTGGTTATTTCAATTCCCTCTTATTTAATTTTTTTTGTTACTGATCTATGGTTATTTGATTTGATCCTTTATGGATGGACTTTATCATATTGGTTCTTTGCTTTTCAACTTCTGGGATTTACTTTTTTTAGTCATTCCAACAATGACTTCAGCAAAGTGTTAACAAAACAAAGAGATAAAAATATTGAAAAAGCAGCAATTGAATGCAACTTCTCATGAAAAATGTGGCGGTGGAGTTCAAGATTATAAAATCAATTTTTTTCTTATTTTCTTTATTATTGAATCTGAATTCCACTTACAAGTGTTACAATACGCTGTTGTAAATAAAAATTAAAACCCTAAATACAACCTGAAACCTTTCCTTATATAAACACGATTCAGGAATAAAAAAATGCTTCTCCTAACAATTTAGGTACAAATAATGTTGTTGAAATTCAGAATAAACATGTGAATATGACTAAAAAATAAAACTAAATAGCTGGGAATACTTATTAGATTATGCCTAGGGTCAACCCCTTATGACTTAGTACACCTTGTACCCTATTTCCTGACTGATGGAGCACGTCGATCCTATTGGTCTTGCTGAATTTTCAGAGCTAAGAAGCTTCCTTGGGCAATACCTCTTAAACTTGGGTTTCATAGAGCATAAAGACATTTGTGGTTTTGTTAGAACCCCTTCGGAAAAAATTGGGGCATGCCTCAAAGGCATCTCCATTTTTTAGGGCTAGGCTTGTCCGTCTCTCTTTAAAGACTAATTAGGGTTAGGCGTGCCACCGAGAGAGAGAGAGAGAGAGAGAGAGAGAGAGAGAGAGAGGCTAGAGAATTGCGTAGGTTTTTTTTTTTTTTTTTTTTTTTTTTTGGGGGGTGGGGGGGGTGTTTGGGGGAAGGTCCCTCCTTATATAGGCCTCAACCCCCTCTAGGTATGCCTATCCCATTATGACTCACCTTGACCAATAGGAATTTAGGAAATCTATGGGGTGAGAGGATTAAATCTGAGCCATCCATGTTATAAATCAGCGTTCACTATTTAGGAAGGAATATTAGAAATTTTGTCCCTTTAATATTTGAACCATATCCACTCCTATACTAATTTAGGATTAGATCAATCTAAAAACCTTCTAGAAGTTATTTATTGCTTTAAAATTGTAGGAAGTGAAAATTAAATATCTTGTTCAAATATGTATTAAGATAACTCCCACAAAATAGGCACACATAATCTTTTATTATAAAAAGGTTATTTAACTAACTTAAAAACATACTTTAATTAGAATAAAAGTTCTAAACCAAGAAAGTAGAGGGCCGTGCCAACCCTATGGGTGATATGTGAGCCCCAGGCTCCACACCTCGTTCATGGGGTGTGGCACATGGCCCACAATCTCATGCAGGGGCTCATGACTGGTTTGTCAAAGCTGACCAATTAACAGTAGAACCATGATCCCAGAATGTGGATTACAGTTCTCCTCCTTTAAGAGCAAGCTAAGCACATATCATTATAGTGCAAAGGGGGGCTCTCTATGCACATGTGCATGTATCTTTTTTCATAGTTGCTTCCCGGTAGTGTGGCTATTATATATCAATGTTGTGTGGAAGTTTGTTGAGGATTTAACCTTTGTTCTCATAGGCCTACATCCGTACACAAGAGGCCACAAACTCTCCTGGCTTGCAATCTATCCCTGAGCATCTCTTCGAGCTCAACAAGCGATGATCCTTTGTAAACCCTTTGTGATAGTGCTTCATGCTTAGGGGTAAGGGTTTTGGACATGACTAGGGCCATAGACCTTTTAACCCTTGGTCAGTCAAACATCACACACTCCTATTGAAGTGTATAATCCACTATAAATGTTAATTACATGCTCTTACGGCCTTTAAAGGCCACAAACCCTAACACATAATCCTTCGATTTGGGTTAGGTGTTTCTCTAAGTATTAAGTGGTTGATGGTTATGACCTTATCTAGCAGAACTAGCCTGCCGAAGGCAATCATTTTGGGTCAGGTGTGGATTACTCAGAATTCCCCTCCTGGGTCTGTAGTCTACCCGTTGCAACATTTTGAAAGGTAGTATAGTGCAATGAAGTCACTTATTTTCTCCTTTAATTCCCTTTTGAAGCATGGACTCCAAACCATACTATTACCACAAAGTTGAATGACTTTTGTCACGACCACATCTTGGTCCATGGCAAATAGTTTTTGGGAACTGTTCTTATATGTGGTACCTCATGTATCATGCTTCCCTTCAGAACATAGTTCTTCGCACATCCAATATGTACAAGCTTGTTAATCTTGTAACTTTTATTTTTCACTTTTTAACCTCTCCCTTCAAGTGGGCTTTGCCTTTCTCTCTCTAACTTCTAAGAGAGGCTTGAGCTTCCAAGGGTGGCACATCCACTCCATATGCTATACGTGCCAGTTTCTTCACTGAAGCTCCTTCATGGTGAGTTACTCCCTTATTTGTCTTTCATATTTGTATTTGTTTCCACTTTTTTTTTCTTTGATTTTTTTTTTCTTTTGGGGGGCTTTAGGAATATCTTCTTTTTTATAAGGAGGTTCTTCCTAGACAGTGATCGGTTGGGCTTATCTCCTCACACTCTGTTCTTGGACTCCCTCTGGGACTCCTTGGCTTTGTTTTAGGTCCTTTTTTTACATTCAGCATGCCCATTTATAAGGGAAATGCTACCAAAGTTTTATTGGGCTAGGGGCTGCTTTGGCATTAGAAAAGTCTTTGCCACCAACCTTTTCTTGTTTGGTCAATGTTAACTTATATGAGTGCTTCTGAGGACCTCTGGCCACCTAGGCGGCTGCCTCCGCTTTTTTTAATATTGACTATGATTAACAAGCTTCGTATGGCTATTAGAGAGTGTCTCAATTGAGGGTCCTAGGGTTTTAGTTGCATCACCTGCCCCTCAAATCTCCATACTCCCGAAGTCTTAATAAGGTGTGCTTCTTCTGTTGAGTTTAGAATGAAGATTATATCCCCATTAAGTTATTTGCAGGCCACCTGTACATTTGTCTCGACACTTTAGATAGTCATTTTCAAATTTCCGCAGGTCTGTGTTGTTGCCATTAAGTGAAGCCACCTAGTCGGAGTGAGGCAAATGTAAGCTTTCCATGATAATTGAGCCTTAAAATGGGATATCTGTGTTTTCTTCACTGTTCCGCTTACAAGGAATCTGGTTAAGGTGAATGAAATGGGTGGTTCCTCTAGGCTCTTATGGGATTTCGACAGCTGTTTCTGCTGCCATCTCTGTGCCCTGTTCTTGTGAATCATGGGCTGAAACCTTGTTGGTGGGGTTTGATATGCTGTCCCGATTCTTGTCCAGCTTGGCTGGCTTCTTGCTCTCTCTCCATTTCCACCATGGCTTTTTCTTCTCCCTTCTCATAGTTCTCACTTATCGCTACCCTTGCTTGTTTTAGGTTCCAAATCTAGATCATGTGGTTTTTTTCACTAAAATCTCTCATTCTGGATTTTGGTAATTCTATTTGGTTCCACATTTTTGGTAATTTCAAGACCTAAAACAGGGACATCTGGAGTGTTTTGAACAAAGTAGTTCAGAAGGCGCTCGAGTGAAATGATCGTTTTAAAGTAACCACTTTGTTGATAAATTAATTGATTTGACCGCCTCTATGATTTTTCGAGGTGTTTTGACTGCAAAAGAAAAGTACTTCAATGCAATTTACTCCATTATGCTTTGTTTTGGTCAGTGTGCAATGTAAAACCTGTGTGATGCTTTTGTACAGAGCCCCCTTCATAGGGGTTGTTTCTTTTTTATATAGAGCCCCCAATTTGTAGGGGTGCCATTTTTGTATAGAGCTCCCGGCCTGTGGGATGCCTACTTTTGATATTTTGTATTTCTTCCTTTCTACTCAATACAATATACACTAGCTAACAGTTTCAAAAAAAAAAGGAAAAAAAGAGAAGAGAGTATATGTGTTCCTAGACTATACATATAGTGCTAGACTATACTTACTTTTTAAGGTTATAAGCAAGATCCCAAAGGGTCAGGATCAAGATCCCTAAAAGGTTGGGATCTTGACCCCAAACCTTTGGGAATCTAGATCCTAACATATGCATTGTATGGACGTGGTAACCATTTCATCATGCTTATAGACTTTCATGAGAATTGGAGAATGTGGAAGTGAGGCAATAAGAGAAAGTTATAGTTTATTGATAGTGAATTATGAAGAGATTTTGAAATGGGTGTATGGTTACTGGAGATCTATCTGTTGAAGCTTCCGATAAATCAATATATTTAGGTGATATCTTTAGGTGTTTTATATGGACAAACATTTGTGCAAGATGTGCAATGAAAAAACGGAAGAAAGCATTTATGTACCAAGCAAAAAAGAAAGAAAAGGAATTCTATGCAAGTCCTGGTGATACCATTACTTTCGCACTCCCTATATCTCATGTATCGTTGATATCATATATCTCATCCCTCATAGAGAAAGAAAAATGTTACATGTGAAAAACCTTCTCATCCGAGCCTGTTATGAGTCCTGCATTTTATTGGGAAAATTGTTTTTAACAGATACTTGTTGTTAATTCATTAGTAGCTTATTGGAAGTTTTGTGCTCTAGGAGTTTGCTGGTATAGATCACTTCCTTTTTGAGTGGTATTTATATGTCCTTCTGAGGAATTTTTTTTAATAAATAAGATCACTTCCTTTTGAGTGTTATTTATATATCCTTCTGAGGAATTTTTTTTAATAATAAATAATGGCTAGAGGCTATCCAAGATACATTTGGGACCAGAAGCACAGCAGCTTCATATATTCACCACTGTCATGCTATAAAATTATTGCTTATTTTGCCAAGGTCCTCTATTGTTAAATATATTAGTTCAGTTGTGTATCTTGATTCTAGATATGTAAATATATCAAACCCTTAAAATGCTTGTACTTTTAGCAGATCATTGCTAATGGCATATGGCTGTAATATTTTCTATTTCTGTTTCGATCAGCTGTGACTGGATGTTAAATATTATTAAGAAAATAAGAACTACACTGGAAATTGAAACCTGACCCTTTCTTTTGGATCTTATATAACTTTTTTCTTCATATATTTTTCACAGAGCGTCACTCCTAATCTGGCTCTTGGTGATGAAGTGATTTGGCTTGGCCATCAAAGGAGGTCTGCCTTTGGAGTTGCTGCTCGATACAATTCAGATGAGATGGTCAGTCCTCCATTTCTCTTCATCCATTCCTGGCATCAAATCTTTATAATTTTCTCACAGCACTCAGCATTTTTGTGCGTTCTTTCATCTACTTGGGTATTCAAAAAAGGGATTAGTTTGGATATACAAATGATTTGAAATCGAGGGAGTTCTGGATCTGTGCTTGTGCATTGATTAAAAAATCAGCAAAATCCTTTTTTGCATACACTTTTTTTTTTTTTAAATTTTCTGACAAGTTTTTGTTGATTTATTGATAGTCCGTGACTGATAGGAGATGTATACCAATCTTACGAACGGTCTGGTTCAATAATGGACCAAAAGCTCCCCTTATTAGGTGAATTATGAGCCTTTTAATTGGATCAAAGTGTAAAATTAGTTGTCTTCAGTTTTGGGCACAAATTTGCTCGAAATTGGCTTTCAATTCGTGCATTGTTTGTCGCTTTTCATATACTGTCGGAAAGTGCTATAGATCTAATGTACGAACCCCATTGTTGGATCCTTACCAGATTGATGGAGATCATGAAAAAATGGCAAGAGGTTGAAACTCATGTCATTTGGATGACATGAAAAGTAGCCAATTTCTCTCTAGATTTTTATCCTTTTTCGGAGAGAAAAACTCTCTCACTACAAAAGCTTTTAGTGCCACTTCAAAAGCTTTAGTGCCATATTGAAGAAAAACTGCTTGCTCCAAAACTTCAAAAAGCTATCAGAATTTTTAAAACTACTCTTGAAAACGAAGTTTGTGCAGAAATTTCAAATGTTTTTTGGAATAGAAAACAATATATTGTTGAACTCCCTTATGAGCCTGATTTTAATGAGCGTAATATTCCTACTAAGGCTAGGCCTATTCAAATGAATAGGAGGCTTTTGACTAATCTTTTTAGGTATATCTTCAAACAACCCTTCAATTTCATTGCCAAAATTTTGTCCAAAAAATAAGGATAACATTTATACATATATATATATATATATATATATATATAGTTTCCCTTAACATTTTTCAAGATAATAAAATTCAAGATAATTACGACGCCCGCTAGATATACTTGTTTTTTTGGGCAAAATATATATATATAAAAAAGAAAATCAATAAAATAAATCGGCAAAACGAATTTCACGGTAATATTTAAGTTTTTTTGGGCAAAAAATATATATATATAACAAATGAAATAAATTGACAAATTTCAAGGCAAATTTATGTCAGGAATAAAATTCAAGATAATAATGATGCCCGCTAGATATACTTGTTTTTTTGGGAAAAACATATAAAAAAAATTAAATCGATGAAATAAATTGGCAAAACGAATTTTACGGTAACATTTAAGTTTTTTTGGGCAAGACATATATATAAAAAAGATGAAATAAATTGCCAAATTTCAAGGCAATATTTAAAAAGAGCATGCTGGCTATGGGGTTCGAACCCATGCGAACTCATGTGCAGAGGATCTCCTTAACCACTCGGACAAACCAACTCATACGTACCAACTCATCATAAATATTTAATTGTCCTATTTTTAATGCCAAAATGCAACCCTAATCCTAGAAGTTTCTCCCAATCGGACGGCTGATATTCACCTTAGAATTCCTATAAACAATGCCCTCCTTTTCTCTCTCATGAAAAAATGCCCTAACTTCTTCTCAGCACAAGGTCGCATTTTCTCCTTGTTTTTATTGATAGCATATTTGATATATTCAACGATTTTATGGGTTTTATTGACCAATTGATCGAGTATTCGATGTTTTTTCACGGGTTTTATTGATGTATCCTTTGTTTTATTCAATGATTTGCTGGTTTTTGCTGATTAACTCTTTGTTTGTTTAATCCTGTTTCATGGTTTTTACGAGCTACTTTGTTGATTTCTTCAATGGATCTGGTGTTTTTATTGTATTGGATATGCAATTTGATCTTCATGATCGTGATAGTTTTGGTTCCTACTTTGTTGATTTCTTCAATGGATCTGGTGTTTTTATTGTATTGGATATGCAATTTGATCTTCATGATCGTGATAGTTTTGGTTCCTACTTTGTTGATTTCTTCAATGGATCTGGTGTTTTTATTGTATTGGATATGCAATTTGTTCTTCATGGTCGTGATTGTTTTGGGAACCTAGTTTTCTTTCTTCTTCATGATTTTAACTGACTAGTCCCAATTGTCAGTTTAGGCTCACAATTGGGTTTACCTTGAATTAATGTTTCAAATTACAGTTCTCCTGTGCCATGCTTCATTTCTGTATAGCAGCATAATGCCTAACACAGCCAAACAACTAGTAAAATTACAGAGAAGTCCTTAATGACCTCATTCGCTTCGTCTACAATGTATTATACACATTAGTAGTAAAAGGAAAATCTCACCATGAATTGTCAACTGATCCACCACCCTCCAACTTTTTCACACTCCAAAACTCTCCAATCTCATAAACATTCTCTTCCTCCTCTTCAATGACCTCTTCCCAATACTTCCCGATTCCAGACTCCCATAAATCTCTAAAACTAAATCCATCATCATCATCATCAATATCATCAGTATCATCATAATCAGCTTCATCATCTTCACCACCACCACCATAGAGTTTCTCTCACTTCATCCTCTTCCCTTTGCTAACCAGTTCCATCAGCCTCTCTTTAGCCCCCAAAAGCTGGTCCTTGTCCAACAACTCCCTTCCCTCATAAGCCTCTGTCAAAAGCAGAGAGTTCCTCAGCCCTTCGAGGGATACATAAAACATCTCGAGATGTCTCACTAGCATAGCCCTCAACCTATTTGGTAATCCAAAATCCTTTCTAAAATTTGTTAAATGATCCACCAAGGTCCTCTTCTCCATTGTGAGGCCCAACACCTCACGGACCTCTCCACATGCTCTCTTCTCAGCCTCCTTTGTAAAGGGCATAAACCCTTTGGCATCTGAATAAGGGGAGACTTGATTCATCTCCTCAAACTTAATCAAGTAATCCCTATGCTTTCTCTTCAAATTCAAGCTCTAAGGCTAGACCATAGCTGGTATCTATGACTTTGAAGTATTGGAGGGTATTTTTGGCAGAGTTTGGAGCGAAAGTCAATGGGAAGGCCAAGGTCAGGACCAAGATGGACAAGCTTAGAGAGAAGTAGGCGCCTGTGTTGTGCGAGCATAAGTAGCTTGCGCAGCTTACGGATAAGTTGGCCTTCTATTTGGGCTTTGAGAGATGATTCTTGGGCATAGAGCTCAAGGCAGCAGGCGTGAGAGTGACTGAGAGGAGTTTGGGTTATGACAGAGGTTGAAGATGGAGGGGTAGCGTCTGATCATGAGGAGGAGGCGGTGACGACGGATACCAAGACAAGGAAGACATTTGGAGAGGTACGTAGAGAAAGAAAATGTTGGCGTTTGGACAGGAGGAGGGTCTTCAGCTTGGTTGAGAACCTCAGCTTGTTCTTCTTCTTAACCAATTTGTCTAGTGGGCGGGTGAGGAATGGGTTTGAGAGCAAGCGAGATTGGGGGATTGGGTGTTGGAGTTGATTTGCAGGTGGTTGTGTGTTGTTTTAGAAGATGGAAGCTTGAGGGAACAAATGAAGTTTTGTTAGACAGAAGAGAGCAGCTTCTTTTGGAAAAGGAGATTTGTGAAGTATTATTAGGAAGCAATTGGGGTAGACTAACCATCATCATGCATAGCAGTGCCTGTGTGAATTCAATGGAGGAAAAAGGTTGGTCTCACAAAATTGAGGGTGTGCTTCAAATAAAAAATTATCAGCAATTTGCACTCAAAATCTCAAGAGTTCTTAAAATATCAAATTATTGAAATAAAAACTATCCAGAGCTCAACAAGACGATAAGAAGACGAACCCTGTGAAATATCGATCTAAACATGGCTGACACTCTACCAAGTCAAGTAATTTTACTCTGTTTTGAACAAATGTACTGTACCATTTGTGATCAATAAAGAAGAAATAATTGTAGTGTCTAATCTTCCAAAACAAGACCGAATGAGTGATATTTTGAATCAACTCCTCCCATCTTCCTATGGAGTACAAAAGAGACCCATTTTCCAAAATTTTAAAAAAGAAATGAAAACACCCATATTACATTATCTTATGAAAAGAGGTCCATATTCCAAAACCTCATTGTCTCGAGAACTGATCGCCCCAGAACAAAACCAAGAGCGTGGTATGGTTTTGAATAACATAATCAAGAGAATGGAACATGAACAGCTCCTACAAGTACTTCTCATGGGAATTTCGTTGAACAGTTGGAAGCACAAATCTTTCAAGGCTTCACTTGTCTTTGAATGATATACAAATCAACAAAAGCAAGTATTGAATTTCACGAGACAATCGAAAGTACCAAACTGAAATTCTAAAACAAAACCAACATTACAAAAATTTACAGAAATCTGTATGAATACAATGGAAAAATGTTACAAAATGCAATAGAAGTAAAAGACATCTTTTTTTCTGGAAGAATCAAACAAGAAAAAGAAAATATGTGAATTATATCAAAATTTTGAGAAAGAGGAAAGTTGGGTACACTCACATAACTGTTGAAACTCCAACAAAAATTCAAATAGGTTCAGTGGTTCTCTTGTAAATGATTTTCAATTAAACAGAGCAGAGAACAGAGAAGAAAATGAGAGGGGTAGGGTGTGAGGGCATGTCACATAAAAATCGAGTGAAATTCCAAGCAGCAAAGGTGAAGAAGCCACAGCTGGGAATGAAACGATGAGCATCTAAAGTAGAAGAGGTGTTCTTTTACCAATGAAATGAAAGTACAATACAAATGAATAAAAAAAACAAAACAGAAAGCACCGAGAAAGAACTTGGCCGGGGGGGGGGGGGGGGGTGGGAAGGAAGGAAGTGAAAGGGAAGAGGAAGGCAAAAGAAGAAGAGATGCAGCACATATACTCGTGACGTGGCCTAGTTAGCTAATAGATCCTCCTCAGAATTGAATCTACAGACCACATGATGGAAGGAAACTTCAAAATACCTAAGAAAGATCAAGATTTCACCCATAAGGCTACTAAGCCGCCACGGGGAGGTGTCTGGATGTAAGCACTCGCTAATCATTTGCAAAGTCACCTTCAATGATAACTCTAGGGAGCGAAAGGTCCAATTTAGATATTCCCATCTTCATGACCCATGGCTCAGCTTCATTAATTTCACAAGGATGAAGCTTCCCAAAATAAGTCCAAATTGTAGACCCGAGATTGTCTCTAAGAAAGCCCCATAGCCAACAACCTGACCCTTCAAACTGTCGTCAAAATTAAGCTTAACCCATTCTTCCATAAGGGTATTCCAAACATAGCACAAGGAAGTGCGGCCAGGTTTGAAAAGCATCAAGTATCTATAATGCGTGAAGAATAAGTCCTTGGGTACCCCTTTAAGGGGGAGGAAGGAGTAAGCCCAAGCAACAATGAAACGCTGGACTACCGAGAGGAAGGTTGACATATCTCTACTGTGACCTTCAAAGGTCCTCAAGTTCCGTTCCTTCCAGAGGTTCCATAACAAAGCTCCCACTGGTGAGAAAGGAGGAGCCCATAGCTGCTGTAGCAAAGCATGAACATTCCTAGGCCTAGGCCCAATCCAATTAGCACTACCCACCAACCATTCGCACATAGCTACAACGAAGGGGGAGTGGATTAATAAATGATCAATGGACTCCTCATCACTTTTGTAAATAAGGCGTATATTAGTGAGAATGATACCCTTTCTTCGAATTCGGTCAATAGTGAGAAGCCTTATGAGGCCCAGTAGCCAAAGAAGAGTCTTAACTCTATGTGGCACTTTGCAATTCCATAGTTTAGCCACCTAAGGCTAATCTTCAATATATCGGTCCCTACTTACAGATCAGTAGAGTGATCGCACCGAGAAGGCACCACCAGTTTCTAGAGACCAAATGATCATGTCTGGATTTCTAGGATAAAAGCAAAATGCATAAAGCCTCGCAAGTAAGGCTTGAAATTGTTCAGTCACTATCCAATCGCTTCTAATGTTAAGGCTCACATTCCAGACCGGTTGATCTCCTGAGAAAAAAACCATATTGGCAACAAATTCCTACTTTTGCATGGACCTTCTATACAGCTCCGGGGTATAACAGCTTCCATGGGGTTCTCACCCAACCATTTGGCATGTCAAAAGCGAGTCCGGTATCCATCACCCAATAGAATCCTTGAATAAGCAAGGAACAAAGGCCTAACTCCTTGAATCCCCTTCTAGATAGGAGACATGATAGCCAGTCTAGGGCGCGCCCATGGTACAACACATTGATTGTTCATCAGCTCGCCTAAAATGCCATCTCTTCCAAATTAAAATATTGAGTTTGCCCTTCCTAATTCACTACTAACAAAATACTTATTTCCTACAAAGAAAGTGATCTGAACCTATTCAAAATTAGCCTAGCAGCTTCAATTCTAAAGCAATTAATCACCAAAAAAATTAAATTTTTTAATCCTTATAATAAATTCCCAGACAAGTTCTCCAAATCAAATATCTCGTTCACTCAGCTAATGCAAAGAAAAGCAAAAATAAAAGGTACCCGCAAGATTTATCTGAGATTTAATCTGGTATTTGGAATAAAGCATTTACACAAGGCATCTATGAAAGCCTATTCACATTCAAAACGTGGGCCGCATCACATATAAATAAAGTAAGAAATAGAAAGAGCATCTTCTACTGCATAAAATACCAAATGAATGTTACTTTTTAATATTTATTTCAAAATATGTAAATTTATATTTATAAATTCATATATTAAAATTTATAATTAAAAAATTAATAAACCAATTTAACCTGAAGATGTTTTTATCAGTTATAACGTATTACTAATAAAGTAATAACAAAGTAAGTATTACTAATAAAGTAATAACAAAGTAAGTACGATTTTTCATGAATAACATAATTATAAATATTCTAATATGTATTTGTTTTTATTACAATCTTATTAATATTAATATAGTAATTCATGTATTAGGATAATAATAAGTGTAGTTTCATACTTATTATTATGAAAATTTTATAAAATTATTAAAATTAGAATTAAATATTATTAATGTATTCAAATAATAAAAATAAAATTGTATAAATTTATTATGATTAATTTAAAGTTAAGATAATAATTTAAATTATCAGAGCTGGATGGGCAAAGTGGAGATGTGCAACTGGAATTTAATTTTTTTAAAATTATTGCACAATCTTGACTTTATATAAAATGCACTCTATAGAAGTTCACATATATTACAGACTATAAACTAGCAAACCACATTCATTGCAAGATATGCATCAATAAATAGCCCAAAGCCGATATCCAATATCCACACATATAAATTAGAATTAACAAAACTACTTTCAAGAAAATTAGAAACCCAACACTGTTACCACTTTCGATCTAAAAATAAAATTGCTAAAAATATTTCTCAATATGAAAAAAAAAAACAAAAAATCTGTCAAAACGATTACTCAAAGACTCATGAGGCAAAAATGAGTAATTTGAATTTTGGAAAAACAATTGCAGAAAAAGGTAAAAAATTGACTCGTCAAATATCATAAAATCACTTTAAATAGTCAATCAAATGTCTGGAAAGTTAAAGCAACAGTATAATGGTTCTTGTTCTCTCTCTAGCAACCATATGCCATAGTTATATTTTCAGTAAAAAAAGGTTAGGTTAGAGGTGGAACTCATCAATATATTATCAAGAACAAACACTGGTTGGTACAAAGCACTTTTGAGAAGGTCGAAAAACAAGTAAATCCCCAAATTTTGTGGGGTTTAAATTTTTAAATAAAAATGACTCAATCAAACTCCACCCAAATTTTCAGAAAAAAGAAAAAAATAATTGAGATGTTCCCTGTATTTTCTCTCACTTTAAGCACTTATGAGATCATTAAAATCCAAATACCAAAGGAAGAGAATCATGACTATGTACAGAGATTTGCAACAAAAAATAACTAGAAATAAAATTCTTTCGTAATTTATAACAATCACACCAGTAAAATACATTGAGCCGTAAAAAAAATAAAAACCAATTTCACAATGCAAAAAACCCGATGCAGAGGATTAATGAACGAATCAAATGGCAAAGAATAAGACCCAATTACTAAACTTTAAACAAGAAAAAAACTTATAGAGAAGAGAGGTGCCTCAGGTGGAAAACCTATATCAGAGAAGCCATTAAAGAGAGAGAGAGAGGGGTTTGATGGAGGGAACAAACCTGATGAGAGGCTAGAGAAAAAGAGAGAGCCTTCGTGTGGAGAAACCTTGTTGATGAGAGAGAGAGGCCTGCTTGTGGGGAGACTTCTTGCTTGTTGATGAGAGAGAGAATGAGGCATGCGTGTGGAGGAGAGGCTTCTTCGATGAGAGAGAGAAGCTCGGGAGGGTAAAGTTTTTAAGTGAAAGGTGATGCAAGTTGGAAAGATCTAAGTCAGACTTGAATATTATTTGCGCATGGTTTTGGGGGTAAAGTAATATATTTTTTGATGAACTAGAAATTCTATTGAGGTTATCCAAATGGTTCTTACCTTCTATTTTAATCTTTTTTTCTTGTCATCTGAAAATATTGCAATTTTTGGTACACATCCAAACTGGCACTAAAATATTAAGTAGCTCATCTCTTGGCTGCTTTTGATAAATTGATAGTGCTCGGGGCCGCCCTGCAGGTTGGTTCAGAAACAAGCAAGTCAAATCCAGATTGTGGTCGATTGACAGATCCACAACCTTGGCTATTAAGATAAGTATTAGAAAGTGCGACTCGGACTGAGTAATTGGTCATGGCCCGAACCAATTACTCAAGCCAAATCCGAGTAACTCAATCAATTAGTATCAAGTACTATAGTAGCAAAAAAAAGGTTAAAAAATAAAAAAAATTTCAAATAGAAAATGTATGTTTAAAGTGAAATTAAGTAAACACAATAGAATTTATAGTTCATCAAAAAAGATATCATTTTACCTTCAAAACCAGGCGTCAAAAATATTCAAGTTGGACTCAGATCTTTCTGACTTGCACGGCCTTTCACTTGAAAACTTTACCCTCCCGCGCTTCTCTCTCTCATCGATGAAGCCTCTCCTCCGCAAATGCCTCATTCTCTCTCTCATCAACAAGCAACATGGTCTCCCAACACACAGGCCTCTCTCTCTCATCAACAAGGTCTCTCCACACGAAGGCTCTCTCTTTTTCTCTAGCCTCTCATCAGGTTTGTTCCCTCTCTCAAACCCCTCTCTCTCTCTCTCTCTAAAAGCTTCTTTGAGATAGGTTTTCCACCCGAGGCACCTCTTTTCTCTGTAATTTTTTTTCTTGTTTAAAGTTTAGTATTTGGGTCTTATTCTTTGCCATTTGATTTGTTGATTAATCTTCTGCATCGGGTTTTTTGCATTGTGAAATTGTTTTTTTTTTATGGCTCAACGTATTTTACTGGTGTGATTGTTATAAATTACGGAAGAATTTTATTTCTGGTTATTTTTTGTTACAAATCTCTGTACATAGTCATGATTCTCTTCCTATGGTATTTGGATTTTGATGATCTCATAAGTGCTTAAAGCGAGAGAATATACAGGGAACATCTCAATTATTTTTTTCTTTTTTCTGAAAGTTTGGGCGGAGTTTGATTGAGTTATTTTTATTTAAAAATTTAAACCCCGCAAAATTTGGGGATGCTACTTGTTTTTCGACCTTCTCAGAAGTGCTTTGTACCAACCAGTGTTTGTTCTTGATTATATATTGATGAGTTTCACCTCTAACCTGACCTATTCTTATTGAAAATATAACTATGGCGTAAGGTTGCTAGAGAGAACAAGAACCATTATACTATTGCTTTAACTTTCCAGACATTTGATTGACTATTTAGAGTGATTTTCTGATATTTGATGAGTCAATTTTTTACCTTTTTCTGCAATTTGTTTTCCAATTTTTTAGCAAAATTCAAATTACTCGAATTTTTGCCTCATGAGTCTTGAGTAATTGTATTGCCAAATTTTTCGTTTTTTTTTTTTTTTATGTTGAGAAATATTTTTTGCAATTTTATTTTTAGATCGGGAGCTGTAATAGTGTTGGGTTTATGATTTTCTTGAAAGTAGATTTGTTAATTCTGATTTATGTGTGGATATTGGATACTGGCTTTGGGCTATTTATTGATGCATTTGTTGCAGTGAATGTGGTTTGTTGCATTCATTGAGTGATTTATTGTCTGTGATATATGTGAACTTCTATAGAGTGCATTTTATATAAGTCAAGATTGCGTAATGATTTCTAAAAATTTAAATTCCAGTCGTACATCTCCACTTTACCCATCCAGCTCTGATAATTTAAATTATTTTCTTAACTTTAAATTAATTATAATAAATTTATGTAATTTTATTTTTAATATTTGAATATCTTAAAAATATTTAATCCTAATTTTAATAATTTTATAAAATTTTCATAATAATAAGTATGAAACCATACTTATTATTATCATAATACATGAATTACTATATTAATATTAATAAGATTGTAATAAAAATAAATACATATTGGATTATTTATAATTATGTTATTCATGAAAAAATCTTGCTTACTTTGTTATTACTTTATTAGTATACGTTATAACTGATAAAGACATCTTCAGGTTAAATTGGTTTATTAATTTTTTAATTATAAATTTTAATATTTAACTATATTTAATATCACCTTTAATTTTAAAGAATTTGAGTTTTTAAAAGTATGGTCATAAAATTTATGTATTTTGAAATAAATATTATAAAATAACTTGCATTTGGTATTTTATGCGGTAGAAGATGCACTTTCTATTACTTTATTTATATGTGATGAGGCCCATGTTTTGAATGTGAATAGGCCTTCTTCATAGATGCCTTGTGTAAATGCTTTATTCCAAATACCAAATATAAAGATGAAAATATATTGCAAGGCTGTCCCAAAGATTTCCAGTATTGAAACCACATTTAATACAATGATTTTTTTTTTTATATATTGTTAAACTCCCACAACCCCCAAATTTACAAAAAAGATTTTATTTTTGTTTTTTTTTTTTCTGGTTAAGCTCAAAGAAAATTAATCCTAAATCTACAGAGAATTTATATTTTATTTTCGTATTTTTTCTTTCTTTCCTGGTTATGCTCAAACAAGAAAACCCCCAAATGCGCAGCAAGAGTATGTCTTTATGTTTTAGGTTCATTTCTGTGTTTTTGCCCATCCTGGTTACATGGTTTATTTATTTATTTTCTTGCTGGTTATGTGAGTTTATTTATATATATATTTTTTCCTTGCTGGTTATATGAGTTTATTTTCTTTTCTAGCTGGTTTTCATTTTTTCCTGCTCGTTATATAAGTATTAAACTTGGACTGGGTACTGAATTGGCCTTCTTCCATTGATTATATTTTTTTGTTGTTTGTGTTTGAAATCCATTGTTGTTCCCAGTTAATTTCGCCCAATTTATATTAAAATATCTGTTATACTTTTATTGAAATGCATGAATGGGAGGTTTTTATCTTCATTTTGGAGGGTTAATTGAGCATGTTTTTGTAGAATTCTCAAACTTCGGGCATTTAAAAAGGATCCATAGCGTGGGCTGCAACTTGATTTTGAGATTTATTTTCATTTGATAGCACTGAACTCGGAGTTATTTGCTGCATAATGTTGGGGGTTTGTGGATGGATACTTTAGATTTTTTTTATGCATTTGTGCTGGATCTATCTGGATTTTCCTTTCCCTATCTCTCTTTCTCTTTATATACTGTCCGTTCTTGCTTTCACGAGTTTCTCTATTTCTTGTGATGAATTATTTCTTTTTATGCTCTCTGTAATTTTATGTTCATGCATTGTTTCTTTAGTTGGATGAAGCTAATCTTTTCTGATAAAAAAATAGGTATAGCTCTTTTTTTCTTTTGTTGTGACTTGTAGTGTTTTCTCTGTTCCTAAGTTTGTGAAATTACATACTATATTCTTTAAGGTATTATGCGGTTTTATCAAATTTTTTGAAGAAGATTCTTCAAGAACCAATATAGCTCAAAATCTGGTAAAGAAAATTGTGCATGAGATTTAGAAGTTGAAATTGAGATGTGTACCTACAAGTTTAATGGTTATTTTTATGACATTCGTTTCTTCCAAAGAAATTAGATTTGTCATTACAATAGATGGTTTAGTTATTGCATGCCATGTATTCCTTCTATTCCATTACTTGTGTCTTCTCATTATGCTCTCTTCTAGTTTTTTTCGCTTAAGTTTGCTTGTACCTAACTCCGCCTTGATTGGCCCCATGCTAGTCGTGCTGGTCCCAAGCCTGGGTAAAAGAGTAGGGTTGGGTAGGCAACTAGTGTAAAACTTTGCCTTGCCTTTTCATGAATTCTGAACCTATTGGTGGAACAGGATTTTTGTAGGCAACCACAAATAGTTGGGATAAGGCTCAAATGAATCTTGTTGGTACTTTTTATTTTTGCTTTTCTTTGCATTAGCTGAGTGAACAAGATATTTGATTTGGAGAACTTGTTTGGGAATTTATTATAAGGATTAAGAAGTTTAATTTTTTTGGTGATTAACTGTGTTAGAATTGAAGCTGCTAGGCTAATTCTGTGTTTATATATGAACTTTGATAAGTTTGTGCATGCATGTTTTGTGATATTTCTGTTTGTTTTTTTTTTGTGGACTTGCATCCCTGGTCTTTCTGGTTCTTTTTTTGTCGGTGTATAATTTATCCATGTTGTCTTTTTTGTTATTTTTATCTTTTCGTAATTAATGAATGTTAAGGCTTGAATAGTACTTAGCATACCCAAGTCCTGGTTCAACTTGGCTGAATCTTCATGTGAGTCATACGATCTTGAATAATAATTTTGTCTTGAGTTTGTTTTCTGGTTAAAACACTTGAATATCATTAGGTTGGATATTATGCATCTTGGTAAGTCAGTTTATGGTGAGTTCTATCTTGTCGTTTGTGTGTGTATCCTCTATTGGCCATGGACTCCTCATATATTGCATCTCATTGCAATATCTCATAGTATGTATGAAACTGGTTGAAGTGGTTTTCTTGACAGTTGGGAGTTGTCAATTGGTTTGTGTTTATATCTTGAATCCACATTGGTTTTACAAAAGAGTTAGAAACAGCCACCATTTTCTATTTTTTGTAGAATGGCAAATTAGCATGTTGTGAATCAACACAGTTTAAATTAAAAGACTTCTATCAAGATAATGCTTGCTATGGAAACTTCTATTTTTGGGTTTTTGCTATCTCATATTTCTCCTTGATTTTGTTAAAGCATAAAGTTAGCCTTTTTGAATTTTCCGATTTGGTGGTATGGCCTCGTCTTCCTTTTTGGAATCTTAGGAGGGAGAGAAACCAAGTCTCTTTGGTGGTATGGCCTCTTCTTCCTTCTTGTTTTTCTGAAATTTTTGATGTTTTGTGAGGTTTTTTGATTTCTTGTGAGTTTTTTATTGGTTCATGTTTGGTAGATGATGTTATAGTCTAAATCTTTATGAGATGGGTTTTTCTATTTGATTTGATTGTTGAGCCTTGTTAAATTGAAATATTTCTTGTTTGATGGGTAATTTATAGGCATCATGGCTTTTGTTTGCCTAGATCTTGGCTGAATGTGCAAACTGATCTTCATCAAATTTGTTACCATGGAAACTGAAGTTTCTGGTCCTTGTAGTGAAGTGGATTTTTTGAATAGCGTTTTGTTTTGGTTGAATTGCATTGAGCCTTGAATTTTACTTTCTTTTTAATTTGAATTTGGAAGGATAAAATAATGTGTATAACTAAAATGGACCAGTTATGTATTTTGAATGCAGGATAGACTGTTAGTATGGATCTATCTAATCTATATGATATCTATGTCAGATATTATGTTGCATATGTAGCAGCCTTGTGTTGTGCCTGGTACTACTATACCTACTTGACATCTAGTTCACACATGTTATTTTATTGGTGCTGCATTTGTTTCATATTTATTGGAATCCCATGAGAACAATTGCTTTAATTTATTACGTATGGATACAGATGCCTTTCTAGGCTGGTGTACTAGTGTGATAGCAATTTCTATGTTTATGTATTTCATAAGACATTTCTTGTGGCAACCTTTTGATATGGATATATTTTTTTCTTTTCTGGTTACGTAGTTATAAGAACTAATTTCAATCTCAACCGTACATTTTATAAGAAATGCAGTAGATGGGACTAGCAAGAAAATCTTATTCAAAATATGCATTTTCACATCAATCAATGACATACATAATGTACAGTTAAAATAGGCAGTTTCCAGCGTTCTCAATACCAAACAGGTGAAAATACGACCACCACAGTTCATCAAACAAGCATCCCAGCTTTTAGGCTACCAATTTTCACTTCCCTCCCATAATCCAGGAAAATAGGATTTTGTTAGGGAAACTACAAACAAAGTTATCAAACACAGCCTTAGTTATAACCACTTCATACTCGCTATGAGCAATGGACTTCGACCTTTTAAAACCCTAACTTCTCTCTCTATAAATTTCATGACTTGAGAACCCAAGTCTTTGAGAAAGACCCTAGAATCTCGTACCATGATTAGGGTTCCCACCAATGATTTATTCATCACTTTATAAGATATTTGAGATGCTTAACATTGAAGAAGCTGTGTTTTTTAAAGGTTTTAATGGAGGGATTGAAGGTTTCGAAGGTGGATTTGACTACTTATTTGCCCCCTTCTTCTTCATCTAATGCACAAAAAGGGCTTTTGCACCAGCTTAGCTTCATATTGTTAAGGTATTTTGTCTTCTTTTTCTTTGTATTATTTTCTGCTTTTGGTTGTGGTTGCAAACTTAGATGACAATTTAAGACTTTGTTGTTTTTTAGGGCAATTTTCTGTGATTTATCTCTTTTTATATGTGTTTTCTGCTTGAACATTGCAATTTCTGAGAAAATGTGATCAAAATTAGCATGTTATTTCTTAGTAGAATATTGGTGGTACAAGTTATGACTCTTTTTTGAGTTCAATTATTGAAAAATAGAAACAAAGCACTACAAAGGATAAAGAATTTGATTCCTTTAGTCTAATTTTGGTGAAAGGTGAAAAAGAAATGAAATAGCAATACAAGAAATAAAAAGCTGTTTATTTTGTAAGAATTTGGGTATATATATATATATATATATATATATATGTTAGGGTGTTCACACTATGGAGTAATTTATTATTGTACTGAACAATTGTTGGACGCATATATACCCTTGTTTTGTATATGGAGTTTTCTTTAGTAATGGAATTTTGATAATTAGGATGGGTGTGACATCATCTACATGGGGTGTGACATCACCTTTCCTAATGACAAAAAATACCCTTATTAAAAAAATGCTCCATGTACAAAACAAGGGTATAAAAGTTTCCAAAATTGTTGAGTACAATAATAAATTACTCCATAGTGTGAGCACCCTAACATAACCCATATATATATACTCACATGAGCTTCTCTGAAATAAAAAGCTGTTTATGTTTTAAGAATTTGGGAATTTCCATGGGCCATATATATATGGAAAAAGTTTATATAAGGTTGAAACCTTAAAATGTAGAATTACATTTTCATCTAAAAAATCCATCGAAAAACGTTGTTTTAATGTTGAAATACCCTCTAATTGATCATATGGACATCAAGATGTATGAATATGAAAAAAAAAAAAAAAAAAGATTTTGAGTCCCAAAATAGTGCATCTTGCAACACATTATCTAGACCGTCTATTTTCAATATTTTTATATGTTTGTAGATCTACTTGATTTTAACCATTTTTGGAGTTTAAAATTTTATAATTAGATTTGAAAATAGATTTAAGATAATCCTAGTACTTCTTTTCACCAAGATTACATGTTATGATAAAATTTGGAGGTGCGCCTTAATTGGATTATTTATGGTTGCAACCTTATAGAAACCACACCATATATATAAGCTCACATGAACTCTTACATTTTCATAATTTTGCTAAAAAAAGTGTGTTCATTTGGGTATTTTGAAATGATCTATTGCTTCTTATTCATGACTAAGAAAACAGAAAGTATTGTTTATTTTCTTGAAGGTATTGATATATTGTTTCTTATTTTGCAGGTTTAATGAAAAATTTGATGGAGTAGTCTTGGCCTATCATGACTTGAAAATAAAGGATAAAATGGCCATGGTTCTTTCAGGGCTGTCTCCATATTTTGGTGTGAAATTGAAAGCAAAACTGTTACTTTTCTCCCCAAAGCCAGGAATGCTTCTAGGTAACTTTTATGATTCTTAATTTACACTATGTCGAGGTGCTTCATGTGTTTATGGGTTGAGATGCTTTCCTCTTTGGCATATCTTGCCATTGTCTGATTTTCGTGCATGGAGTTAAGTACATTTTTTTATTGGGGAAGTGCCATGCTAGGCCTGGTTTTCATTGCTTCCATCTTTGGCATATCTTTCCTCTTGCAAAAGAAATAATGATATGTACATGTTTGTAGTTTTGTTACATACGTTGAAGCAAATGAAAACTCATGAACATGATTATAAAGTAAAAAAACTTTATGGATAGTGATCAATGTTGAATTAACTTAAATGAATCTATGACATTGAATGATTCTATCTAGTTGTTTAAAACCAGAACTCTTTAGGGTCCTGAACCCGAGTCTGGAAACTTGGACTTGCCCAAGTCTATCAAGGACTCTGGCAGTTCCCATGGTTTTGGTGTCAGATTTCGTAACCTGCGAATTCAGAGTAATTTGGGCAAGTCCGAGATGGACTCCCCGAGTTTTTGATTCACTGGTGCTATCATGTGGACATGATCACTTATTGAAAATAAAAAAAAGATTTGATCTTTGATTAGAGATTAATTTGGTTTCTTTTGTGATAATTCATAGCATGAAAGCTAATGGGCTTCTCGTTTTCCTCTAGATGCTAGTGCATTATTATATCTCTTTGTTGACCAAGTAGAGCCCATTGTGCTTAGGTACCCACTTAGGTTTTGGGGGTCATGAAAAGACTTTATGGATGGATGCTTTGTTCTTTCTTTTCCATACTTTTCACAATGCTACCTCGACACTTCAAATGGGGCTGGGTGTGGCGGTCGAGAGTTGAGACATTTCGACACCTAGACACCTGCATAGACACAGCCTCGACACGGTAATTTTAAAGTACTTTTAGAGTGTTTTAAAAGTTGTACTTTGCATAAAATGCCAGCCTGGGATTGGAACCTTGGATGTGTTGCACTTGCAAAGGGATTGCAAGCGCTACCACCACGCCAAGGTAACATTTGTGCTGATATAATATAGGAAAAAAATGCCTTAATAACAATGCACCTTAATAGAAAGTTTTAATAAAATTTATAGTATAAACATAGTCATTCACTAGGAAAAAAATGAATATATATATATATATATATATATATATAGGAAAAGTCTTAAAAACACCTATAGGCGAATTGCTACAGTATTTCGCCCCCATCAGGGACACGCTATGTCCGTGACGGTTTTGCCTAAAAATCGCCACAGACCTACAGGGGCTGTGGCGGTCCCCGTATATTTTTTGCGCCAATTTTTGTATGAAAAAAATCCCGTCATGGACATGCTATATCTGTGACGGCCCTTAATCCACGCCGTCTGATTTTTCGGACGGCGTTGAGCCTATGGGCGAAAATACTGTTCATTTTCGCCCATAAGCGTTCTGTAGTCTCTTCCATATATATATATATATATATATATATATATACAAGAAACTAAATAGAAAAGAAAAAAAGCTAAAGAAATAGATGGATATAAACTTTTGTATACAAAAAAAGATAATGATAGAAATGGCATAGGCGTAATAATAGACAAAGATTTAAAAGATAAATTATTTACTACTAAATGGATAAGTGATAAACTCTTATTAATTAAACTTGTATTAGGGGAAGAGATAATTAACTTAATTAGTGCCATATCCACCACAAGTAGGATTAGATGATAGATTTAAGAGATAATTTTGGGAGGACATAGAATAGTCCAAGACATATCAAATGGAGAGGGGACCTTTTAGGAGGGGACTTAAATGCTCATGTAGGGAAGGAAAGTAGAGGATATAAAGGGGTACATAAGGGATATGGATTTGGGGAAAGAAATGACATGGGTGAGGCTATAATAGATTTTGCTATGGCCTACGACCTAGCAATAACAAACATTTACTTTAAAAAGCAAGATGATTCACATAAAGGCCCGATAGACCTCTTTCTAGTTAAGAAGGTAGATCAACCATCATGTAAAGACTGCAAGGTTATCTTAGGAGAGAGTTTGACTACCCAACATAGGCTTGTGGTTATGGACGCTTTCATAAAGACAAGGAAGAGAAGGGGTGAAAGTAATAGGGGTTCAAGAACTAGGTGGTGGAATTTTAAGAGTGAGAAAATAGATTTATTTAGGGATAAAGTAGTTGAAGAGAGAAAATGGCAACATGATGTCAATGAGATATGGAATAAGATGGCTTATTGTATCAAGAAAGTGGCACAAGAAGTTTTAGGATAATCTAGAGGGAAAAAAACTTCGATAAGGAAACTTGGTGGTAGAGTGATGAGGTTTAGAAGGCCATAAGCGAAAAACGATCATGTTATAAAACTTGGAGGTATAATAGAAATGATCAAAACTTACAAGAATATAAAAATGCTAAGAAAAATGCTAAGCAAATAGTAAGCAAAGCTAAACTTAAGCCATATGATAATCTATACAATAAACTTGAAACAAGATAAGGTGAAAAAGATATCTTCAAATTAGTAAAAATAAGAGAGAAAAAATGTAGGGATCTACCATATTAAATGTATTATGAGTGATGATCAAAGGGTCTTAGTGAAAGATGACGAGGTCAACGAAAGGTAGAGAGTTTATTTTAAAAAATTATTAAATGACCAACACAATGGGAACATAGCGATAGAAGGAATTGGTGGTATAAATGACAGCGGATGTCATAGATACATTTGTTGGATTAGGATGTCGAAAGTAAAATAAGTTTTGAAAAGGTTGAAGATAGGAAAGGCTTTAGGACCAAATGATATACCAATAGAGGTTTGCAAGTGTATGGGGGAGATTGGTATTGACTGGCTGACGAAGCTGTTCAACAATGTGTAGAGAACAAAGAAAATGACAGACGAATGGAGGAAAAATATGGTGGTACCTATTTACAATAATAAAGGAGACATACAAGATTGTGCAAACTATCGAGGGACCAAGCTTATGAGCCATACTATGAAGCTCTGAGATAGAGTGATTGAGCAACGATTAAGGAATGAAACGAGTGTATCTTAAAACCAATTTGGTTTTATGCCAGGAAGGTTAACAACTAAGGCTATTTTCCTACTTAGGCAACTGATTGAGAAGTTTAGGACGAAGGGAAAAGACCTCCACATGGTCAATAAATCATCTAAAGAATGCTTATGACAGAGTACCTCGAGACTTGATTTGACGGGTGTTGGAAAAGAAAGGAGTTTTCAGACACTACATCGACTTGGTGAGAGATATGTATAATAGAGCGCTAACTAGTGTACAAACAACTAGTGGAGAGACGAGTGAGTTTTCAGTGACAATAGGTCTATATCAAGGGTCAGCATTAAGCTGTACCTCTTTTTCTTAGTTATAGATGACTTAACTAGGTACCTACAGGATGAGGTACCGTAGTGTATGTTGTTCGCATATGACATAGTTTTGATCTACGAGGCCGAATTGGCATCAACACAAAGTTAGAACTTTGAAGGGATGCTCTAGAATCCAAACGTTTTAAAATTAGCCGGACTAAGATAGAATATATGACCGCAAGTTTAGTAATAATAGGAGTAGAGATGAGGAAGTAGTTAAGATTGACAACCAAGAAGTACAAAAAGACCGCACTTTCGATATCTTGGGTCAATAATCCAAGAAGATGGGGAGATTGAGGAAGATGTCACACGCATAATTAGAGTTGGGTGGGTGAAGTGGAGATGTGCAACTAGAATTTTATGTGATCGCCGTATACCAATTAAGCTGAAGGGCAAGTTTTATGGGACAATTGTGAGACCTGCTTTGCTCTATGGGACTGAATGTTGGGCAGACAAAAAACAATGTTATACCCATAGAATGAATATAGGGGATGAGGATGCTGAGATGGATGAGTGGTAAGACAAGAAGGGATAGAATTCAAAATGAATTCATTGGGGAGATTTTAGGTGTGGCACCAATAAGAGATAAGATGAGAGGGAGTAGACTTAGATGGGCTAGCCATGTGTGTCACCGACCAAGTACAACACCTGTTAGCAGGTGCGAGTTAGTTCAAGTGGAAGGACTTAAAAAGGCAAGGGATAGGTCTAAAAGGATGTATTTGGAAGTAGTTCGAAACGATATGGGGACATATGGCCTCACTGAGGGTCTAACCTTTAATAGAGCTGAATAGCGGAGTAGGATTTGTATAGCCGACCCAAATTAATTGGAAAAAGGCTATGATGATGATGATATATATATATATATATATATATATATATATATATATATATATAGTTGTACAGGCTTGTCGAGACCCATTAGGTTTTTAGACTAAAGTACTAGACATGCAAGACACATAATAGACACAACACCCGTGTCTCTTCATGTAACATTGACTTTCTGTTCATTGGTCTCTGTTTTTCTTTTGTACCGTACACTTTTCACGGTTTCTTTTACTTGTTTATTGTGATTTTTACAAGAAGAATAATGCAAATGGTTTTACACCTGGATGTATCCATTGTTGTTGGAACTATATTAGTCCTCGTATTTGGTCCTTCCCATGATTTTTTATATGATTATACTACACTACGACCACCTATTTATTGTGATATTTACAGAAGAATGCCGGGAATTTGAACTTTTTAGGAGGTTTAAATGTGGACTCATGAAATAAAGGACTGCATGCTTGATCGATGCTCACGTATCTCTCTCATGCTTGTATTCCAGAAGGAACGGTAAATAAGCTTGGAAAGGACTACATCAGTATCATCGTCCTTGGGATTTTCAATGCAGGCATTGCCATCACAGACATTCGTGAATAATTCCATTATGAAAGAGATGTATGTACTTTGTGATGACAAAATTTCTAGATGTTGAGCTATTTAGGAAGTATAGGCCATATTTTCTTACTCGCTTCTTACTTATTCAGGGATTGATATGACTCCCAAGTGTTCTTCCACATTTTGACAGGAAGATGGTGAGCCAATTTGGGTCAGTACAGATCATAGGGACCATGTTATTAGAACTGGAACAGTGTTACGTTTCTTGGTTGAGAGGTAAGATTTTTTGTTCGTGGTCATGTTTGCCTTGAATAATTTGGATGTTATTCACGTGAATGTCGTTAGCTATTCAATTTTCCTATTATGTACACGAATGCCATACATGCACACATATATTTTGCATTCGCATCCACTTGTATCAAAAAATGGGTTGTACTGTGCAGTGTGATGGAGGATATATTCATAGAAATTTCTGGGTCCCTGAAGCGGTCTAACACAGGATGTGTTCGTTGGTTATCTTCTCATGAAGTAGAAAGTGCCTCGACTCACAAAGGTTTTGAGATTGTTTACACAATCTTATTATTTGCATAAGAAAGTTAATGTCTTCTTATCTCATGCTGATACCTGTCAGTGTTTCAGGAGTCACAAGAAACATAAGTCTAAAGAGAGAAAGCCCCATGATCATGATTCCATGCAAGATGATACAAGAGAAGATTCGAACTCCCATAAAATGAGAAAAGCAAAGAGAACGGTTGTCTGAAAATGTTGAAAGTTGAAAGTTGAAAGTTTTGGGATTCAACCAATGTTGTTTCTCCTGCATCAAGTGCAAGTAACCTTTAATTTAAAATTGGTTTTGTACCATATTTGTGGTCGGATGATTTTTTTCCATAGCATTACTTTTACAGAGAAGAGACTTATTATATAAACTCATACACTGATGAATGTCTTCACAAATAATTTAACTTAACTGAGAGGCTTGAAATATTATACAACAATTCTTATCTTTATGTTAGATCAGTGGCCTGTGTTAGGCCTTTGGAGCCAATGTCTGGTTTTGGAATCAGACATGGTGGGCTAAGGAAATCAGATTTGTATTCAGATCTGAGCATGAAGAAGTAAAACTGGGAGAACAAATGCTAGGAGAATGGGTGAAAGCAAGTAAATTATCCCAATGCATAGAGAGAAATTACTTGGTAACTGAACAAGAGACACCATTAATGAAAATCATTGAGATTCTTGTTCCCTTGATCTTGGTCCGTGATATGTATTCCGCGAATCTGAAAAAACAATCATAAAATAAAAAAATAGAGAATTAAGGAAAAAACTATTTGGTGCCTTGATAATTCAAGATATTAAAGAAAAAAGCTTCAAAAAGAAAAAGATATTTCAAAAAAAGAAGAAGGATTTAAACATCGATCTAGGTCATTCCTTTTGTAAATTACATGTATCGGGCTAACTTGGATTCATTCAATCTAGGCCAATCATTCTCAGTACGGATCAGTGATTTTTTGAACATTGCCATGAATTGTTATTAACAAAAATTTAGCTTGACGAAAATTTAGCTTGTGTTATTGGAAATAGCCTATGATTCTAAAAGGAATTGTAAGAAATTTGTAAGAGCATTAAATAAAGAAAAAGTATACGATGAGACCATTTACTTTTGGTATAAGGTGGTCCCAATTAATGTTGATCATTTGATATGAAATTGGATGGATGTATTTATTCTGTTGATCAAGCTTAAATCTTAAAAGAAATTTTTTAAACTGTGGCACATTCAAGCAATTAGATTTTAGATGGTTATAGTAATCGTGATCTCTTTGTACCAAAAGTAAATGGTCTTATTGGATAAATAATCAAATCGACAAGGTAATATAAATTGAGAAATGTATATAGTGAGGTTATTAATTTTTTACATAAGGTGATCATAATCATTATTCACCATTAGATGTAAATTTGGGTGGTTGAGGATGTGTCTTATAGAGAACATAAAAAGAAATTATTCATCACACAAAATAGAGAAACCCATGAAAGCAAGAATGTACAGTGTATAAAGAGAGAGATAGGGAAAGGAAAATCCAGATTGGCCTAGCACAAATGCATAATAAAAATCTAAATTATCCATCCACAGACTCCCAACATTATGCAACAAATAACTTTGAGTTCAGTGCTATCAAATGAAAATAAAACTTAAAATCAAGTTGCAGTCCGTACTATGGATCATTTTTAAATGCCCGAAGTTTGAGAATTCTACTAAAAAATGCCCAATTAACCCTCCAAAATGAAGATAAAAACCTCTCATTCTTGCATTTTAGTAAAAGTATAACATATATTTGTATAAATTGACCGAAATTAAGAGGGAACAACAATGGATTTCAAACACAAACAAAAAATAATGATAAGATAATAAATAAATGGAAGAAGGCCAATTCAGTACCCAATTCAAGTTTAAAGCAATTTGATGCATATGTTGAAACTCATTGATACTTTATAACGAGCAAGAAAAAATGAAATAAATATAACCAGCAAGAAAAGAAAATAAACTCATCTAAACAGCAAGGTAATATATATATATATATATATATATATATATATGTGTGAGCAATGATTTCATGCAATGGTTGCATCATAGTATAATACAACCACACTTCTAGAAAACCATGATTTTGGCATTTGTATGACTCCAAATTCTGCACACACATTCTATTCATCCTCATAATCAATCTTATGAGGAAAAACAAAATTCAATTTGCACCCTAAAAATAGTAAAAATTAGTACCCTCCAACAACGAATCTCGACCGTCCATTCGGTGAATTTCAAGATCTAGGCATGCGTATAGCATGCTATTACTTCATTAGAGAACTCCACAAGCCACAGAGTCACAGCCATCCTGTTAAAACAATAACATGCATTGTCCCCAGTGGGCTCTCACGCACCAAATACTTCATGGCTCACCTGATGTTCCCTAGCAAGTGTGAATCACTTATCACCTGGCACCTTGCAAAAACCCAACGCATCCCTAATGATGTCTACTTCCCCAATAAAAGCCTCACATATTTTTTTTTTTTACCCTAGTGAGCCTTATGAAGATATAATCCTTCTGACCTATGCATCATCAAGGAGGTGTTTTTATTAAAAAGAAAAAGAAGTCGGGTATGATGAGCATCCGATAAGGATCATCATGAATAAAAGTGAGAGCTTCAGGCGGACATATCGATGAAGCTATGGGTAAGATTGCCAAAAAATAAAATTGGGCATAGTGAAAACCCGCAAGGGTGCCATGAGTAAAAATGATAGGCGGTCATGGCCATGAAGCCATGAGTAAGAGTGTCCTGAAAATAAGAAAACCGGGTATGGTGAAAATATGAAAGGGAATTGTGAGTAAAAACAAAAATTAAAGGTGGAGGTGACCTCGAAGTCACAGGTAACAGAGCCTCAATAAAGAGAAGAAGTTGGTGAAAACCATTTTTATGGTGCCGCTTCTATCCAGTTCAGGTGAAAACCCGAAAGGGCACTTGAACTAATAAATAGGTTGATGTAGCTTTCAACCAAAGGTGACTTCAAGCAATCACAACAAAAGTTTGGAGGTTAAGAAATCAATATCCCTCGTGGGTACCTTACTGTCAAAACCAAAAAGAGCTTAAGCAAATCCAACAGCTTGGGTTTAGTTGGGGCAAAAACCCTAGCTTGGGTGAAAACCACATGAAGATCAGAAAAATTATCAAGATGGCAAGGCATGATAGCCATTTGTGGAAGAGATTCTCCAATCCAAGATGTCAGCAGAAAAGAAATATGAAGAATATGTTGACAGCCAGAGATAGAAGTTCTTATAAGTCACCTGATTACCTAACCCGGATCGATGCCCCGGTTCTAAGGGTAGCCATCTTAATCAATGTGTCCATTGCCGACAGGTTTAGAATTTCAGGACATGCCACCAAAAAGCCCCTAACTAAGCCCGATACATCGGCTGTAAGCCCCCAAAAGAGACCGTCTTACTAAGGCTTCCATTGACGATAGGTTTAGACTTTCAAGACAGGCCACCAAAAAGCCCTTAACTAAGCCCGGAACATCTGCTGTAAGCCCTCAAAAAAGACACCCCCGATGTCATTAGTTCAAATCCTGGGGAAGCAGTTTTGCACCCCATTAAGGGTTCTCTTAGGTTATCTATCCAAACCAACAAAGACAAACCCAAGGTTCAGTGTAAATGAGGAGGAAAGCCTTTAAGCAAGGCACCCCACCACTATCCTTTCAAAAGACAAACACGAGGTTTAGTGTAAATGGGGAAGAAAGCCATTAGCAAGGCACCCCACCACTAGCTCTTTAAAGAAAAATCTGACGAATTAGGAAGGAAGTCTCCACGCAAGGCCCCCGACTGCCTGACACATATGGATTCTGATAGCATTGGGAAGGAATCCCTTAAGCAAATCCCCAGTTGTTGAAACCAAAAATACCAACTAGATCGGGAGCAAGCCCACCAAGGGCACCCACTAGCTAGTCCATTAGGAGGTGTTTTTGAGACAAAATGGTAAGCCCTTCCACAAGGCACCCGATCGGCTTGCTCTCCCAGAAAACGGATTCTAGTGGCATTGGGAAGGAAGCCCTTAAGCAAGGCCCTCAATCGCTAAAGTCCACTTCGGTCACCCCTCCAGGAAGAAGCTTGGTATGGTCTCCTCCTCAAGGACTGTATTGATGCTGGTGATTGAGAAAAAAAACATTTTTCAGAGGCAATAAAGGCGTCTTAGTAAGGATGAGAAAGATGAGCTTCGACAAAACAATTTATTCCAAATTCTACACTTCTCGCTTCTCTCGAAGAGCAGCATTAGGCAAGGAAAGTTGTTATATATTATTTTCTACTTTACTTAAATCTCCGAGTCGCATAAGGTGAGAGCCAGTGATAACCTGGTCCTTCCGGTACCCAAGACATCGCCAGATCATGGGAATACTTGTTTATAATGCAAATATGACAAATCTTCCAATGAAGATCTCTCGATTTTAACACCTTAAACTGATGAAAAGGAAATAAAAGATGGTAAAGAAAGTGGGACAAATCGAATTCAGATCTAAGGCTAGATATGCTCGAAAACGAGCAGATCTGCTCTCAGATCTGTGGCAGAGCCAGCATGATCCAGAGCATCCCAAACATGATTTTAAAGTGAATAAGTAGATCAAACTGAAATTAAAATAGTAAAGAAGAATAAAAAAGAAGAAAGGAAAATGATACCAAATCGGGCCGGATGGTTCGGGACTCCCGAGCCTTTTGGGGCTCGCCCGTATTAGAACCATCCTCTTTTATCTCTCTGACTGGGATGTTTATACACAAATGTCTTCGGTGTGAAGTCTTTAGTTGAGGGTTCTATCCTAAGGGTAGATCTGGGGTTTCTCTGAGGAGGCTAAGGCTTCCTGAGGAATTTCCAAGGTTTTCTCTCCTGTAACTCCCTCAGGTTTTTCAACCCTATGTCCTCTATTTCTTTTTCTCTGCTAGGGTTTTTTTCTCTCTCGATCTACCTCCTGGTTCTTTTTCTCTCTCCTAAGGTTTCTATCTCTCAAGTCCTCCCATCTCTCTCTCCGTAACCCTATAAATAGTCTAAAAAAGATGCTCAAAAGGGGGCCAAAATTGTTGGGGAGAAAAAAATTACGTAACTGAAAAATCCCTAGTTAAAAGGTCCACCTTTTGTGGGTCATGGATTTGGGCGACACAAGTCGTGTCGCCCAGGCGGCATGCCTAGTGTCGCCTAAAAAGGTAAAAAAAAAGTCCAAAACCTTAAAATTCCATTTTGGGACAAAATGGTTTGGGCAACACCGGTCGTGTTGCCCAAGAGACACTGGTAGTGTCGCCCAAATCTGGACGACACTAGGCGTGTCGCCCAATCTAGGCTGGGCGACACTGCTCGTGTCGCTCAAGTCAAACTTGGCCAAAGTTTTTTTTTTAAACAAAAAAAACTTTGACTACATTCCCCACCCTCTTGTGAAGCTACCAAAAAACATTTGGGTCAAAACAGAGTTTTTAATATTTTTAATGAATTTTTTGCTAAAACAGGACATTTACTGGAATGACTTGAGCGACACTGTCAGTGTCCCCCAGTCCAGGCTGGGAGACACGGCTATTGTTTTCCAACTCAAAACTTGTCCAAATTTCCTTTTTTTACACTTTGGTGTTTTCTTAGCCTCTTATGAAGCTCTCAGAGAAAATTTGGATCAAAACGAATTTATTTACTATTTTTAATGATTTTTTGGTAAAACAGGGCGTTTACAAAAATCTAGGTCAAAACGGGGTTTTGCAGGGTTCCGGGGAGGCAATCTTGTTCCAGGTCAAAAGATAAGTTGTGTGAACTATGGATTTTGGGTTTACTAGGATAATGTGGTCCTAAGGGTTCAGAAATCGTAGAATTTTCCAGTTTTAAAATGGGGTGTCTACAGTTGCCCCTCTTTGGCACTCCCTGTCCTTCAAGGGACAGGCGAGTGGCAAAGAAGTAGACACTCTGGCGTTCCCTGTCCTTCAAGGGTCAGGTGAACGTCAAAGATAAAGCAGACGTGTTAAATTTCATTCTGACGTCATGTGGTCAGATGGCACACCAACTGTCCCTCCAAGTCATTTTGCTCACCGAACTCACCCACATAGGGCATTTTTCCTCCTAGGGTTTTCGGGGTTATCAGTGAGTTACACAATGCTTGAAACTTGAGTTGCATTTTCTGGCCATGCCACTTAACTTCAGGGGTTTTGCAGTTTGAAATTTTTATCCCTGACATTTTCTTTGATCTCCTTAGGGTTTCTTAAGGCTATCTATAGGAAAAGGCCTTCTATAAGAAGAGACTTGTCTGGCTGAATTTGAAGAGAGAGTCGAGGCAGCAACACGATAAAAGTGGCAACGTGGTATTCATCATATACTGGTGTCCAAGCTCCTTCGTTTTAGAAAACGTTGTAGAAATTTTGAAAGTAGGGGGAGATTGAAATAGAACCCGGAGCAAGGACAGGTTACTATTTTAACAAAGAAATTAAAGTTTTTAAAATCACAGACATATAGTGAAAATTTTGAAAAGAGAAAGATATATAAAAACCAAAGTTGGTTAGTAGTTTTAACTCTCGCAACCATAGAGCCCTCTAAGCAGTTCAGCGTCATGCAGCGATGGACCATACACCCGACCCTTTTACGTCATACGGGATAGACGTTTGAACAAGGTGGTTGTGCCTTGAACATATTGAACAGGGTGGTTGTGCCTTGAACAACATTGAACAGGGCGGCTGTGCCCTGAACACATCCGACATTTTACGTTATACAGGGCTAAACGTTACCTGTCTCAGCTCTTTTACGTCGCACGAGTTTGATGTTGAACTGGATATACCTGACCTTTAGCATCATTGGCTAGACGTTTGAATAGGGTGGTTGCGCCCTAAACACATTGAACAGGGTGGTTGTGCCCTAAATACATTGAACAGGGTGGTTGTGCCCTGAATACATCCGACATTTTACATCATACGGGGCTAGACGTTACTTGTCCCCGCTCTTTTACATCACACAAGTTTGACGTTTTTCATGTCTCAGCCCTTTAACGTCGCATGAGTTTGACGTTTTTCTGTCTCGACTCTTTAACGTCGCACGAGTTTGACGTTTTTATATCTCGGCTCTTTAACATCGCAAGAGTTTGATGTTTTTCTGTCTCGGCTCTTTAACGTCGCACAAGTTTGACATTTTTCCATTGAAACAGGGTGGTTGTTCCCTGTATCGGACTGTGGTTCGCAGTTTATGCTCATGCCACCTAGGACTGTTCCCTCTTTTTTATTTATTTTTTATTTTTTTGAAATTTTGGAAACTTGGTTGGCAGTTTAGGCTCATGCCACCGTGGAGTGTTTTTATTTTTTTGAATTTTTTTGAAATTTTCTAGAAATTTGGTTGGCAGTTTAGGCTCATGCCACTGAGGAGAGTTTTTTTATTTTTGACTTTTTTAAAAAAATTTTATGGAAAATTGGTTGGCAGTTTAGGCTCATGCCACGGAGGAGCATTTTTATTTTTTTTGAAATTTTTTGGAAAATTTCTTGGCAGTTTAGGCTCATGCCATAGAGGAGCATTTTATTTTAAAAGTAAATAAAAATGTTTGAAAATGATCATAAAAAAACCATGACAAACGATGCTTGATCCTTGGAAGTCCCCAAAAATTGAGTGGGGAAAGTTTTGAGGAAATATTTGTCGGCGACACTGGCCATGTCGCCTGGGCGGCACTGGTGGTGTCGCCAAGGTTTAGACCACACGGCTGGGGTCGCCCACCTTAAAAAAAACTCTTTTTTTTTTATTAAGTGTATTTTGTTGGAAAACTTAAAAATAAAAATTTTGGCAAAAATGTATAGGCGACACCACTGGTGTAACCCGGGCGACACGAGGTATGTCGCGCGGCTGAGCGACACGACCAGTGTTGGCCATAAAAAAAAAAAACATATTGGAAAATTTGAGGGATTAAAAGGGGTTCTTTTGAAAAAAATATGTGGGAAACATGGGTGGTGTCACCGGGGCGACACGGGCAGTGTCGTCGAGGCGACACAGGTAGGTCGCCCAAGTCTGAGTATCGAATTAGGCGACACGGGGCATGTCACCCAGACCTCCAACCCTAAAATTTTTTTTTTTTTTTTTTTTTTTTCTTGATTTTAGGGTTATCTAAACCCACTGTTGGCTACTTTAGATAACTATAGGATGCGTTTTGGGTCAGGTTTCTTTTTATTTATATAAAAATCATCCCTCTTCTCCTTCTTTTCTCATCCTCCAAACTCATCTTTCTTCTTTCATCTTCATCCTCTCCCTTCTTCATCATCTTCCTTCTGTTTTGCAGGTTCTTCTGCCTCACATTTTCATGGCTTCTAGGAAGAATAATGAGATATTCGCGGGCAAGGGGAAGGCTCTTGAGCGAGTTTATGATGGAAGAGAGGAGGAAGACTCCCCTATTTTTCCTAGGGTTAGGCACTTCCCTGAAAATCAGCCCCCTCATATTTCTCAGGGCCTTCCGTCGAGTGAAGTTCCCCGACGCATCAATAGCTTTCCTATTATCGGAGCCTGGTTTCGAGATTGGTTTCTTTCTGCTCGACAGTGGCCCGAGCTCATGGCCCTTCTGGATTCAATTTCGATGATGGGTATGTTGAATATGGCCTCTTGCCATGTGAACTTTCCGCTCCTCGAAGCTCTCGCTGAAAGGTTTAATCATCAAACGGATACCTTCTTTCTTCCTACAGGCGAGACCACACCAACCTTAGAGGAAGTTACCCGGATGGCTTGAACCTAGCCGGGATTGCGTATCAACCTTCCACTGCCACCGACAACCATTCTATCATGAGTGCGCAACTGTTGGGGGCTGCTTATTCTTTACGTGGCCAGTGGGTTGATATGGAGCGGTTGGTCCAGAATCGAGAGTAATCTCGAGCCGCTGAATAGATACATATTTTTCTTTTCGTGCTGTTAGGATCCATCCTTTTTCCAAGTGGTCGTAAGACGGTTCATAGCTCCCTTATTCCCTTAGTCCATTCCTTCTGAGAACGAGCGGGTTACATCATTGTTCCGACCGTGTTGGCGGGCATATACCGAGGACTTCACGACCAGGTCACGCGAGGTGACCATTTTATTGAGGGTAGTGTCCTGATTTTGCAGGTACATTTTGAACACAATCTTATTTTATTTTTCCCCTGGAACGCAATTTTTTGTCCTGTTTTGGGCTCTGGAGTTCATGTTTTTAACATAGGAATTTATTGGAAAAAGCCCAGCTCGATCCAGGAGGTTCTGAGTTGGGCAATCGGCCAGCGTCGCCCATACAGACTGGGTAACACTACCAGTGTCGCCCACATAGGCTGGGCGACACTGGCAAGTTAAACTGCCCCGGATGATTCGGGGGTTCAGGGCTTTTATTGTGTGAGTTTTTAGGGTAATTTTGAGCTCAGTTTTCTACAGGTTTGGGCTATGAACACCTCGTCATTATCCGTCCTCCTCAATCAATGATGGTTGTATATGCTGCTTTGGGACTGGCATATGACAAAACATCAATTATTATTGGCGAGTTTTGTACAAGTTGCCATCTTTCAATTAGGTGATTAAGAGCCTTAAGAACGTGTCCTTATTTTTACCTGCTATGGGGCATTCATGTGTTATACTGGCAGGGCAATTCTTCATAGAGTTCCCTCGGGTTTCACCACATTCAGAATTACACTTCTTTCGGAGAGGTGATCGATCGTCACCCTATCTTTTCGCTTTGTCAGCACTCTTCAGCTCTTCTGATCAAGGAAAGTTTGTCATGGAAGGGGAAGAAGTCCTCTTCTAGTGAGGGGTTAGCTAAGCAAGACAAGCCCACAACCGCTTCGAACTATGATTCTTGGTGGGAACGTGCCTGCCCTCTTCCACTATGCCCCGGATCTTCGATACTTCATGGTGAATCTTCTGCTCCTGGTCAAGATCTTGTGCCTCATCGAAAAGATGATGCCTCTTGTTCAAATAAGCGAATCAAATCAAATGAGGACACATCTGACATCAGCTTGGAAGGGAATAAAGTCGAATTAGCTCGATGGGTGGTCTTCATGGTGGAACTCAAGGAGAAGGATGTTGATCCAAAGTCAAAGACTGAATAGCCAAACTATTTTCTTTTCTTTACTTTTTTCCTTGGCATGAATGAGTTGATCTTGTGATCATTCTCATTTTCAGTACTTTTTCATTATATTGAAGTCCATTGGAACAGTAGAAATTTCAGTATTAGGACCAAGTTTGATGGCGTTAACGCCTGTAATTAGCCAATTTTTAATGGATGAATAAAGTCAGAATTTTGAGATAGTCAAAACTTTGTTTATGTTCTGCTTGATTTCTCTTCTTCTTTTTTTATAATCCCTGTTGGCGGGACTTTTAACTTATACATGTGCAATTGACTCGTTGAAGTAGAGTATAACACTTTATTTGCATGCACTTTCCAAACTGAATTATTACAAACTCAACCCCCTAATTGTAGGGTCATTGTCTCGAATTTCTAGCTATTGGGACATTGTACGCACACACAGGGATGAGCTTGACTCATTTTGCCTCAAGGGATCCAGTCAAGAGAAAAATGCTCCCAGACTAGCCAATATCATCATTGGTGAGGTTCACCCATCTCCAATATGTGGTAGTTGGTAGTTATACAACCATGGAGTGCCTGGCTAGTTTCAAGCCTTCATAACAAGCAAAGGAAGTTGGCTTCGAGAGCGAGGCTAGATTGACTAACAGTTTAACCTCTTGTAATAATGAAGGAAGTCCCTTCTGAAAGGAGAAATCTTTTGAAAATGAATGATTTTAACATTCAAATTGAAACAACATTTTCAAAAGGGATGGGCCTTATAGTTTTACCACCTGTGGCCCCTTTGGTGGTCATTGTCTTTATCAATTTTTACCCAAGGATGATGAGAGGATTCCTTTGTGGGAAAATGAGAACTCATAAATGATGAAGTTGTCTTTTTACCTTTGGATCTTTCATCATCTACTTCACGGATCCATGAAGAGCCCTCTGGATTCTTGCTGGGCTTCCATCTTGGAGGGTCTCGACATTTTCCAGAGTTCGTCGGAATCACTTTGGTTTTCCATTCATGTCACCCTCCTACATCTTTTTGAGTTAGTTCTATTGGGAACCTGCAGGGTTTAGGAGGAGTCTTCATCCTCAGGGTCTGCTTGTGCAATACTATTGGAACTTGCAAGTACTTGTTTGTACTTGAGTGTTTTACATCGAAAGCTCCTTCTTTGAGATCTTTTTATTCTTTTTACCCGTGATGCCTTTTCAGGTTTTCACCACATCCGTTTTTTTGTTTTTTTTATTTTTTTATTTTTCTTTGTAATACCTTTTCAGGTTTTCACCACTTTTCTTAGCCTCGTTACAGGTGGTATTTTCTGTGATACATTGCATTAATGGGGTCATTGAGTTCATACCCCTCCTGATTTTTCATCTTATAAGAATTGCCTGCATACACTTGAGTAACCACAAATAACCCCTCCCAATTAGGTTTGAACTTGCCTAAAGGGTATGGATTTGCAGGAGTATGGAATATTTTCTTGAGTACCATGTCTCCTTCTCTGAATTGTCGAGGAACAACTTTTCTTTGGTATGCCCTCTCGGTTCTACACGGGTAAGAAATGATATTCTGTGTTGCTCGTAGTCGTTTTTCATCCAAATTAATGAGGGCAGCGATTCGTGCTTCAATCTTCTTTTCCTCATCTGAATTTTTATGAATAAGGACTCGGTGAGATGGTATCTCAACCTCGATAAGTAGCATTGCTTCCATACCATACACCAATGAGTATGAGGTCATGCTAGTAGGAGTCTTCTCAGTTGTCCGATAGCCCATAGGGCATCATTTAGCTTTTCGTGCTGATCTTTCCCGCGTTCTATTATTTTGTCTATGATTCTAAGAAGTCTTTTATTTGTAGCTTCTACTTGTCCGTTTCCATGAGGGTAGTATGGTATAGAGAATTTCTATGTTATCCCAAATCTTTTGCACACCTTAGTGACCTTTTCATTTTTTAGATTGGAGTGATGATTGATTAAGGAACACCGAATATGAATACGTTATTGTTCTTTATGAAACGGGCAACATGTTGGCCTTCAATTTTAGTAAATGATGCGACATCTACCCATTTGGTGAAGTACTTTGTAGCCATTAATATAAAACGGTGGCCGTTTGAGGCTTTTAATGATATCATTCCAATGATATCAAGAACCCACATGGCGAAGGGTCATACGGGCGGTGTTGAGTTGAGTGATACGGATTGTGCATGGATGAGGTCTATAGAGTTGACATTTGGGACACCTCGTAACGAACTTCCCACAGTATTCAGCCATGGTGGTCCAGTAATAGCCTTGGCGCCTGATTTTCTAAGCTAAGGCGGCTGCCCCAGAATGACCTTCTTCATTGTGCAACTCTCTTAGTACTTAGTCAATTTCTTGCTGATCGAGGCACCGTAGAATGATGCCATAGAAGGACCTTTTGAATAGGAGATCACCTCTTACTAAGAATCCCATAGAAAACCTTCGAAGGACTTCTTTATCCTTTTTGATAGCTCCTTCATGGTATAAACCATCTTTTAGCAAGGACAAAACATTGTGGAACCACGGTTTTGCCTTAACTAGCGCCTTTGAAGCCACGAGAGACACTTTCCCATCATTCTCCTTTTTTTGCTCTATTTCTTTTTCGATCCTTGGTGGGGAAGGGTCATGTTTGTTTCTAAAGTAGAATGGCAGTGTGGTGATTTCTGAAGGAATATCAACCATCGAAGCAAGGGTTGCAAGGGTGTCAGTGAACCGATTATTTTCCCTAGTTACATGCTGAAAGGTGATTTTCTTAAAATATAGAATCATCTTTTCCACCTTTTCTTGATAGGGTTTGGGTTTTTCTTCTTTCACTTTTCAAATCCCTTTAACTTAGTTTATGACGAGTAAGGAGTCACCAATCACTCGTATTTGCTGGATTTTCATTCCCATGGCATTCTCAAGCCCAGCTATCAAGGTTTCATATTCAGCAACAGTATTGGTATATGGGAAATTCAATCTGATGGCTGTTGGCATTAAAATCTTCTTAGGTGAGCATAGTATGACTCCTATACCTGACCCGTATTTGTTCTATACACCATCGAAGTATAGCTCCCAAATCGAGTCCTCAATTGTGAGGAGGTTCTCATCAGGGAGATCCGTGTTAATGGGAATATTGTCTAGCAATCCGTGTTCAGCTAAGTGGTCAGTAATGGGTTGTCCTTTGACCGATTTTTTAGTGACATAGTTGATCTCGAACTCGCTCGATAGCATTCTCCACATCGTCAGATGTCCGTTGAGGAGTGGCCTCTCCAATAGGTACTTGAGCGGGTCAATTTTTTATATGAGCATGACTGAATGAGATAAGACATAATATATTAGTTTCTGCATGGCCCACACAAGTGTTAAGCAGTGTTTCTCCACATCTGTGTATCTTATCTCATAGTCGACTATGGTTTTGCTGATATACTATATTGTTTGTTCTTTTCCATGGTCATTATATTGTCCTAACATTGCCCCCATGGTCTTGTCTTTCTTCGACATGTATAGGAACAGGGGTTCATCTGAACTAGGAAGACTAAGGATGGGAGGTTTGGTGAGGTACTCCTTGATTTGATCGAACGCTTGTTGGCATTCATTGTCCATATGAATGAGTTGTCCTTAAGGAGTCTATTGACTGGTGCGCACTTATCCGCCAGTTGTGAAATGAAATGCCTTATGGCTTGTATGCGACCTTGAAACCCACAGATTTTTCTGATGTTCTGGGGAGGAGGCATTTCAGTGATGCCTCGTATTTTGGACAGGTCCACCTCAATGCCTCTTTGGCTTATTATAAAGCCTAGTAATTTGCCGAATTCAATTCCAAAGGCACATTTTTGTGGATTGAGTTTGAGTTGATGTTCCGGAGTCTTTTAAAAATGGTTCTCAGGTTGGTGAGATGGTCAGACCTGGTCTTTGACTTGACCAGAATGTCGTTGACATAGTCTTCCATAATGGTATCCATTAGATCGTGGAAGATGCTAGTCATCGCCCGTTGATAAGTTGCTCCTGCATTTTTGAAGCCGAAGGGAATGAATTTGCAACAGTAGGTTCCCCATTGCGTTATGAATGATGTCTTGGTTTAGTCTTTTTCTACCTTGAGGATTTGGTTATAACCCGAGAAGTCGTCCATGAATGACAACATCTCATGACTCGCAGTGTTGTCGACCGAGGCATCTATGTTTGGTAATGGAAAATTATCTTTAGGACAAGCTTTATTGCGATCTCTGTAATCGACACACACTCGGATCATCCCATCTTTCTTAGGTACGACCACTATGTTGGCTAACCATTCTGAATAATGGACGGGGTATAATGAACATTGCATTGAGCAGTTTGTGGATTTCTTCTTTGATTTTGAGCTCGAGTTGGGTCTTTTGACGTCGAAGTTTCTGCCTGACAGGCTTTGCCCGTTGAATATTAGGTGATGTTGTACTAATGTGGGATCTAGCTCTGGCAAATCATCGTATGACCATGCGAAGACATCGCGATATTCCTTGAGAAAGGAAATCACATTTTCTGGGTCCTCAATAGATAAGGAGGTTCTAATCTTGATTAACCTTAGGTCCTTCTCAGTTCCTAAGTTTACGTCAATCGTCTCTTCAATGATAGCCATTGGGTGACCATTGAACCTCTTCTTGAATTGTTCAACATGGAAAGTAAGTTCCTCAGGTTAAGAGATTTCTTCAGACTCTTCACTCTCTTGATCTTCATCTTGGTCATCCAATTCAACATCTATCTTAAGTGAGCGTCGTTTCTTAAAATTCTTTTTCTTTATTATCAGCCTAATCATGTTTTGAATTTTCCACGATTTTTGAAATGTCACAAGAGGTGTCCCTTATGGGACTTGTGAGAGAAATGTGAGGGACCGGACGCCCAGGGGGGTTAGATGGCCACCCTGCGCCTATCCGTTTTCTAGCACCGGGACTTGGAGGTGCCGCGATTCTCAAGATAAAAGAGTGACCAACTAATTTCGTTCTTGAGTTTGAGTAGGCGAATGAGCATGCTCGGCTGTGTTAGAGCCAATTGTGCATACCTTCAAATACAGGTCAGCGAAAAGGTCTTCAATTCCCAGTTCTTGTGTGTGCTGAGAGGTGGAAGAAGAGTTATTCCCTGTTGGGGAATCAAGGATCACTTTTGGTTGTTTTGAAGGACAGGCATCGAGAGGATCGAGGCTTTGAATACCTCCGGATACAAAGCCTGGATAACTTGAAGGCTTCATCCGGCTTTGAAATAAAGTGAGAGAACACCCGAGTTCTCTTTGATCCCCATTTTTAGTTTTGGCTTGGGGTGATTCAGAAAGCACCTCTATTACACCTTGCCCTTGACTCCCCAAGCCTTGTTCTGCTTGGAAGACTTGGGAGAGGAGCATGTGCCAAGCTTCGAGGGATCTTAAACCGTATTGATATTGAGGACCAGGGTCGTCGGCCTCTAGACGTAAGGTGGCACAATCGGCTTGCTCGAAGGAAGCGAGTGGGATTTCTTCAAGCTCGACCCCTATGGCTAGCTTCCTGTTATGTAACAATCCTAAAATTTCCAAAAAAAAAAAAAAAAAAAAAAAAAAAAGGAGAAAATATGCTTATAAATAGGTGATGTTCTGTTTGAGTATGATGGTCCTTGGGGACCATCACTATTTTCAAAAACTTTTACTTCGTTTAACTTTTGCTTGCCTGTTTTGCTTGCCTGTTTTGCTTGCCTGCTTTTGCCTCCTGCTGCTTGCAGCTGGCAACGTCCTTTAGCGGACGTGGTTTTCGTACGATAAAAGTCTACTTTTAACGCGACACCTCAGGTATGAGGTAGAGCGTAAGAAAATAATATAATAATACGTTATAAGAATTTAAATAGGGGATGTGAGCACTCCCACCCTAAAACAAAATTTTGAGATCTCTCTCTCTGGTCGAAACACAGTGAACTTCTCTCTCGAACCAAAATTTTTTATCGGAAGCTCCCTCTCAAATAATTGTGGGTAAGTGACATCGTCTTCCTGAAAAATAGTCTGTTTTTAATAAATAGTGATATTTCCGTCCAGGAACTTTATTTTATCAATTTTGTGTGTAAGTGACATCGTCTTCCTGAAAAATAGTCTGTTTTTAATAAATAGTGATATTTCCGTCCAGGATCTTTATTTTATCAGTTTTGTGTGTAAGTGACATCGTCTTTCTGAAAAATAGTCTATTTTTAATAAATAGTGATATTTCCGTCTAGGATCTTTATTTTATCAGTTTTGTGTGTAAGTGACCTCATTGTCTCGAAAAATAATCCATTCTTTTTAAAAATAAAATGAAATAATTATTTCTGCTTATTAGCATGAATTTTAGGAGCGATAAATTTTATGCGCACGTGACCTCATTATCTTGAAAAATAATCTTTTTAATAAAAATTGTGATATTTTATCTATGTTAGAAATTTTGAATGCTGTAAATTAGAAAAATAAATTTATTTATTTTTCTTGTCTATTGTTAGAAATAAATGTGATATTTCTGCTTTTAGTAAAATTGTGATATTTCTTTCTACTGTTTTGAATATTTAGACATTGTAAAATTCATGTGCAAATGACTGCCTTATTATTTAAAAATTGACATTTTTGCAATTGATTATAGTATTGTTGTGAAATGTTTATTTGTGAATTGATATTCCATAAATTGTGATAATTCCGTATTCTTGAATTTTTATAAGAGTTTTTCTATACATATTAAATTGGCAATTATGCTAGAATGCCTTTACAAACTGCTACCTTTCTAAATTTGAGCCCAAAATATTTGATTGGTTATTTTTGAAATATTATAGAGAGTGACTGTTATTAATGGTTTAAGTGAAATTCATATTAATGGTTTCAGTGATATGTTGAGTACATGATATTGTTGCTTTCGAATGTTTAAAGAGATTTAGAAATAATTTAAGTATGCAAGTGGACTCATCCGGTTCGTCGGTGAGGTATAAGTGGACCTATCAGGGACGCCGGTAGGGTTTAAGTGGACTCATCCGGTACGCCGGTGAGGTATAAGTGGACCTGCAGGGATTAAGTGGACCTATCTGGGACGCCGATAGGGATTAAGTGGACCCATCAGGACGCTGATGGGGTATATAGGTGACCTACTTGGGACGTCAGTAGGGTATTTTGTGAAATCCTTTGAATTATGTACTGCCGTTAAAAGTGTTATAAGCATTTTAATTACTCGGATTAGACTTAATTATGCATTTATTGAAAGTGAAACTGTTGATGCATTTCTGTTAATAGATCTCATTTTGGAAAATATTGCTATCTTTCAATCATGATTATTTTTAGGATTATGATGATCACTTACTGAGTAGCCAAACTCATCAAACTATGGTAAACATTTTTTCTGGATAACTGTGGATTCATTTTGAGTGATAGTCAAGATCAACCTTGGAAGATACTGTTGTTGTACTAGCTTTTTTTATTTACTTTGTAAGACCTCGCCACTGTAAATTTGTCCTATCAATAGATGTATATATGTTTTGTCTGTCACATCTCAGGAATAATAGTATTGTAAATTCTTGGGGTGTGACAATTATGGTATCAGAGCAATAGGTTTAAGATCCTTAGGAAATTTAAAAAGAATATACTTAAAAATCACATTTATTGTGTGTACAGACCGGGATAAAGTTAAGATCCAGAATAGCTGAAGCCAATATGGAAGGAATTCACAAAGCCTTGGAAAATATGGTTGCTTTAATGCAACATCAGATGGAAAACAACAATTCACCTAAGTAGTCAGTTACATGAAATGGTGGGAGCAATATCGAACAATTTAAGAAATTAAACCCACCTTCTTTTAAGGGTGCTGTAAACCCACTGGAAGCCGAGGGATGGATTATGCAACTGAAAAAAATATTCAAAGTTATGGAATGTCCTGATGATAGGAAGGTGGCCTTGGCAGTTTTTATGTTAGAAGGTGAGGCACAACACTGGTGGCGAATGGCAAAAGGAGTATTGGCCAAAGAAAATAAAACCTTGACTTGGGAAGTATTTCTAGAGGCATTTAATGAAAAATATTTCCCAGATTTTATTCGAGACCAAAAAGAAATGGAATTTCTAGAACTAATCCAAGGAAATAAGACAGTAGCACAGTACGAGGCCAAGTTTACTGAATTGGCCAGGTTTGCACCGCATATGATTAATAATGAGGCAAGAAAGGTGAAGAAATTTGAAAGGGGTCTCAGGCCAGCTATTAGAAGCAGAATATCAGTCTTGAAATTAAGAACTTATGCTGAAATAGTGGATCGTGCCCAAATGTCAAAAAAGATTTTGAAGATTACCAAAAGACGAAAAATCAGAACAGTCATGTTAGACCTACATCATCTAATCGACAACAGTTTGAAAGGCCAAACAAGAAGCCAAGGCCCTCGCCATTTCAAAACCCAATAGAACCATGTAGAAAATGTGGGAAAAATCATGGATCAAGCCCTTGTTATTGGAATACCGGAGCCTATTTTAAATGTGGAAAATTGGGACACCAGATTAAACAATGTCCTAGCTTACAGACACAACAGCTTCCAAAGCAGGGAGAGATAGCTCCAAAGCCTCAGATGAAGGGAAGAGTATTTGCGATTACCGAGCAAGACGCTCAGGCCTCAAAATCAGTGATCTAAGGTACTCTTACTATCTTCCAAAAAGTAGCTCATGTTTTGATTGATCCTGGATCTACTCATTCATTTGTGTCACAACACTTCGCATGCCACTTAAAGGTAGAACCAGAACAATTAGAATACATTCTAGAGGTAGCCACACCGATGGGAGATTCAATTAACACCAATATAATGTACAAATCATGTGTAATAAAGATAGAAGAAAAGGAATTGTTGGTTGATTTAATACTCCTGGAAATTCAAGATTTTGATGTAATCTTAGGCATGGATTGGGTCTCTGCATACCATGCAAGTATTGATTGTTATAAGAAAATTGTTACCTTTAGTATTTCGAATCAACCAGTATTTTACTTCAATGGTGTCAAAGAAGACTCCCCATCATATTTAATCTCTTGTATTCGAGCTAATCGCCTCCTTCAAAAAGGGTGTCAAGGCTTTCTTGCCTATATCAAAGAAGATAGGAAGGAAGAAATAAATTTGGATACCACTCCGGTTATCCAAGAATTTCCAGACGTTTTTCCTGAAGAATTGCCAGGATTACCGCCTGACAGGGAAATTGAATTCTCCATTGAATTATTGTCAGGGGTTGCACCAATTTCTAAGGCACCTTACAGAATGGCTCCTGCAGAACTTAAAGAACTGAAACAACAATTGGAAGAATTATTAGATAAAGGTTTTATCAGGCCCAGTGTGTCACCTTGGGGTGCACCAGTACTGTTTGTCAAAAAGAGAGATGGGATTATGAGATTGTGTATTGATTATAGACAGTTGAACCAAGTGACAGTGAAAAATAAGTATCCATTACCTAGAATTGATGATTTATTTGATCAATTACAAGGATCACAAGTGTTTTCAAAAATTGATCTTAGATCTGGATACCATCAACTTAAGATTAAAGGTGAAGATATACTCAAGACAGCTTTCAGAACAAGGTATGGCCATTATGAATTTTTAGTTATGCCTTTTGGAATAACTAATGCACCGGCTGCATTTATGGATTTGATGAATCGAATCTTTAGGCCCTTTTTGGATAAATTTATTGTGGTATTCATCGATGATATTTTAATTTATTCCAAGAATCAGAAGGAACATGAGCAGCATGTAAGAATAGTATTGCAAATATTAAGAGAAAATAAATTGTATGCCAAACTTAGTAAATGTGAATTTTGGCTTGAACAAGTGACATTTTTAGGACATGTCATATCAAAAGAAGGTCTATCAGTTGATCCTTCAAAGGTTGAAGCCGTTGTTAATTGGAAACAACCAAGTAATGTGACTGAAGTTCGAAGCTTTTTGGGATTGGCAGGATATTACAGAAAATTTGTAGAAGGATTTTCTCAAATCGCAATCCCATTGACTCGATTGACACAGAAAAATATCAAATTTGAGTGGACAAGTGAATGTGAGGAGAGTTTTCAAGAACTAAAAGTTCGATTAACTTCAGCACCTATTTTAACTATTCCTGAGGGGAGTGGGGGATTTGTGATTTATAGTGATGCTTCACATAAAGGTTTGGGCTGTGTATTAATGCAATATGGGAAAGTAGTGGCATATGCATCCAGACAGTTGAAAGAATATGAGAAGAAATATCCAATTCATGATTTGGAGCTAGCTGCAATAGTATTCGCTTTGAAAATATGGAGGCATTATCTATATGGTGAACAATTCGTAATATACACAAATCATAAGAGTTTGAAATACCTTTTCTCTCAGAAGGATTTAAATATGCGGTAGATAAGATGGATGGATTTCTTAAAAGATTATGATTGTACAATCCATTATCATTTAGGAAAAGCTAACGTTGTGGCCGACGCTCTAAGTAGAAAATCTACGGGAGTCTTAGCTCATCTAATGATTCAAGAAATGCGATTGTTAGAGGAAATAGTGGATTGGCATCCAACTCCGTCCATTAATGGTGTGGTAAGTATGATTGCCAATATTAAGGCGGAACCCCAACTAATCCAACAGATTCGATTGGCACAAAAGAAAGACCCTCAGCTTATAACAATTATAGAAGAGGTGAAGCAAGGAAAGAGAGATGAATTCTCTATATGTAGTGAGGATTTGCTAAGATTCAAAGGTCGGGTTTGTGTCTCGAATGATGAGAGTGTAAAGAAAGCTATCTTATAAGAAGCACATCATTCTCGTTATACGATACATCCCGGAAGTATTAAAATGTATCAGGACCTGAAGAAAACCTTTTGGTGGAATAATATGAAAAAAGAGGTAGCACTATTTGTGTCTACATGCCTAACATGCCAGCAAGTAAAAGCTGAACATCAAAGGCCCGCTGGGTTGTTGCAGCCTTTACCGGTGCCAGAATGGAAATGGGAGCACATCTCTATGAATTTTGTCTCTGGCTTGCCTAGAACAAATTCAGGACATGATAGCATTTGGGTCATTGTGGACCGGTTAACCAAAGCTGCCCACTTTCTACCGATTCGCACGACGTACACTTTGGATCGACTGGCTCAGCTGTACATTAAGGAAATAGTGCGGTTGCATGGAGTTCCTGTCAGTATTGTATCGAACAGGGATACTCAGTTTACTTCTAAATTTTGGGCTAGACTACAGTCAGCCATGGGGACGAGACTCGCCTTTAGTACTGCCTTTCACCCCCAAACTGATGGACAATCGGAGAGGACCATCCAAACCTTGGAAGATATGCTGAGGGCCTGTGTTATTGACCTTACAGGAAGCTGGGATGACCATTTACCCCTGATTGAGTTTGCTTATAATAATAGCTTCCAAGTCAGTATTCAGATGGCACCATATGAAGCCCTGTATGGAAGGAAATGCAGGTCACCCATATGTTGGGACGAGGTTGGTGAAAGAAAGCTTTTAGGGCCAGAAATTGTCCAGATAACCACAGATAAAATAACATTAATTGATGAAAGGCTCAAGACAGCTCAGTGTCGGCAAAAGAGTTATGCCGATAACCGAAGGAGAGATCTTGAATTTGAAGAAGGTGATCGAGTTTTCCTAAAAATCTCACCAATAAAGGGTATTATGAGATTCGGCAAGAGAGGAAAGTTGAGCCCACGTTACATCGGACCATTTGAAATCCTGGAAAGAATTGGAGGTGTCGCTTATAGACTTGCCTTACCACCCGAATTGGCAAATGTCCATAATGTCTTTCATGTATCTTCACTACGAAAATATCAGCCCGATCCATCCCATATCTTAAAATATGAACTTTTACCGATCAGGAAGGACCTATCCTTAATTGAGCAGCCAATTTTGATACTGGATAGAAGGGTGCAAGTGTTGCGTAACAAGGAGATTCCTTTAGTCCGTGTATTATGGCAGTACCATTCAAGAGAAGAGTCGACTTGGGAACGAGAAGACGAAATCAGAGAAAAATACCCCTATCTTTTTCAGTAATCAGGTACACAAATTTAGAGGACTAAATTTCTTTAAGGAGGGAAGAATGTAACAATCCTAAAATTTCAAAAAAAAAAAAAAAAAGGAGAAAATATGCTTATAAATAGGTGATGTTCGGTTTGAGTATGATGGTCCTTTGGGACCATCACTATTTTCAAAAACTTTTACTTCGTTTAACTTTTGCTTGCCTGTTTTGCTTGCCTGCTTTTGCCTCCTGCTGCTTACAGCTGGCAACGTCCTTTAGCGGACGTGGTTTTCGTACGATAAAAGTCTACTTTTAACGCGACACCTCAGGTATGAGGTAGAGCGTAAGAAAATAATATAATAATACGTTATAAGAATTTAAATAGGGGATGTGAGCACTCCCACCCTAAAACAAAATTTTGAGATCTCTCTCTCTGGTCGAAACACAGTGAACTTCTCTCTCGAACCGAAATTTTTTATCGGAAGCTCCCTCTCAAATAATTGTGGGTAAGTGACATCGTCTTCCTGAAAAATAGTCTGTTTTTAATAAATAGTGATATTTCCGTCCAGGATCTTTATTTTATCAGTTTTGTGTGTAAGTGACATCGTCTTCCTGAAAAATAGTCTGTTTTTAATAAATAGTGATATTTCCGTCCAGGACCTTTATTTTATCAGTTTTGTGTGTAAGTGACATCGTCTTTCTGAAAAATAGTCTATTTTTAATAAATAGTGATATTTCCATCTAGGATCTTTATTTTATCAGTTTTGTGTGTAAGTGACCTCATTGTCTCAAAAAATAATCCATTCTTTTTAAAAATAAAATGAAATAATTATTTCTGCTTATTAGCATGAATTTTAGGCGCGATAAATTTTATGCGCACGTGACCTCATTATCTTGAAAAATAATCTTTTTAATAAAAATTGTGATATTTTATCTATGTTCGAAATTTTGAATGCTGTAAATTAGAAAAATAAATTTATTTATTTTTCTTGTCTATTGTTAGAAATAAATGTGATATTTCTGCTTTTAGTAAAATTGTGATATTTCTTTCTACTGTTTTGAATATTTAGACATTGTAAAATTCATGTGCAAATGACTGCCTTATTATTTAAAAATTGACATTTTTGCAATTGATTATAGTATTGTTGTGAAATGTTTATTTGTGAATTGATATTCCATAAATTGTGATAATTCCGTATTCTTGAATTTTTATAAGAGTTTTTCTATACATATTAAATTGGCAATTATGCTAGAATGCCTTTACAAACTGCTACCTTTCTAAATTTGAGCCCAAAATATTTGATTGGTTATTTTTGAAATAATATAGAGAGTGACTGTTATTAATGGTTTAAGTGAAATTCATATTAATGGTTTCAGTGATATGTTGAGTACATGATATTGCTGCTTTCGAATGTTTAAAGAGATTTAGAAATAATTTAAGTATGCAAGTGGACTCATCCGGTTCGCCGGTGAGGTATAAGTGGACCTATCTGGGACGCCGGTAGGGTTTAAGTGGACTCATCCGGTACGCCGGTGAGGTATAAGTGGACCTGCAGGGATTAAGTGGACCTATCTGGGACGCCGATAGGGATTAAGTGGACCCATCAGGACGCTGATGGGGTATATAGGTGACCTATTTGGGACGCCAGTAGGGTATTTTGTGAAATCCTTTGAATTATGTACTGCCGTTAAAAGTGTTATAAGCATTTCAATTACTCGGATTAAACTTAATTATGCATTTATTGAAAGTGAAACTGTGGATGCATTTCTGTTAATAGATCTCATTTTGGAAAATATTGATATCTTTCAATCATGATTATTTTTAGGATTATGATGATCACTTACTGAGTAGCCAAACTCATCAAACTATGGTAAACATTTTTTCAGGATAACTGCGGATTCATTTTGAGTGATAGTCAAGATCAACCTTGGAAGATACTGTTGTTGTACTAGCTTTCTTTATTTACTTTGTAAGACCTCGCCATTGTAAAATTGTCCTATCAATAGATGTATATATGTTTTGTCCGTCACATCTCAGGAATAATAGTATTATAAATTCTTGGGGTGTGACATGTTATGTATGCTAGGATTGAGAAAAGCAGGGGTTCAACGCACACCTTCGCGACGCCATTTTTCATTGGAGATTTGAGGCATTGATGGAGTGTAGAGGCATTCATAACATTTTTGTGTAGCCACGGTTTTCTTAGAAGCATGTTGAATAAAGGTTTTATGTCTAAGACATAAAACTTTATCACTTGGATGACCAAGCCGATCTTATGTGTGAGAGGCAATATGCCTTTAGCTTGTCTCTTGGTCCCGTCGTACGCACCGATAGTTAGTTGACATGGCTCGAAGTCATCCGGGCTTTTGCCTATCTGCTTCACCATTTTCATAGGGCATATGTTTAGGAATGCCCTATTATCAACAAGCACTCTCTGTATTTCATATCCTTGCATGAAAACCGTGATGTGCAGAGGTTGGACATGAAAACAGTTGAACCAGGCCGGGATGTCATCGTCCGTGAATACGCTTGGTGTTGGTGCCAGTAGTTGATTGATCATACCGCACAACTCATTTGGTTGTGTGTTGCTCGAGATGTGTGTCTTGATGAGAACCCTTTCGATCCGGGTCTTGTGTGCTGGTGAGTTGGCGAGTAGCTCCAAGATGGAGATTTAAGCCTGGATCTTCCCGAGATGAGTCGGTAGATCACAGGTGGTTGTAGATCCTTGAATTTCCTTGTTCGGCTTGTGATCTGCAACCCCTGTTGGTTGTCTGGCTCTTGAGGAGTTTCCCATCCTTTCATCGAGAGTGTCAGCCATTAATTGAATGAGTTTGAACACTCGGCCTCTTCGGTTAGGGAATCAACCTCACCAGCTTGAAGCTCAATAGGGTCAGCTCTAGCAAGAGTAATGGGAGATTTTGGGGTGTTGGCCCCTTGTTTGAGAGATGACGCCTTTTCATGGGTTCTGACCATATCGATCTCTAGTGTGTCATCTTCATCATATTGGTCCCACTTGGAAAAGTTGTCGAGGTTTGAAGATGAAGGGCTGCCTCTTAGAAGATCTAATAGATCTTCTTCAAGTTCTTGAAAGTGATGATCACATGCCAATACGAATTGATAGGGATCTTCTTCTTCATTTCCACTCTCAACCATGTGAATGACAACATTTTCTTTTACGTTGTCTTGAGCTCTCGATTTTTTGGTCGTTGTGGCCACTTTTGATTAATCTCTTCAACGGGTTGATTTCTAGGTGCGACAGTGATGTCCCCCCTATTTATTAACGCTTGAATCACCTGTTTCAAATACATGTAGTTTTTGGTGTTATGGGCATGGTTTTGATTCCATTTGCAACACTTGCTTTTATCCGTGACTTGAAATGGTGGTTCAGTTGGTGGTGGGAGATAAACCATGTTTCTAGCCAGGAGTAATTCCAACAATTTTTCGAGTGGATCTTTGTGAGAAGTGAAATTATCCTCTCACCTTTAGTTATTATTTCGAGCGTTGGCTCTAGGCGAACCCCTTCGGTTTTGGTTCTGATTGTTGTGCTGAGTGGCTGAACCTTGAGCCGGTCTGTTAACGATAATCTCATTAACCTGACCGGAGGCCTTCCCCTTGTTATTGCTTTCACTCTTATTTTGGGAAGTGGTTATTGGTTTATTGTCGGGCCTGGTGCTGAGGGTTGTCCCTCTCGTCCTTTCATGTCGTGCCACCCGCTCGATCATGGAGTCGAAAGAGTGGGGGATAAGCCCTTGATTGAAAAAGGTCCTGTATTCAGGAGCAACATTCTCTACGTCCATGGAGATTTTGGCTGGGTCTGTCAGTGGACAGTTTATGACCCGAATTGCCACCTCACGGAATAGACAGATGAAATCCTCGAAGGATTCTCCTGGATTTTGCTTCATTGCACTGAGCTCGCATAGGGAGAGAGATCTTGGTGTCGACCCGTGGTAGTGAGAGACGAATAGGTTGAACATTTTATCTAGATTGATGTGTGGTTGAGCTGACATAGTTCTCCGGTGCCAGTTCAAGGCTCGCCAGTCAATGTTTACAAAAATATGGCCTTCAGTTGGTTAAGCATGTCTCATAAAGCTTGGATGGAGAGGAGATACACGTTGACGTGACCGTCTGGATCGCTCTTCCCATTAAACTTGTTCCTAAATTCTGGGACAACAAATCCCAGGGGAAGGTCCTCCATGCCTCAAAGGGCCTCTTGAACATAGCCCTTTGGAGGTAGAATTTCATGCATGCCCATTCTTACGAGCATATCCTGCATCTCTTTTAAAGTACCTTCTTGTTAAGTATTTGGTGTGACAATAGGCCCACCGATCGGTGAGTTCCCAACTGTAGATTGGTAAGTTGAGATTTGGGGTAGATGTGGGCCTGAGGTTGATGGGTCGCGGTCACCTGGACAGTTTGATACATTTGTGTCTGAGGGGCGTACTGACTCATTGGTGTCGCCGCTGGCTGCGAAAATGGAACGGTTTGTTGGATTAGGTGAACTAAGGGGGCCGATTGAAGAATCGGCTGACTCAGTTGTGCCAGGGGTTGACCTATACCACCAAGTTGGTTGGGCATCGACCCATGAGCTGGGGGAATGAACAGTGTAACCTAGGCTAATCAAACTTTTAAGGGCAGCTTGGACACCCATCTTGCCTAAGGGTTGGTCTAGATTGACGCCTCTGCTCCGTACAGTGTTAAGAAAGTCATGAGCAATACTACGATTGCTCGAGGTTGGGTTAGATCTCCTAGACCTAGGTAGGTCTTGGTTCTGAGATCGCAGTGCTTCGAGATTATCTTGGTTCGAGTTGTGGGAATTGGTGTTAGATGCTGCATGAATTTCTTCCTTCACTTGACTTATACTTTGGCTACCTAAAACCCCCTATAGGACAACGCCTGGTCGGACACCCTGACTATTAAGAGTTTTTCGGGCTGAATTAGATTTTTGGATGACACCGATTTCGGGACTAGGAGTGGACCCTTGGGACTCTACCTCCAACTGAAGACCTGGGCGTTGGATAATGGATTGGCCTAAGGTCTGTTGATAGTTCTAAGGGATTGCAGCATAATGGTCCCTAGGTTTGGTTTAGAGTCAGCTGTGGAGCAATCATCATGGTCGTCTAGAGTAACCAACATGGTGACTCTCTTTGGTTGGGTTCTAGAATCTAGACTTAGGTAAGGGCTAGACTCAATGGCTTAAGGCAGACCTATCCTAACTCTAAGGACAAAACCCTGACTAAGACCTAGGCTAAGATTAGACTGGAACTTAGACTTGCTAGACTCAATGGGTTCTGGTTCGGACCCTGAACTAGGGTAAGCCTAGTCAAGCTTTAGAGGCAACTCTAGTCTTAGACCTATGATAGAACCTAGACTAAGATTTAGACTAGATGGTGCACAAGTCTCGACTCGGACCAAGGGTGGGTCTGGGTTCGGACCAGGGTGTGAGCCTGGTGGACTGAGCTGGGTGCAAGCCTGGGCTTGGACCTAGAGATTTTCGAAACTCAGACCGAATGTGGACCCGGACTGGATCAAGATTGAACTAGGAACAAGCCTTCGGCTCGGACCAAGAGGGGACTAGGCTTGGACCTGGTTGTGAACCTTGATCGGACCTGGGCTAGGCTGGGTATAAGCCTGAACTTCGACCCAAAGAACTTTGATGATCATACCACGTGTGGACCCGGACTGGATCAAAGATGAGCAAGGAACGAACCTTTGGCTCGGATCAAGAGGGGGCTTAGGTTCGGACCAAGGCGAAACCTAGTTTGGACCTGAGTTAGGCTGGATACAAGCTGGGACTTGTACCCAAAGAGTTTTAATGATCAGTCCAGGCATGGACCTGAACTGGATCAAAGATGAGCTAAGAACGAGCCTTCGGCTCAGATCAAGAAAAAACCTAGTTTGGACCTGGGCTAACCTGGGTATAAGCCTGAACTTGGACCCAAAAGCTTCTGCTTGGACGAAAAGCAGGTCCGGATTGGAGTCTATGATTAACAGATCAGAAATAAGCAAGCAAGCACACAAAAACGTTTAACCTAGTCAGATTATAGGTAGGCTAGACTTGAGAGTGGGTTCCTAGCTATTAAAATGCGGTTAGGCTGATATAGGTCCCTACATAGGTCCTGGCCTCCTGTTATAGGGTGTTCACCAGGTCCTACTATACGCGGAGTTTCTTTGAGGCAAAAGATTACGGAGGGGTGCTCACAGTTAAGTTACGCGAATCCCAACTGCCTCGGCTCTCAATGCTAGGTTCCCCTCATGTTTTTAAGGCGGATTTTGGGGGTTTTCGAAATATTTGTTTGCTAGTTTTCCGGGCATTCCCGGTCCGGTGTGCACTGGAGTGTGTAAAGAAGCACTCAATCAAAAATAAATTCGGGCACACAATGCACGTAAAACAAGAAAGCAAATAAGGGAGCGTTCGGCATTGATCGTGCCTAGCGAGACGCGCTTCTAGGCGAAACTCGCTCGAAGCACAGTATAAATGGAGGGGTAAGAAACCCCTAAGAAGGTAAAGTCAGAAAAATGGGACCAAGCACAGTCTGTGCTAAGTCAGGTGCAGCCCGAGTCGAGGGTGGCTCAGAACAGGACACGGTTCAAGGGGAAATAAGTGAGCACTCGGCACTGATCATGCCTAGTGATGCGCGCTTCGAGGCGAAACTCGCTCCAAGCACAGTACAAATGGAGGGGTAAGCAAACCCTAAGAACATAAAGTCAGAACAATGAGACCAGGCACAGTCCTTGCTAAGTCGAGCGCGGCCCAAGTCGAGGGTGACTCGTACGGGACACGGTTCAGGGAGGGTGCAAGCAGTCCTCGATGTATATCTATATATATATATATATATATTTAATTTTTTTTATCTTATCAAATTTGATGAATCATAGTTAAACTAAGAATGGTGAAAGCAGGGAAAACATGACTTAGATGAAAAATAACAAACTAAAATAAAATCAGATAGCCAGAACATAGCAGACATGTCAGAGACAATATTTTTAAAAAATTTATTTTGAGCCAAAATTTGGTGAAAAAGTAGCCCAAAGGCTCTAGAATAGGTATGTGGGGTCCCAGAATATTTCCGGGACCTTTGCAATTGGGCGACAAGGGTGGTGTCGCCTTTGCAGGGTGGGCGACACTGCTGGTGTCGCCCCAAAACATATTTTTGTTTTATTTTTTTTATATTTTTTTCGTATAAAAATTAATTAAATAAGACTATTTTAAACTTTTAAAATCATGAAAAAAATATAATTTTGATGAAATAAATTAAAACAGAGTAAACAGACAAAAGCATATGTTACAGATCTGTATCAAGTAAAATATTTTTGTGGTATTTTTAAAAATTTTATTGTGCTCTAAAATTTTTTGCACAGTCATAAAAAATTTCCTAGAAGAAATTTATAAAGTTTCAGAAAATTCTGAAACTTTCGAATTTTCGGAGACACGGGAGTGTCGCCCTGGATCTGGGCGGCACTGGTGGTGTCGCCCAGGCAACACAGCTGGTGTCGCCCAGATATGACAACGTTTCGGAGCACCAAAACCCTGGATCCTGATCCCCATAGATTCCTGGGACTTTTTGTGACTGATCACAGTGAAAAATAGTGAAATAAAATTGTACTTTGGCACTTGGATCAAGCTCGAAACGCCCCACGGTGGGTGCCAAACTGTTTATGATGAAAATATGAAAGATTTTCCAATTAATATATCTCAATTTTAACACCTTAAACTTATGAAAATGAAATAAATAAGATGGTAAAGAAAGTGGGACAAATCGAATTCAGATCTGAGGCCAAATCTGCTCAGAAACAAGCAGATCTACTCTAAGATCTGTGGCAGGGTCAGCATGATCCAGAGCATCCAAAATACGATTTTAAAGAAAATAATAAGATCAAAATTAAATTAAAACATTAAATATGAATAAAAAAAAAGAAAGGAAAATTATACCAAATCGGGCTGGAAGGCTCGGGACTTCCGAGCCTTTTGGGGCTCGCCCTGTATTAGAACCGGTCCCCTTTTGTCTCTCTGAATGGGATGTTTATCAGAAACTCTCTTTGGTGTGAAGGATTTGGTTTAGGGTTCTATCCTAAGGGTAGATCTGGGGTTTCTCTCAAGAGGCTAAGGCTTCCTGACGCAATTTCTAAGGTTTTCTCTCCTGTAACTCCCTCGGTTTTTCATCTCTATCTCAGGAGGAAAAACGTGACAAATGGATGACCCATTTCATAATGCCTTCGCACACACAGTTCCTTGTGCACTTTGGGGTTTTTGATGGGCCGAGGCCTTGCAAGACACGACCCTCATTTGTTCCTAGCTGGAGGGCGTTACACCACCAACCGATGACCCGTTCCATAGTGTCATACACATATATTGGGGGGCGCAACCGTCACATGTGACCCACATCCTAACTCCCGTTCTATCATGGGCAGTCAGGGAAAGATCTCAACTGCTGGCACAACTTTCTTATCATATCACATTACACTACCAACGGTTGATCCGTTGCGTAGTGCCTCATACATTTTTTATCATATCATCTTATACTACCAATGGATGACCCACTGCATAGTGCTTCACACATTTCTTATCATATCATCTTACACTACCAATGGATGACCCGCTGCATAGTGCTTCATACATTTCTTATAATATCATCTTACACTACCATTGGATGACCCATTGCATAGTGCATCACACATTTCTTATCAATCATCTTACACTACCAATGGATGACCCATTTCATAGTACTTCACACATTTCTTATCATATCATCTTACACTACCAATGGATGACCCATTGCAAAGTTCCTTATACACATATCATTTTTATCATAGTACTTGCTTTCATATTATACCAAAGCATGTACTTATTATATCAGAGCACGTGCATATCATATCATAACAGAACATGTCTTACTACATGCATCCATATCATACTATAGCAAACTTCTTTTCATAACAGAGCATATTTTCATTTCATAGCAGAATATGCCTCATTATCATGCATTCATTTCATAACAGAGCGTAATTTCATGCACACATATCATAACAACGCATGTCATACTGCATGCAATCATATCATAACAGGACATATCTCATTATCTTGCATTCATATCATAACTGAGCATGTCTTACTACATGTATTCATATCATAACAGAGCATATATCATTATCATGCATTCATATCATAACTGAGCATGTTTTACTACATGCATTCATATCATAACAGAGCATATCTCATGATCATGCATTCATATATAATAAAGCACGTCTTACTACATGCATTCATATCATAACAGTGCATATCTCATTATCCTGCATCATATTATATCTGAGCATGTCTTACTACTTGCATTCATATCATAACCGAGCATATCTCATTATCATGCATTCATTTCACACATATCATAACAGATATATGTTCATATGAAAGATCAACATGTCCAAAGCATGCTATGCATATAATCATATCATCAGGCTCATTAGCTCAAATATATCATCATGTCATTTTTCTGGTTTTTCACAGTGAACACAGTCCACTTATAAGGAATATTATGAGATAAAAATATCATTTGAACCTGAGACCACTTTATAACAATCTAAGCTCATGAAAACACAACTTTCGTGAAGCGGGTAACCCCAAATTTTAGGTTAAATTTTGCTAAACTATTTGATGTTCTTGAACAAAGCTCCTATTTTCACCGTAGAAAACCCAGGATGACATACTAATAGAAAAATGAGAATAACTTTTAAACCACAGGGAATTTAATCATTATTCCAAAACCATTTTCAAAATTATATTTATTTATCTTTTGTTTAGAAGTGGGTTAACTGCATTTTGATATGTTTTGGTTAATGAAAAGCTCCACAAAAAAATACGTAAAGTCCATGGAATTTTATTTCACAAATATGACATGCTTCAAAAAATGGTAAATAGCTTTTAAACCAAAAGGGATATTAATAAGAGGTCTCTTCCATCATAAATTCGACTCAATGAGCTACATTTTTACAAAATTTCATGACTTAAGGAGATATATATATATATATATCTAGGATCCTCAAACAGTTTCTCAAACCAAGGCCACAGTTCTAGAAAATATAGCACATTCTACCATGATTTCAGTAACATACATCCACACCCATATTCACACCCATATTCATTCTTGAATTTCATGCTTTGATAAGCTAAGTAAACATGCATCAATCTAAAGCATAAAAACATGGAAACTAGATTCACTTACATGCACCAAAAAGAAACTCCAAGGTTCTTCACAATTTTCACCACATGCCAAGCTCCAAAAGGTGGGTTCAAGCTCAATAAAGTAAGGCTGGGAGGGTCTCTAAGTCTTAATGTCTTAATGCTAGAGAGGGAGAACATGGGTGAGAGAGGGAAGTGAGAAGAGAGAGAGGGAAAATCAATGTGAGAGGTGAGAAGGGAGTATAAGTAAGAATGCGTGGGGGTAGCATGCAATTGACAAGTGGCACATAAGAGGCATACGTGAGGAGAGAGGGGGGGGAGCAATCATGGGTGATGTAATCATGGGATGGTAGCATGCATGTGCCATATGACACTCATGGATGAAGAGAGAGGGCATGTGAGAGGAGAGAGAGAGCATGCGCAGTCATTGTATGGGGGCAATCATGTTGTAATCATGTGTATTGGAATGCATGTACCTGCGTTGGGATGCACAATAAAAAATTGTGGGTTACAGATCAGGGCTTTCTTACGGTAGCTAGAATTTGAGCAATTTTTACCATCAGAAATTTCGTGATCCCTACAATAATACAGTATCACTCAAAACACCATACAGAGGTTATATAACAAACCGAAAAGAACACTGAGATTAGCATTAATCAGAAACGATTCAAGAAGTAACCAAGATCAACGGCCGAAAAATTTCCAAACCTTTCATCATCCCCCCCCATAAAAAGGATTTAGTCCTCTAAGTCATACATATGTTATTCAAATAAATGGGGGTACTTTTCCCCGATCTTAGCTTCTCATTTCCATGTCGACTCTTCCCTCGAATAGTACTGCTACAAGACACAGACCAGAGAGATTACCTTATTCCATAATATCTGCACCCTTCCATCAGTATCAGAACTGGCTGCTCAATGAAGGTCAAGTCTTCTCCTATTGGTACAGGTTCATAGCTCATAACATGGGACGGGTCTAGCTGTTACTTCCTTACTTGAGTACAACTTCAATTTTAGAAGGGTCAACCGCTACTTGATCCTTAGAAACAATGTGCCCAAGAGAGACCACTACAAATCTATCCAAAAAAGATATGAATATCCTATTCATCAGGTCCATGAAAACAACCGGGGATTTCGTTAATCCAAATAGTATCACTAAAAACTCATAGTGACCATATCAGGTTCTGAATGCAGTCATGAGAACATCTCCCTCCTTGACACACAATTGATAATTACCCGTTCGGAGATCAATCTTAGAGAACATTTGAGCCCCTCTAGGCTGGTCCAAGAGGTCATCAATCTTAGGTAAGGGTACTTGTTTTTCACTGTCACTTGATTCAACTGCCTATATTCGATGTAAAGCCTCATGGACTCATCCTTCTTCTTCACAAAAAGGATCGGTGCACCCCAAGGTGATACACTCGATCAAATAAACCCCTTCTCTAACAACTCTTGCAATTGTATTGTCAGCTCCATCAATTCTGGTGGTGCCATCTGATATGGGCTTTAGAGATGGGAGCAGTGTCCGGGGTTAAGTCTGTCTCAAACTCTATCTTCCTTACTGCGGACAAAGAGGTAAACTCCTTGAGAAAAAACTCAGGGTATTCTCTAACCATTGGGACCTCTTTCAGCTTGGACTGGACACCCCAATTCTCTACCACATAGACTAAATACCTGACACACTTTCTAGCCAAAAGACGTTGCGCCCTAAGGGCAGAAACAAAGTGAAGAGGGGAAGCATCTTTAATACCAACAAAGTGCAGCTCAGGCTCGGTCAGGGGTCTAAAGGTCACATTCTTATCATAACAGTCAACAGTGGCAATGTGTGTGCACAACCAGTCCCTTCCCAAAATAACATCAAAATCCTGAATATCTAAAAGTATAAAGTCTATGGGTAGGACACACCTTTCAAGAAAAAACCCACACTGTTTGTATACCATATCAGTCTCCATAGAGTCCCCCATAAGTGTAAACACTGCTAAAGTAAAATCAAGAAGTGTAGGTTCAACATTTAAATGACATGCAAAATAAGGTGCAACAACAGAATGAGAAGAACCAGGGTCTATCAAGATTTAGCATCTCTATCACAAACAAAGAGCTTACCCCGGATCACTGAGATAGAAGCCTTGACCTCCTACTCCGTAAGTGCAAACACCTGACCCTGAGTCTTCGGTCTGTTCTCTGGCTTCGTCACAGGGCAGTCCTTGATCAGGTGGCCAGGCTTGCCACACTCATAACACGTTCTCATCTTCTTTTGGCACTCAGTTGTAGAGTGGTTGCTCCGCCCATAGTACAAGCATGCTGGGCACTGGTTCTCCCTCACATCACTTGAGAAAGTCTTCTGGGCCTTCATGTTGCCCTGATTAATCCTTCCCCTAAAATTTCTCTTAGTCCCAAAATTATCGGATGGTGGGGGCCTTACTCTCCCTTCCTTCCTCAGCTGGAACTCCTCAAAATCCTTCTCAATTTTCGTAGCTAGGTCCATCAATGGGGAGAATGTCTTAAGATTAGCTGACATCACTCCCCCTCGGATATCTGGCTTAAGGCCCCTCTCAAATTTGCTCGCCTTATGCGCCTCTGTATTGATGATATGTGGCGCACAGCGGAAGAGCTCTACAAATTTGGCTGCATACTTCTCTACCGACAGTCTCCGTTGTTGCAGCTCAATAAATTCAACTTCTTTCCTCTCTCAGATAGAGTCAGTGAAATACTTCTCATTAATGTCACTAGGAAGTTCTCCCAGGTGGCAGCAATCTCAGTCTCCATCCAAGACTGTTTCACGGAACTCCACCAATGCTCAACATCCCCTACCATCATAAAGGTATCCAATATAACTTTTTTCTCATCTGAACAATGTAAAATTTCAAAGATCTTCTCTACTTGCCTCATCCATCTTTTAGCCTTTTCTACTCCTCCATGCCCAAAGAATGCTAGAGGCGCAAGTATCTTAAATCTTTCAATCAACCCACTATCTGCCTGGTCTGGGGCAGAGGCAGCCGGAGCCAGCATATAATCCTTCTTAACTTGATTCATAGCCCTAAGTGACCTAAACAATTCATCAAAGCCTTCGTGTTCCCATCAGTCATGCTTGAACTGTTGGTACGAGTCCTCGACATCTAACCTAGTACAGAAACACCAAGTTACTAGCCTATCCAAATCCTACCCTAAAGACGCCTCTAAGGCTCTCTAGGCCAAAAATCCTATCCTGGCTGCTTTGATACCATAAACTGTCATAACCTCACCCCCAACTACGTACCGCACACGCTAGAGGGCAATAAGAGGGTTCGCGACCACATATAGCGAATGCCACACATGTGGGAGTGCACTCAATGCTTTGAAAAGAAGGAATCAAAGCAAACCACGAAAGAAAAACAAAACTCCAACAACACACAACCACCAAAGAGCCGGACAAACAAGTTCCAAGCAATATAAAAGTGCTCCAAAGTATTACAAGAGGCTAAGGCACCAAAGGGCCAACAACATTACATATTTTCAATACAAAGAGAAGCTATATGGCCAAAAGGCCATATAAAACATACAATAAAGAAGAAGCTTCCACAAGAAGTATAGGGCTCCAACCGCCATCCACGATCATCAAACCGCTCATCCACAGCCTGCGGGCTATCGCTCTATATAGATGAAAGTTAAAGGAGTGAGCTATAAATCTTAGTAAGTAGATCAAGGTGCCATGCATTCTTACCTACACACAGTAACTCATAACTATACTCAAGGTTCATGCAAGTCTTACAAATATGGAGCCATGTATCACAATTATATTTAGCAATGTGTCGTGAGCGATTCCTTTCATGGTGCAGCAATAACAAATCAGATATCATATCATTCTAGTATGGGCATTAAAACAAATCAACACAATCAGGCAATCATATATATATCTAGCATAAACAATTCTAATATCACCTACTCTCGAAGTAGAAGCCCTATCTAGTAGGCCAAGTCAATCCCATAGCTTAGGACTTCTACCATCACTCAGGAAGGAAAACACCACAAATAGATGACTCATTTTGTAATGTCTTCACACACACACACAGTCCCCAGCGCGCTTTGGGGCTTCTGATATACTGAGGCCTTGCAATACCCCTCATTTGTTCTATAGTTGGAGAGCGTTACACCACAAACAGATGACCCGTTGTGTAGTGCTATACACATATATTAGGGGGCGTGACCCTCTCATGTGACTCACATCCTAACTCTCGTCCTATCATGGAGAGTCAGGGAAAGATCTTAACTGCTGACACAATTTTCTTATTATATCATATTATAGTACCAACGGATGACCCATTGCATAGTGCTTCATACATTTCTTATTATATCATCTTACACTACCAATGGATGACCTATTGCATAGTACTTCACATATTTCTTATCATATCATCTTACACTACCAATGGATGACCCATTATATAGTGCTTCACACATTTCTTATCATATCATCTTACACTACCAATGGATGACCCATTGCATAGTGCTTCACACATTTCTTATCATATCATCTTACACTATCAGCGATGACCCATTGCATAGTACCTTATAGACATTCTTATCATATCATCTTACACTACCAATGGATGACCCATTGCATAGTGCCTTATACACATATCATTTCATCGTAATGCTTGCTTTCATATCATACCAGAGCATGTACATATCATATCAGAGCATGTGCATATCATATCATATTAGAAAATGTCTTACTACATGCATCCAATCATAACAGATCATACTTCATTTCATAATAGAGAATATTTTCATTTCATAAGAGAATATGCCTCATTATTATGCATTCATTTCATAACAGAGCCTGCTTTCATGCACACATATCATAACAGAGCATGTCATACTACATGCATTCATATCATAACATAGCATATCTCATAATCATGCATTCATATCATAACTGAGCATGTCTTACTACATGACATGCATTCATATCATAACAAAGCATATCTCATTATCATGCATTCATATCATAACTAAGCATGTCTTACTACATGCATTCACATCATAACAGAGCATATCTCATTATCATGCATTCATATCATAATTAAGCATGGCTTACTACATGCATCATAACGGAGCATATCTCATTATCATGCATTCATATCATAACTAAGCATGTCTTACTACATGCACTTGTATCATAACAGAGCATATCTCATTATCATGCATTCATTTCACATTAGCAATAGATTAACATGCTCACATATCATAACAGATACAGGTTCATATGAAATATCAATATGTCCAAAGCATGCTATGCATATAATCATATCATCAGGTTTTTCACAGTGAACATGTCATTTTTCCAGTTTTTCACAGTGAACACAGTCCACTTATAAAGGCATATCATGAGATAAAAATATCATTTGGACCTGAGATTACTTTTATAATTATCTAGGCTCATGAAAAAAAGAAATTTGTGAAGGGGGTATCCCCAAATTTTTGATTAAAGTATGCCAAACTGTTTGATGTTCTTGAACAAAGCTCCTGTTTTTTGCAGAAAACCCAGGATGACATACTCATAGGAAAATGGGAATAACTTTTAAACTACAAGGAATTTATTCATTATTCCATAACCTTTTTCAAAATATATTCATTTATCTTTCATTTAGAATGGTTTGACCTCATTCTGATATGTTTTGGTCAGTAAAAAGCTCCACAAAAAAATATGTAAAATCCCTAAAATTTTATTTCACAAATTTTACATGCTTCAATTAATGATAAATACCTGTTAAACCAAAAGGGATTTAACAAGAGGTCTTTTCCATTATAAATTAGACTCAATGAGCTACCTTTTCACTAAATTTCATGATCTAATGAGATATATAAGATGCTCAAATAGTTTATCAAACTGGAGCCACAGTTCTAGAAAACTATGCACATTCTAGCAGAATTTCAGTAACAAATATCCACACCCATATTCACACCCTTATTCACTCTTGAATTTCATACTTTGATAAGCTAAGTAAATATGCATCAATCTAAAACATGAAAATATAGAAACCAGATCCAGTTACATGCACCAAAAGAATTTGCAAAGTTCTTCACAATTTTCACCGCACATGCCAAGCTCCAAAAGATGGGTTCAAGCTCAATGAACTAAAGATGGGAAGGGTCTCAAAGTCTTAAGGTCTTAAGGCTAGAGAGGGAGAATGTGGGTGAGAGAGGGAAGTGAGAAGAGAGAGAGGAAAAATCAATGTGAGAGGTGAGAAGGGGGTACATGTACGCAAGGGTGGGGGGGTAGCATGGAATTGACACGTGGCACATAAAAGGCATGCATGAGGAGAGAGAGGGGGGGGCAATCATGGGATGGTGGCATGCATGTGCCACATCACACTCATGCATGAAGAGAGAGGGCATGTGAGAGGAGAGAGAAAGCATGTGCAATCATTGTAATGGGGGCAGCAATCATGTTGTAATCATGTGCATTGGGATGCATGTACATGCATTGGGATGTGCAACAGAAAATTTTGGGGTACAGATCAGGGCTTTCTGATGGTAGTTCGGATTTGAGCGATTTTCATACCGTCGGAAAGCTCACGACCCCTACAATAATACAGTATCACTCAAAACACTATACAAATTTTATACAACAAATCGAAAAGAAGATTGAGATTAGCATTAATCGGAAACTATTCAAGATGTAACCAGGATCAACGACCAAAAATGTTTCGGAGCATACAAGTCCCCTTCTTGGCAGTCTCATTCTACTGATGCACGGGCAGAGTCAATGAGCTCGGGCAATGTGAAATACCCGGGGGTAAGGAGTTTTGTAGGTGGCTGCGGAGGTTGAGGGCCATCGGTTGGAGGGATGGAGTAGCCGGTAGTCGCTAGTGGCATCCTCTCCTCTCGGATCTTGCACTGAGGGCCGACTATTGTGCACATGGAGCTAGGAGTGAAGAGGATGGTGCTCGAAGGGAACTTCTTCAAGTATCATTCAGTGGGTGGCATGAAAGCAGTGGGCAGAGCGATGAACGTCCATCCCTCTTTATAGCCAGCAATATTCTTGGATGTGCATGTTTGTGTGTGGTTCAGAGTGATGTTTGGGGTGGCTGCAGGGCCAACCCCTCTTAAGGTGAGGGGCGGAGTACCTGCAGTACCCGCCCGTTTAGTTGACGGAACCTTCGAGCCCTCTACATGCATGGGCATTTGTTTATGGGACTTTTGATAGCCTCGAAAGTCTTGTGCCTATCAAGGGTTAGGCTTTGGGCTGCACCGAGCTATAGAATTAGCATGCATGGCGCAGGTGGCATGGGAGTCACCGGTACTACATCCGGGTCAGAAGAGACCCTTAGTGGTTTGGGAGATTGGGGAAGGTTGCCACCTGCCCCGATTCATTATTATTACAGTTGGACTGTTAAGAATGTTATAGGTATATGCACATGTGGTCAAGTAGCCGTGCAGGCTGGCAAAGAAGCCACCAATAGGTGGTGCGTATATGGGGGTGCTCGTCAGCTACAAGGTGCTTTAATGAGGGGGCAGCCATAACGCCGCCAATGCAGTGGGTGTTAGGGGGTTTTCCCTTAGCACTGGAGGAGGAGGGGCGAGGGGCTTGAGGCCCCATGCCCTGAACTTTCCTGTGCGAGACCGGGATAGCAGGGTCAGCAAGGCCGCACAAGGAACATGTGGGGGAGATAGTACCGAATGGTCTGCTCACCCCTAGTGAGAGTGCTGGTATGGGGGTATAGAAATCCCCAACCTGGATGGAGGGACAAAGGAATCCCATATCAATATTAGTGAAAGGAGAAAGAGAGGTTGATACCTAAAGATGGCTCGAGCCAACGGTAGGGTGACGTGTCCCCAGTGGAGTCGCCAGTTGACATCTGTGGGGTCCTGATTTCCCTTGGGTCAGGAGGAGAAATCCCTCTCTTGAACAATGGCGGAGGTTTGACAGGTGTACTGCGTGCGGGCCCTCCTTGGGGAAAGGTGCTGACGGTGAGAGAGATTTTGTGACTGGAGCACGGACACTCTTTACACCGCCTGGGGCGGTCGAGGACATGCCTGGGCGGATAGCCCTCTTAAAGCCATTACGAAGCCCTCCGGATGCTTGTCAGTACGGTTTGGACAGGGGCCCTCTTTAAGCTCGTAACCTGTCTCTTCTCTCTCTAAGCTGTCGGAATGGGATCCAAATGTCTCTCCTCCTTGGTTGCCCTCCCGAGGGGACTGGCCAGCCACTAAAGGGGGCATGAGGAAACCCGAGGGTCGAGGCCCGTGGGTTTGGTCATCTCCACATGCTTGCGGGCGGATGCAGACTGTCATGCGGAGGAGGTTGTGCACAAAGGTGAGAGAGAGAGAGAGAGAGAGAGAGAGAAGGGGTGACTCAGCTCAAGAGAGAGGAAAGATGACCCACACAAGGGTACCTTCTCTCTCTTAAAGTTTTCTATCTCCCTCTCTCCTCTCCCACGAGGATTAGGGACTCACAAGGAAAAACAAGCAAGTGAGACAAGTGTAATCTAACCTTGATTCTTCCCAGCCTTTGGGGGTATTGGGGCTGGAAAAGAGGGCCCTTTACAAGTGGGTTGCTCAAGTTCTCAAAAGGGTCGAAAGGTCCCAAGGTACAGCCCTTTTTCAAGTGGTGTAAGCTTGCTTATATAGGGGATTCACTAAACTGGGGTGAACGCTCAAAAGCCAAGCTTAATTACAATTTAAGAAATTAGAAATAAATACTGAAATTAGATGAAAATGACCAAAATATCCCTGAGATCTTTTACACGAATGATGAAACAGTCCTTGCATGCAGGTTGCTCTACCATGACCAGACCTTAGAATCTTGTTCTGCAACTTGTGGCAATCGTTCAACTATTTCAGCAGTATATCTTCAATGTCCTCTCGATTGTGAGCATTTTGATGCCCTTGAATCGTGTTGTGGTGGCCTTTTCCATCGGGGTGAAATTCTGGCCGGATTTGTGAACTTTGTTTACCAATGCTTCTTTGAGCTGCACTTTTCTTGTTCCTGGTTCTGCTTGCAAGTCGGAGAGGAGGTTGTCGCAGTCGTTATGCACCAAGTTTGGGCTGATTTAGTCTTGGTTTGTGCATTTGCCTAAATTGGGAGGTTATCAAAAAAAGGGATTCCGGCAACTGACAGGATTTACTTCTCTGGTGACCTGGAGACTTGCATTCATCAGACCTTGGCTTGAATTCAAGAGTTGTACCAGTGTGTAGCTCTCCGCGAGGTGGTTGCATTGAACTCAGCTTCGTTGTGATCCAAGGTTTGGATGTCGAGCTGTGCTTCACAGAATCCGAGGCTTCTTCTCCTTGAACCCTGGTTCTCCCTCTGGTTCTATGAGCACCTTCTTCCTCAGAGCAATGCGGTTCCCGGTCACGCCACATTGTGTGTTGTAGGTCAAAATGACGGGGCTGGCGCGATCTAGAACATATCAAATTTTGAGCTCTCTCTGGTTTCAGAGGAAGGCGCCATGGGTTGGTGAAGCTGTTATCGGAGAACATTGTCGCAGTCCCAATTTTCGGGGACTGGTTTGGTGAAGCCGCACCGCGCTAGTGTGAAACCTGCAAGTTACAAGGCCGCATGGGCGTAGACCCCTTTGGGGATGTCCGATTGAGCCCAAATCGGTCCTCGGGGATTTTTCGACATTTTGAGTGGAATGGCGGTGGTTTGACACAGTTATGTAGCCACTAACGTAGGGCTACAGTTGAAGGGTCCTTCTTTGGTGCGATGGCATTGCACCTATGTCACATGGCCCCATGCTTTATTTTTCGGTTAGTCAGTGGGCGTCTGGTGAACCTGCTTGACCAAGTTATCACCGGCTCTCCCCATATTCGTATGGGCTTCAGAAGTACGTCAAAAATGTCGTACAACAGTAATATAGATGGTTGGATTTCTCAAAAGTTTTTTTTTTTTTTTGAGAAGTCAATGGGGGAGAAGGCCCCCTATCGATTTTTCATTAATACTAAAAGGAAAATGCAACTCATATTTTTACAGCCCTAAAATAGGTAAGTTTTGCCACATCATGGAGTAATGCAAAAGAAAGAAAATCTGACGGTCTAGAACGCCAAACAGTGGCATCTGATAAAGTTGTGGCTTTCTTGACAATTAAATTAGCCACCATGTTAGCTTCACGATAAATGTGGGTATGGGACTAAGCACGATCAAAGAGCTTATTTATACAGTTAGCAACAACAACAATTAGTGTCCATGGAGCTTTGCATCGATCATGGATTGCATTAACTAGCAATAAGGAGTTACTCTCGATCTGCAAGGGAAACATTTGAGTTGGATGGTCAAGTCAACACCAGATTGCAAGAATAGAAACGCTGCCTATTTATTTGATGTTATACCAAGAGAATTGCCAAATGCTATGATGAAGGATCCATCATCGCTTCTAATTACACCTCCACTACCTATAAGCTCAGGGTTTTGAAGAAAAGCACCATCAACATTCATTTTGAAATGATTAGACTAGGAAATGACTATGCAATCGATATGTGCTGCTTGATTTGATGTTGTCACCATGTGAACTGAAAGTTTTTAATGATTTCTTTCTCTGATAAATGAAAGGGTGGCACTTTGGCAACCGCCAATTCACTAACATGAGAGGTAATCCTCTTGAGCAATTGTTCCCATCTAGAAAAGTTTCCCCTAAAAAAATTGATGATTACGTTCCTCCCATAACATCCAGACTACGGTAAAAAATAGGGATAGCCAAACATTTGAAAGACCTTTTAATTTTAATCTAAAAACAATCTAGGTCCTGAGCATGTTTGAAATAGATGTATCTGAACAATGTCTGTTGCCACACCTCCATGCAATAGATTTCCAATCACCCTACGAGAAAATACAATAGAAAAACAAATGAAAAACAGTATCATCATTAAAACGGCAAAAGGGGCACATGAGATCCATAGATATCCCTCTTTGTAGTAAAAGAGAAAGGGTGGGTAGTCGATAATGAATAGCAAACCAAGAAAACCATTTGGCTCTGAGGTGACACTTCGAAGACCACAAAGCTTTAAAAATTGGTTGAATGGAGCCACTGTTTCGGATAAAATTCCACGCTAATAGAGAAAATCCATTAGAAGAATGGATCCACACCAAGAAATCTCATTGTGGTTATAACAAAATTACAAAGGCTATGATCTCCTTCCAAATTATAATCAAAGGTCAGACGTAGGAAAAGGGAGCGATCATGTTTGAAGGGAACCTTACAAATAATCAGCTACCTCAACAAGAACTTTAAGATCTTCATGAACTTGTGCACCATAAGACTTCCAAATATTCTTTGATAACCAAAGTTCCGCTTAAAAATCCATTGTCGGACCATCCTCAATAATCTACTTGACATTATGTCTAAGATAAGATAATCCTATTTGAATCCCCTTCTAGGCATAAGAGCAATATCTATTTTTTGAATCCCATATTGATGAGCTTCAAAAATATCTATACTAGAAAAAATGAGAAATAAGAAAAGTTGGATTTGCAACTAGTCTCCAAGGCAGTTTCATCATACATGCAGTATTGAAGTATGCGATAACACGAATCCCCAATCAACCCTCTTCCATGGATTAACATATTGCCTTTCTCTTTACCAAATGAGTCGGTTTTTTTCTTTTTCAGCAATACCTGCTCAGAGGAAATTCCATTATAGCCTTTCTACCATATAGCATGTGCGCTTAAGAAGAACAAAAGATAGAAGCCAAAAGATTGTCGAAGAACTGAGAACATATTTCAATAACTGAAGATAACCTACATATGATTAAAGATATTGTCTGCCATGTCCCAATCTTACCAATGACTTTACCCACCAGGGAATGACAATGACGATATTTCAAGCCGCCATTAACAAGAGACAACCCTAAATAACCTACCGAAAGAGATCCTTCACCGAACCTCAGAGCCCTTAGAATTAGATGCTTAGATACTGGTGATGCCCAAAAAAGAAAGCCTTACTTTTTGCCACATTGAGTTTTTGCCTTGTAGATTTCTCATAATTTGAAAGGATGCACTTAATTTCATAAGCTAATCTAGAAGTTAATTCACAAAATATTACTGCATTATCTGCATATAAGAGATGTGATATACCAAAATCACAAACAGAACAAAAACCCACTAGGGGTATACCTTGCCTTATATAAAATTCCATTTGTCTACGAAGAAAATTCATAACCAATAAATACAAAAAAGGAGACACAAGGTCACCCTAACGTAAATCCAACTTCCATATGAAACAAACCTTTAGGGTTCCATGATGAAGAATTGAAAGAAGTGAGAGATAATATGTCACGAACCCACCTCCGACCACCTTACCTTTGATGATGGAGGGCGACCGGGGGCGGGTTCATGATCCCAATGTAGCGTTTGTTACTGGGGTAGGAGCAGACTCAATGCTTTATTCTCGGTAATCAAGCAAACCAAGGAAAGTAGATACTCATAAGCCTAAAAATTTAAAACTTAGCAAATTCATTCATAAGAAAAGATGTTTCAATACATTACAACCCAAAAGTAGTACAATAGAGTACGGGGATCCAGGGCCCAAGGTTACATATTTTAAATCAATTAGGACAATCAGGGCTGAGAGCCCGACTACCTACAAGATCTAAAACTCCTCCTTAGAATGACAACTTTGATCCTTAGCTGCAACCTGCACTCCTAACTCTGAACCTACCACTCTCAGTCTACAAGGAGGGAAAAATAGTGGGATGAGCTTTGAAGCTCAGTCGCAGATCTAGTGTTATGCATTGGTAACAAGTCTAAACAATTTATTTTAATATAGCAACTTGCGAAGCAGTGGTCCATGGCAGTAATCAACATATCAATGCATCAATTATAGACATGATATCCAAGTAGAAATCATTACAGCTACAGGAAATCACATACACAATTCATTCATTACACACTCACTCCCTAATCCACCTACTCCTTTTAATATAAGAGCTATCCATCAGGCCAAGCCAATCCCATTGCTTAGGACTTCTACCATCCCACAAGAAGGATCGTAATGACAAATGGGGTAATCCGCTTCGTAATACCCTCAAGTCACACACATGGTCGCCAACACGCACTGGGGATCGACTGGCCCTTACCTTCTAAGGCATCAATCAATCATGTATCCGATCCCATGAATCACAGCGAGCGACCCTCTTTCTCCCTTAACCAGTTCTTGTCGTTGTGTTGGTTAGGAAACATGCTGACATTACTGTCTCAGTGCATCAGTCTTCACTACCGATGGGTGTTCCATCATGTAGTGGCCATCATTAGGGCCTCATCTCTTGCTCAAGCATTTAATTCATTCATGCCAATTCAATGGTTTATAACAAATAAATCACATTCTCATTATAACAATATGACATTTAGCACAAGGCACCCATCACATAGGCTAGCATGGAATACTTACACATGGTTATCATTATTGGAATTTTGGCACCTATCATGAGACTTTCATCATCCATATCACTTTTTTTTTTTCACATAGCACATTGTGACGAAGCATCATTCACATAATCTTATAGCGCAAGCATAGAAATTATCATATATCATTCACACTTCTCACTTATCAAGAAAAATTCGATGTTTCAATTAATAGCTAAATGAGAAGATTAAATGCTTCACTTATCAAGGAAATCGGGCCTCATTTGTTAGAACAAAGGCTTGGCCCCATACAAGTGAAAGTTACTAGAAAACAGTAAGCAGTGACGTGATAATGCATCTTGAGGCATAATGCAAAATTTATAGGGAATTTGGAAATCTCAAAACATGCACATTAGAGCCAATTCATAGACCTTTTCAACGGTGCAATTTAGGGGCGTTTGGAAGCCTTTTGTTAGGGCAAAAGCGTGGCCCAAAGTAAGTCACAGTTGCTGGAATTTACAGCAACTGTGAGAAGTGAAACGTTTCACATTTTGGTCAACATCTTTCAATCTATAGAACATTTCAATATGGCATCAAAAGCAAACTTTAAGTAAACATGTATATCCCTCATTCAGGACCAGTTTGAACCCGTTTGGGTGCCGTTTGTTTAGTGAAAAAGTCAACGCAAGAGCCCTTACAGTTGCTGAAAATTTCCTTTCCCACAAGTATTCACATGTTATTATCATAATACACACTATTAATAAGTCAAATTAGCAATTTTGGCAAGAAGATTTCCTTCATAAGTTTTTCAAGTTCATTGGCAATGGATAATTTCTCATTCCATTTCATTTTCCATGCATCTCTACGTCCCTGCATTTTAACGTACCATTTTCCTATTTTTCATATCACCTCACTCCATGGAGATCTCATTACAAAACAATGACTTTATGGAAAATCTCAAGGCATAGCACTAAATCCACTTACCTAATGGCCACAGCACTCCTAAATCCCTTGCACATGTCGCCCCTTACTCCCCCACGGCAGCTTCACTCTTGAATCCTCACGCACAGGTCGCCCTTGCTCCAGCCGGCAGCTGCCCAACGACAGCAGCACAAGACTCTCTAAAAGAGAAAGTTTAAGGGAAAGAGAGGGAAAATGGTGCTGAGGGTGAGGAGGGGTGAGATTTATAGGCGCGTGGGTTGGTGGGATCCACTGTGGCTGAAATCAACATATCAATGCATCAATTATATCCAAGTAGCAATCATCATGCAGTCATTACAGTTACAGAAAATCACATACACAATTCATTCAATACACACTCACTCCCTAATCCACCTACTCCTTCTAATAGAAGCCCTATCCATCAGGCTAAGACAATCTCATTGCTTAGGACTTTTACCATCTCACAGAAAGGAAGGTAATGACAAATGAGGTAATTCGCTTCGTAATACCCTCAACTCACACTCACGGTCCCTAGCACGCATTGGGGTTCGACAGGCCCTTACCGTCTAAGGCATCAATCAATCACGTAACTCATCTCATGAATCACAGGGAGCGACCCTCTTTCTCCCCTAACCAGTTCCTGTCATTATGCAGGTTAGGGAACATGCTGGCATTACTGTCTCAGTGCATTATTCTTCACTACCAATGGGTGTCCCATCATGTAGTGGCCCTCATTAGGGCCTCATCTCTTGCTCGAGCATTTAAGTCATTCATGCCAATTCAATTCTTTATAACAAATAAATCACATTCTCATTATAACAATATGACATTTAGCACAAGGCACCCATCACATAGGCTAGCATGGAATACTTACACATGGTTATCATTATTGGAATTTTGGCACCTATCATGAGACTTTCATCATCCATATCACTTTTTTTTTTTCACATAGCACATTGTGACGAAGCATCATTCACATAATCTTATAGCGCAAGCATAGAAATTATCATATATCATTCACACTTCTCACTTATCAAGAAAAATTCGATGTTTCAATTAATAGCTAAATGAGAAGATTAAATGCTTCACTTATCAAGGAAATCGGGCCTCATTTGTTAGATCAAAGGCTTGGCCCTATACAAAGTGATAGTTGCTGGAAAACAGTAAGGAGTGATGTGATAATGTATCTTGGGGCATAACTCAAAATTTATAGGGAATTTCGGAAATCTCAAAACATGCACATTAGAGCCCATTCACAGACCTTTTCAATGGTGCAATTTAGGAGCATTTGGAAGCCTTTTACTAGCACAAAAGAGTGGCCCAAAGTAAGTCACAGTTGCTGGAATTTACAGCAATTGTGAGCAGTGAAACGTTTCACATTTTGGTCTACATCTATCAATCTATACAACATTTCAATATGGCATCAAAAGCAAACTTTAAGTAGACATGTGTATCTCTCATGCAGGACCAGTTTGAACCCATTTGGGTGCCGTTTGGCTAGCAAAAAGCTCAACGCAAGACCCCTCACAGTTGCTGAAAATTTATTTTCCCACAAGTATTCACATGTTATTATCATCAAACACATCATCTATAAGTCAAATTAGCAAGTTTGCCAAAAAGATTTCCTTTATAATTTTTCCAAGTTTATCGACAATGGATAATTGCTCATTGCTTTTCATTTTCCATGCATCTCTACGTCCCTGTATTTTAACCTACCATTTTCCTATTTTTCATATCAGCTCACTCCATGGAGATCTCAAGGCACAACAATGACTTTATGGAAAATCTCAAGGCATAACACTAAATCCACTTACCTAATGCCCACGATGCTCCTAACTCCCTTGAAAATGTCTCCCCTTACTCCCCCATGGCAGCTTCACTCTTGAATCCTCATGTGCATGTCACCCTTGCTCCAACCGGCAACTACTCAATGACAGCAGCACAAGATTCTCTAAAAGAGAAATTTTGAGGGAAAGAGATGGAAAACGGTGCTGAGGGTGAGGAGGGGTGCGATTTATAGGCACTTGGGTCGGTGGGATCTACTGTGGCTGACGCCGCCGGTGGTTAGGGAAAAGGCTATGGCTGACGTTACTCGAGCGGCGTGGTGTTGACAAATTCGACGCAGTGCTGACTTGCTACGCACGACGTTAGCCCTTATATTACATGGATGTCACCAGGCCAAATCATACAGACAACGCTAACCTTCCCCCTTAGCATCGAGTGTGCGCTTCTGCCTCTCTCAACTACCTTCTCCCTATTGCCGCGAGTGATCAGGTTCAATGAATTGTGGCCCTTACATCCTTCCCCCTTAAAAGGATTTGTCCGCAAAATCGTTAATCATAGAGGTGAGGGTATTTCTCCGCAATTTCATCGTCCTTTTCCCACGTTGATTCTTCCCTTGTGTGATGTTGCCATTGCACCCAGACCAGGGGAAGTTTTTTATTATGTAACACTTGTATTCTCCAGTCTAATATCCTAATTGGTCGTTCAACATAGGTCAAATCCTCCCTAATTGGGATTGGTTCATATTCCAAAACATGAGATGGGTCAGGTTGATATTTCCTCAGCAATGATACACAAAAGACATGGTGAATATTGTCCAGTTCAGGTGGCAGGGTAAGTCGGTACGCCATGTTCCCAACTCTTTTCAAAATTTTGAAAGGCCCAATATACCGTGGGCTCAACTTTCCCTTCTTGCCAAATATTATAATACCCTTGATCGATTCGAGGTCTCTCTTGTGTTTATCGGTATAACTCTTTTGCCAACTTTGGGCTGTCTTGAGCCACTCTCTAATTAAGGCAATCTCCTCCGAAGTTATCTGGACTATTTCGAGCCTCAGTAATTTCCTCCTGCCCACCTCATCCCAGCAGATGGGTGATCTATACTTCCTCCCATATTAGGCCTCATACGGTGCTATCTGGATGCTGGCTTGGAAGCTATTGTTGTAGGCAAACTCTATCGGGGCAGATGGTCCTCCCAGCTTCCTTTAAAATCAATGACTCAAGCCCTTAGCATATCTTCCAGTGTTTGAATGGTCATTTCTAATTGGCCATCTATTTGGGGATGAAAGGCAGTGCTGAAGGTAAGTTCAGTCCCCAAAGCTGATTGTAAGCTAGCGTAGAATCTAGAGGTAAACCTAGTGTCTTTGTCGGACAAAATGCTGATGGGTACACCGTGTAATCTTAATTTTTCTCTGATGTACAACTAGGCTAGCTTATCCAGAGTATAAGTCATGCAGATTGGTAAGAAATGAGTGGCCTTAGTTAATCGGTCCACAATGACCCAGATACTATCATGTTCAGCACTGGACCTGGGCAATCTAGAAACAAAATCCATTGTGATGTGTTCCCACTTCCACTAAGGTATAAGCAAGGGCTGCAATAATCCAGCAGATTTTTGATGTTTTTCCTTCACTTGCTGACATGTCAAGCACTTAGAGACAAATTTTTTAATGTATTTTGCCGAACCTTGATTCCTGGTAGGAAGCAGGTCAATAAAGCCTACAAAACAGTGGAATTCTCGACACTCTTGGAATGACCCCAGAATTTTTCAAGATCATCATCCACACTCCAAAAGACCAACTGCCAAGTTTTGTCACATTCCGACATATCTAAGGCAGTGAACACAAAGTAACAGTTTTAAAAACAATGGCCTCTAGTGCCCTGAAATAGACCGTATAACTGGAATTATATTTTCGGTGTCTCAAATCACTATGGGACCAGCTCCATTAGATCTAGCACAGTCGAAAACCCCTATGGGCCAAGTTTCAGCTTAATCAAACACTCCAAAACAAAGTTATAAGAAAAACATTGAAACAGGAGGGGTCACACACTAATCTCGTGTGGCCTCATTGCACCAAAATACCATTAAGTGTGATTGTTTGACTATCACGGGCAGTCACTTTCAGAGCCCGTAACTCACTAATCCCAAGTTGGATCGCTCCCAAATTTGGTGAGCGTATTCGTCTCATCAAGATGAATAATTCGATATGTGGCACGCCTCGAGACGATGTCCGAGCAGGGAGAAAAGCTAGAGAGAAGTTGCTGATCCGTGAAGAAGTTGTAGAAAATTCAGCAGCAGCACGCCTCGTTCAATGGACTAAATCACGATGCTCGTGCAACGGATCGAGGTGAAACCAATTTCATTGTGTGCGTAAGGTTCAGGGCTATCATTGGTCCGAACCCCATACATGATAGACAGTCATATTCTATGCACGAAACCGACAAAGTAACTGAAATTCTGACCCTCGAATTCCAGATTTTGGCCAAAACTCAAAAGTTGTGAAATCTTCGTTCGGGCTCCAAATCGCGATCCGTTTGTTACCATGCGATCGTGACAACATGCTCAGTGCACTATGATGAAGAAATCACAAAAAAACATTAAGGAACAACCGCACTATCGATCCGAAGCTTCCAAGATTCAAACAAATTTTAAGTCTCATGATCACGGCTCAAAAACATGATTCATGGCTCGAAGTTGGTATCAAAACGATCGTCATGCCGAGCCCTACAAGAAAATAAAAATATTTTGATTAAACGGGCATCAAAACACTCTCGAGTCAGCCACGGAAGATCACATAAGATCTCAGGCAGCAGTAAGGACTATTATGGAATCCCACACATTATTGGGCAGGAGCAAAAAAAATCCTTTTGCACCCATTTTCAAAATTTCTTTTAATTCAATTAAATCTTAATTTTCAGCAATTAGGTCTAATTTTGATCAATCCACCCATGTTTGGGCACAATTCCATATAAACAGGCATTGCCTCATTGTAAACAGACCACCTCGGCCTTTAGTTGATTCTAGGAAGATTGAATAAAAAATTTTGATTCCTTGCTTGAGCCTGTGAGTACATCTTGGAGAGAGAAAGAGGAGAGAGAAGGAAAGGGTTGGTACCCTTAAGGCAAGCGACTTTCTCTCTCCTCTCCTCTCTCTTTTTCTCTCACTTCTTCTCTCTTCTCCTCTCTTCTCTCTTTTCTCTCTCTTATCTCGCTATCCTCTCTCTTCTCTCTCTCTTCGCTCTCTTTTCTCTCTTCTCTCTTTCTCTCCCTTCTCTTTTCTTCTCTCTCTCTCTCTTCTTCTGTTAACTGGCGAGATCTAGGCCCAGTTGGTCCTCTCTATCATTTTTGACAACTGACGAGACCTAGCTTTGGTTGGTCCTCTTTATCTTTTCCTGTCAACTGGCAAGGTCCGCCGCTGGTTGGTCTTTTCTATTTTCTTCTCTCAAGTGGCGAGACCTAGCGCCTGTTGGTCTTCTCTCTCCTCTTCTATCAGTCGACAAGACCTAGAGCTGATTGGTCCTCTCTCTTCTATCAGTCAGCGAGACCTAGCGCCAGTTGGTCTTCTCTCTTTTCTTCCATTAGTCGTGAGACCTAATGCCAGTTGGTCTTCTCTCTCCTCTGCTATCAGTCTGCAAGACCTAGCGTCGGTTGGTCTTTTCTCTCTTCTTCTATCAGTCGGCGAGACCTAGCATTGGTTGGTCTTCTCTCTCGTCTTTTATCAATCGGTGAGACCAAGCACCGGTTGGTCTTCTCTTTCCTCTTCTATCAATCGACGAGACCTAGCACCGATTGGTCTTCTCTCTCTTCTTCTATCAGTCGGTGAGACCTAACTCCAGTTGGTTTTCCCTCTCTTCTTCTATCAGTTGGCGAGACTTAGCGTCAGTTGGTTCTCTTCCTCTCTTCTCATCTGACACAGTCGGTGAAGGCTAGTGCCGACTGCCTCCTCTCTTTCCCATCTCTTAAAATAGTCGGCAATGTCTAGCTCCGACTGCATCTCCTCTTCCTTCTTCTCCCTCCTCTCTTCCTTCTTCTCTGTCCTTCAGTCTATTCCCTTCTTCTCTTTAACCATTCCTCGGTTACTCTTTCGCTCGACCAAGAGGGATTGAGGCTAGCATCTTATGACTCTAGCCGTAATGTTGTTGCGCCAGGTTCACTCGGCCCGCTTTACTGGTACGACAGACTGACCATCGTGCTTAGCTAGCCGATATTGGCAATAACATCTAGTAGCGATCCCATGAATCGATCTCAGTTATCAAGCCCGTTTCGCCACTACGTTACGTCAATCATCCACCAGCCTAATCATTGCCCCGATCTTTTCGCTTGGTCGAATTCTTCTCCTCCCTCCCCCCCCCCCCCCCCCCATCTTTCTTTCTTCTTTTTGAATATGCATGCTTGCGTACGTTCATCAATGAGGAAAAGGGTGAGGCCTGACCCACCTGTCCCATAACCTTTTCCATATATGTGTGTGATTGCAGGAAAGCAAAAAATAAGAAGAATACGAGCCAAGGGAGGGGATTTCGAACCAGTTTCATTACTAGGGGGCGTTATTCGTGATCTAAGATGTCGCCCATGCAAGTCAGCTTGAGTAAGTCCCAAACCCACGTTTAAATTCCTCTCTCACCGGTTGGTAACACCTGCCCCCGTTTTCAAATGAGGATCCCGAGAGAGCGATCTCACAAACGTCTAGAGTTTCTCCTAAAACCCAAGACGTGTGCGGTCTGATCCTCCAAGATCCAGAGGGTGAGATCGAGGCACCTAACCAGCTTGGCAACTCTACTGGGGACTTACTGCCCCTTAGTCAAATCATTCTTGTTTGGCTAGTCTCTTCTTTTATTATCTGCTTTCATTTTCTTTTCACATTCACTTATGGATGTTGGGTTCTGTAAGCCATTTATCCGGATCGGGGATTTTCTTATCCCCTTATTCAAGAGTGTCCCTAGGGAACATGGTCCTTCGATTTCGTTCCCAACCATCCTCTTGAGCAACGTCCCTTGTCTAGCTCCTAGGTCTTAACCTGAACAGATGTAAGGAAGGACTTGAAGGTCCCTCACTCCCCATCTCTTCGCTCTGATGGAAAGTCCACTAAAGTACCCTGCATGGGCAGCACTTATGTTGCCCCACACAGCATACATCCAGCCACCAGCAAGTCACTTGCCGGTCAAGTTCTTAAGGTACGCCGGATGTCTACTCAATCCCTTTTTACAAAAGGCAAGCAAGTTACCATTGCTCCTGTGGGTCATCATAAGGCCACCCCCCACATTCCTATACTGTTGATCTCTATCCCTAGAGGCTCAACACATCGAAGTGGAAACCCTACGGTCTCCACCCCTCGCACAAACCACAAGGCTCGTGGGTCACCCACTCGAGTCACACCTCGGGGCAACCCTTTTGTTGCCTCGAGATCGTGTTCAAGATCTAACCTTCCAAGGCCAGGTCTTGCTCACGCCACTCATGTGCATCTCACTGCTCGGGGCAACGTCATTATTGCGCCAACCCAAATAAATAGAAGACGACCTTCTCGTCCTCCTCCTATGCACACATAAGCGCACCCTGTAAGGGGCAGGCCTGCACCTGTTCTCTTATAAACACCTGCTCGTAGTTCTTGGCCATCTAAGACCAGATCACTTGCACGAGCTCAGGTTGACCCTCAGGTCCCCTGTGATCCTTCTTCAAGGGGCGTACATGCGTCACCATCTTAGGTCTCCCGTCGTCCTCGACTTAGGCTTCCTCATGAGTTGACCCTGCTCCTGCCTGTTCATCCTTCATCGAGCAAGCACCTTCAGCCTTGGTACTCGAAGGTTTTCCCCAAGAGTACCATCTTGAACAAGCCCTAACACATTGGTCATGTCTCTGGATCTCATAAGAGAGCTCGGGGCATGGACCTCATGGAAGATCGAGTCCTTCATCCTCCTTGGCCCAAGATAACTCCAGTTCTTGGCCCTCATCCATTGTTGCACTTGATGGAGACAGCTCTCTCTTTTGCATGAAGAGTTGACCAGCCGCAACCTAGATCGCAGTTTTGGCGCGAGGTCCATCAAAACCTCAAGGCTAAACGTGATAGAGATCTACGAATTTTGACTAGGGAGGTGATCAATGCAGTTAAAACAGCCAATTTTGACGACCCTCTTCACCTGAATCCCTTCTACCCCTTTCAGACAATGATGCCTGAAGAAGAGCTCAATGAGCCTTGTGTTGTGGTTACTGTCGTAGAAGAAGACCCAGCCGTTCAATAGCCACTGTCCTAAGACCGTTCAATAGCCACTGTCCTAATCCTATGCCTGAGAAGGAAGCAGTCCAAACTTGCGTGCAGAACATGAGACCTGAAATCGCTCTACATGTCGAGGCCTCTAATCCGACCTCCATGTCAGAGTTAATCTCTAAATCAGTTCGCATAAAAAGTTTGTCACACTATCATGGTGGGGCACGACAACCATCTACAAGTTTAGCGAACAACAGGGGCAATGGTGGCTCTCGGAATAACACACGGGGCAGCCAACAGAAAGGGGTAGTTAGTGCAGCCGTTATGGTCACTGTTTCAAAGAAGGCGCCCTCCCAAACTTTGGACCTCTCTTAAGAGGTAAGCACGGTGAAAGTAACACCCTAGGCAGGCAAGCATTAACAGTCGTACAATCGGGTACCTCCAGCAGCCAACTTTGATTGGAGTGATTATTTCACCAGGCATAGGAATAAGGTCTATCCCTTCGAGAAGGAATGGGTCTCTGCGTCGTTCCAATTATTATTGGAGCATGCTATAATCCAGCTTCCAGAAGCCAGGTTCCCTGAGATATCTGGCCTTAACACTCAGGCAAATTATTATGCTTACCATCAAAGGATCAATCATCCGACAGATGACTACCACACACTGAAGGATATCATTGAGGCCCTAATTCTAAAAGGTCAGATAAAGCTTGAAGATTTAAAGAAGGCCTTCAGAGCAGCTGAGACTTCCCATGCCAAAACCATTCAAGAGGACGACGAAATGCCTGGTATCCTCTACTCCCTCTTCATTATAATGCTTCAGGAAGGTGTAATCACACTAAAACAGACAAGGCAACCCCTTCTCATTGTTAAGGGGGCTAAAGATCGTTGGTGTCCATACCATCAAACAAGGGGTCATTATTTGTCAGAATGCGCAACTTTCCTTGACATAATCGCAAAGAAGATGCGAGAGTGTCAAGAATTTTACAACCTCCCCATAAGTGATCCCCAAATCACTTCCTCATCAGGGCAAGAAGATATCACAAGGCAGGACCTTCCGATCAATGACTCAAACTTTGCAAAACCCTTGATTTCCCAGCTATGAATGATCTACCATGGCTGAAGTAGACTCAAGTCTTTGAGGCGAGAAGCGGTTCGCCAAGCTAGCACTGATCGCTAACCCAGTGAGACAAATCAAATGGACCTCAGAAAATCAAAAAGAGACGGGCCCCAAGGGCTGCTTGCCGAAGAATCAAGACCGCTCAACCCACAGTCGAGCAGGAATTTCTCAAGCCCCTTCCCCTATTGCCAACCTTGCTGGACTTCACCCTGTCAAGAAGACGTTCCCGTGCCATCTTCCACTCAGCAAACATCCGATGAGGGTGACGACGCTAAAAGCACTCCCTAATGGTCTAAGCAAGGAAAAGACCTAAAAGATCCCGTACACCCGTCCAATCCTGGCGATGACGTAAAAAGCTGCCCAGATAAGTCTGATGAGGGGAAAGACCTTAAAAATCCCCCACCTTCTAACCCTGCTCCTCCTTCTTCTCCCGCTTCTCATTCCTCCTTGTCTATGTCTCCTGTAGTACGACCTTGATGTGCCCAGACTTCGAGGCTCTCGATCAAGAATTCGAAGGAATCAATATAAGCAGGATGCAGCAGAAGCAAATGAGAAAGACCTTGGCATAGGCAGCAGGATTCTTAACAGTTGCTGATGCCCTGGCAGCTAAAGCCAAAGCAGAGCCACCTTCATCAAAGAAGCACAAGAATTCGATGCCAAAGAAACCCCAGTGGCCCCCTAAGCCTAACTTCGAGCAGAGATTGAGAGAGTCGAGGGGACAACGATTCTATTCTCAAGAAACTTGCCACATGATACAAATCTGTGAAGCACCAACCTGTGTGGACCAAACACTGCAGATAGCTACTCAAAGGCCGAGTGATTCGCATTGGCATACTTCTCGCACTACGATCGTTGAATCCCAAATTCCTTGCTATCTCTAAGACGAACTCTTGTAGTCCGAGAAACAACCCTTGTTTATGGAAGACCCTTCCCTTCCTCAAATGGGGAATGATATAGAAATTATAATCCACTCTAGGCCTCTATCGGAGGCAAAAATGTCAGGATCATGGGTCTTTGCATTTCAGGTCAATCACAAAATCCTTGAAAACAATGATGACGAGTTGTAAGAGGCTCTAGAAGAATTGGAAGACGGTGGTCAGTCCACAACTGATGAACTCAAAGAAATAAATCTTGGAGATGAAACACACCCCAAACCTACCATCATTTCAGCAAGAATGTCTCTAGATGAGAAAGACGAGTTCATTGCCTTCGTGAAAACAAACCAGAATGTCTTTGCTTGGCATTACCATGAGATGCCCAGTTTAGACCCTCAAGTCACCTTTCATCATCTCCGCATTGATCCGACTATCAAACTTGTCAAACAAAAATCAATAAGGTTTAGGATTTTTCTCGAAATGCAAATAGATGCTGAGGTAACCAAACTTAGACAAGTAGGTTTCATCCGTGAAGTCAAATACCCGAAATGTCTAGCAAATGTCGTTCCGATCAAGAAGAAGAATGGTCAAATCAGGGGTTGTATTGACTTTCATGATTTGAATACCGCTTGTCCCAAGGATGACTTCCCGTTGCCACTCACCAAGATGCTCATCGACTCCACAGCTCATTGTCAAATCGTTTTCTTCATGGATGGATACTCCAATTATATTCAGATAAGGATGGTGCCTGAAGATGAAGAGGCCACAACATTCTTAACTCCGAAAGGGGTCTTCTGTTACACAATGATGCCTTTTGGATTAAAGAATGCTGGTGCCACATACCAGAGAACAATGATGACAATTTTTCGAGACATGATGCACAAAGAGGTGGAGTGTGTGATGATTTGGTGGTAAATCCAAAGAGAAGGGCGCTCATATAAGTGCTTGTGTCTCCATCAGCAAAAAATGAATCCATTGAAATGCGCTTTTGGCGTGCGTTCGGGAAAATTCTTAGGGTTCATCGTCAAACATCGAGGGCTCGAAGTTGAGCCAGTTAAGATCAAGGCAATCCAAGAAATGCCGTCACCAACTTCACTTCGAGAACTATGTTCCTCCAAGGGCAACTGACATACATTCGCAGGTTCATCTTGAACCTCTCGGGTCGTTGTAAACCCTTTACACACCTACTAAGGAAAGATACACCATTCATTTGGGATGAAGCATGTCAGGCAGCCCTGGATGACATCAAACATTATTTACTCAACCCTCCAGTACTCTCTACAGCAGTATTGGGAAAGCCCCTCATTCTATATGTGACTACTTTAGAAGAGTCACTCGGAGCATGGTTGGTACAAAACAATGAAGAGGGAAAAGAGACTACGTTATATTACCTCAGTCGCAGGATGCAGGGGGTCGAGAAGAATTATCCCCGGATAAGAAAGATGTGTCTAGCCTTGATTTTTGCAGTACAAAAACTTCGCCATCACTTGCTTGGTCATGAAGTATAACTTATATCAAAAGCTGATCTTGTAAAGTTTCTCATGACACGCCCATGTTTGTCGGGGCACCTTACTAAGTGGGCACTATTGCTTATGGGGTTTGACATCATGTATGTCCCACAAAAGGCCATCAAGGGTCAGGCTTTGGCTGACTTTCTCGTGGCACACCCCGTATCGACAAAATCTCCTTTATCAATCGACCTCCTTGATGAAGAAGTATTTCGTGTTGATCTTGTTCATAAGTGAGAATTATACTTCGAGGGATATATCCAATCTGATCGAGGAGGAGTCAGAGTAGTATTCTTGACTCCAAGAGTATTGCCACTTTCTTTTCTCTCTCACTCAAGCCGGTTCTCATAATGAGGCAGAATACTAGGCCCTTATAATCGGATTAGAGATAGCCTTCGATCTCGACTTGGAGCAACTTAAGATCTACGGCGAATCTAAGTTGGTTATCTGGTAGCTCAAAGGGATCTATGATGTGAGAAAAGATACTCTCAGGCCTTATCACGATACTGTAAAATCGTATATAACCGAGTTTGAAGACGTATCCCTGAGTCACATCCCTAGGAGGCTAAATTCGTAGGCCGATGCACTCGCAAAACTCTGGGCTACAATTTAGTTATCCTCATCAGTGCCCATGCTTGTTTGGGTGGCAGAATGGAGACACATCGAAGTAAGAACCGAGGTCGATGCAGCTAACGAGAGAAATATCTTCCCCGAGTATCGTCCTTATCCATTTGAAGCACTTCTATCTGCCAAATAAGTAATCAAAACTGAACAAGCAATAGCACATAGTCAAGGAGCTAAGGGTCAAAATCGGGGATCATAATTCTTTGACTCAATGTGTGTGGAAATTGAGCAGGTAGAAGATTGGAGAGAGCCCGTCACCAATTTCCTGAAACATGGTGAAGCAATAGCATACGTTAAATGCTTGCAGATCATGCTGAAGCAATAGCATACGTTAAATGTCCACCAAGTATACCCTCCTCGAAGGAGATGCTCTCTTCAGATGGCCGTTTGATGGCATTCTTCTTAGATATCCAAGGAGCAAGTAAGGTGTTAGAAGAAGTCCACTAAGGCATCTGTGGACTACACCAGTCCGGTCCCAAGCTCTATGAATGAATACACAGGTTGGGATACTATTGGCTTCTATGATAGCTGATTCTTGAAGCTATGCTAAAAAGTGCCAAGTATGCCAAATACATTCCAGCCTGGTTCACTAGCCTTCAGAGCCCTTACACCATACGGTTGCATCATGGCCCTTCTCACAATGGGGTATGGATATCCTAGGGCCTATTGAGCCTCCTTTCATAATGGGCCATGTTTTTATCCTAGTTGCAACAGATTATTTCTCTAAGTCGGCTGAAGCAGTCCCCCTTAAGTAAGTTCATGAGACAACAGTGACCTACTTCATTTGACATCATATCATATATCGCTTCGGAGTTCCCCATCGGATAATATCTGACAACGGCCCTCAGTTTAGGAGTCATCACAATGATCGTTTAGTTAACTAGTTCGGTTTCGAATAGAGGTACTCAACTATGTACCACCCTCGGGCGAATGGATTAGTTGAGGCTTTCAATAAGACTCTGTGCAACGTTCTAAGAAAGTCAATATAAAAAACAAGGAAGAACTTACATGAGAAGGTTCTCGAAGCACTATGGGCTTATCGTATCACTACACAAAATTCTACTGATTCCACTCCTTATTCTCTGGTTTATGGGGGGTGAAGTAGTTTTACCTCTTGAAATACAAATCCCTTCACTTCGAGTCGCTATTCACCAAGGAATAACCAAAGATGCAAGAGTCAAGCTCTGATATCAAGAATTGGATGCACTCGACGGAAAGAGGCTAGAGGCTCAGCAGAACCTTGAACTCAACCAAGGGAAAATGAAGAGGGATTTTGACAAGTCTGTCAAGATCCTCTCATTTGCGCCTGGTGATCTAGTCTTAGCTGTCAAGAGACATATTGTCATGCATGGCCGATGCAAAGGGAAGTTTGAGCCTAAGTGGGAATGTCCCTTTACAGTCAAAAAGGTATCACCCAACGGAGCCTACATATTAGCACATCTTGATGGGGAAGAGGTAATGCCCCTTATCAACGGGCGATACCTAAAGAAGTACTATCCATGATGTATATTCAAAAGAAAGGGACTCAACGTGAAAACAAGCAAGATAGTCCAAACAAAATGCCAACTCTTTTTATTTTTATTGCAGTAAAAATGAGTTACAAGTTACAAGAACCCATTGCTAGGGAGGTTACAAGTCTCTTGCATCTGATGATAAGAGGACTGTTACAAACCAAAAACTTGTGCCTTTGCTCTTGCATTTGAGAGTAAGAGGATAGTTACAGGCCAAAACAAATGCATGTCCCACGAGGAAGAAGCAAACCCACAAAAGGAAGGACCTCCTCATGATGAAGAAGCGAAACCACTTGCAGAGTTAGCTTTAATTCATCTGACGAGTAAGAGGATGGTTACAGGTTAGAAGACATAGCAGAGCCACTCCAAGAAGTTAGCCTCAGTCCATCTGACGTATATGTCAAACATACAAGCCAGATACCTCATCTGACGTGTATGTCGAACATACGACGTGGGATCCATTCGACATGTATATCAAACATACAAGACGGGCTGCCCTAGCAAGGAGCTGGCCTATAACAGAAAGCATGCCCTGTCCACAATAGATGCCCTTCAACAGAACAACATGGGTCTCACTGTTATTCTGGACGATTTAGCTTCCAACAGGTACCGCACGCCACGCTCCATCCTTCGGCACTTTTTGTCGGCCCATGAATATCGTCGTACGTAGCTCATCGTCAAGCACCGCGAACCCCGCACGTGACTTACCGCCATACGCGAGCATCTTTCTTCGCATCATGATAAGCCACATGTGCTAACAAGCACTGACTGAAGCCAACGCCGGTTGTGCTCTCCAAAGGTCAGCGCCGATTGTGCTCCTAGCCCTTAGCGTCGATTGCCTTTCTTGAGGTTCAGCACTGGTTGTGTCAGCACTCCAAACCATCAGCGTCGATTGCCTCAGCGCCAGTTGCACTACTATTAGCGCTGGCTCTGTCGTGACTATTCACCTCCCGAGACTCCTCGTTTCTCAAAACTTAAGTTTTTGCACCTCCTTAATAATCACACATTTTCCAAGGATGACGGTTCATATTTAGCAACCATACGACTTCTCCACAATAGTTCACCTCCTACAATCGTACTACCCACCTCCTTTGACTATTCGACTTCCGTCAAAATTGCTCCCATACAGCCGAAAACTCACAGGAAAACTTTTCCACCTACGTATTTTGGCCTGGGCCACACCAGAACCTTGTCGGGAAACCTCTGCAACACCACTAAGTGTCGAAAAGTGGAGATAACCCCCGGTAAACCTCTTGAAAGTACCCTGAAACGTTTGTAACACCAAAAGCAGTGCCAAAAAACTTCCACAACTGCTGGGAAACCCCTTAAAAATCCTTGATGTGTTCCCGCCTCTTCCAGAAAGAAAAACAACAACTGGAGCCTCCTCTGCTTCCCAGAAGGATTCCCAAAAAGCTCTCCTTTCCCCGTCATTTCCTCTGCAAACTCACCAGATTCTTGGTGAAGTTTGTTCGCCGAATGGTCTTCTCTGCAAAACCTTAGCTGGAATCCTGCTGTCTGCCGAAGGTTCTTCCCTATAGAAACTATTGCCTAGGTCCCACTGCTGGTCGAAACTTCAACCAGGCACACCCTCTCCTCACTGTTGAAGAAAACTGTTGCTAAAAGGTTTTAACCCTTGGTGAAAAATATGGGAAAACGGGATTTTACCCCCTTATATAAACTACGTTGCCCTCAAAAGCCCTTCACAAACTCGGAATACCAGTTGCAACTAAGGGAAGCCAAGCAACAATGAGCCAGGTCGCCGGAGGTAACTCTCATTGATCGATCCCCAGCGCCTGGTGAATTTCCAAACGACCCTAGCGCCGGTTGACTTAACGCCGGGTGTGTCTCCAAACAACCCTAGCACCGGTTGACTTGGAGCCGAGTGTGTTTCCAAATATGAACCTAACGTCAGTTGACTTAGTGATGGGTATGTTTTCAAATACAACCTTAGCACCGGGTGTGTCTCCAAAATGACCCCAACGCCGGTTGTCTTCAGATAATACCACGGGTCATTCACAACGACAACTGAACAGCGTCAGTTGTGTTGTGAGAACTTAGCGCTGGTTGAATATTCGCAATACACCATCAGTGCTACACATGGTGCCGGCCATATTTTCAAGCAGTTTATGCCCTACCAGTATCCCGAGTGGAGTTGTGTACCCAAGCCAGGACATGTCATCTCTAGTGGACTTGCACCTAGGCCGTTGCACCTAAACTATGACTTCCCCAATGAAGTCAGGAGCTGTCCCTCATCCCGCACTAGGAGTCACACCCATACTGCGGCCCATCATCCCTAGTGAAGTTAGGGTCATTCCTACTTCCCCAATCCCTAGTGGGTCAGCTTCACACTAAGGTACCTTATCCCCAGGGAATCTGGGTTACCTGTCATAAGTCAATTCTCCATAAAGTCTCATCTATCACCCCAGGGAGTCACACTTGCCCCCCAATCCCCAGTGAAGTCTGCTTCTGTTAACCATCCTTCGTCAGGTCACCATTTCCATCTGAGCCCTCTGCTTGTGTATGGCCTTAACCGTTTTATCCCCAGGGAGTCAGATTGCCATCCATCCACAGACCTATTCCCCATGGAGCTTCATCTACATGGCAACCCAGCCTCGGTCCATATTGCATGACCCTAAACTGCTCAGCCTCGGTTCATACTGCATGAGCCTAACTGCTTAGCCTCGGTCCATACTGCATGACCCTAAACTGCTCGGCCTCGATCCATGCTGCATGACCCTAAACAGCTCAGCCTTGGTCCATACTACATGACCTTAAATTGCTCAGCCTCGGTCCATACTGCATGACTCTAAACTGCTCAGCCTAAGTCCATACTGCATGACCCTAAACTGCTCAGCCTCAGTTCATACTGCATGACCCTAAACTGCTCTGCCTCGGTCCATACTGCATGACCCTAAAGATCTTAGTATCGATCCATACTGCATGACCCTAAACTGTTCAGCCTCGGCCCATATTGCATGACCTTAAACATCTCAGCCTCAGTCCATATTGCATGACCCTAAACTGCTCAGCCTCGGTCCATACTGCCTGACCCTAAACTGCTCAGCGTCGATCCATACTGCATGACCCTAAACTGCTCAGCCTCGGTTCATGCTATATTACCCTAAACTACTCAGCCTCGGTCCATACTGCCTGACCCTAAACTGCTCAGCCTCGATCCATACTGCATGACCCTAAACTGCTCAGCCTCGGTGCATACTGCATGACCCTAAACTGCTCAACCTCGGTCCATACTGCGTGACCCTACACTGCTCAGCCTCGATCCATATTGCATGACCCTAAACTGCTCAGCCTCGGTCCATACTGCATGACTCTAAACTTCTCAGCCTCAGTCCATATTGCCTGACCATAAACTGCTCTGCCATAGTCCATACTGCATGATCCTAAACTGCTCAGCCTCAGTCCATACTATATGACCTTAAGCTGCTCGGCCTCTGTCCATACTGCATGACCCTAAACTGCTCAGCCACGATCCATACTTCATGAACCTAAACTGCTCAGCATCATGGTCCAAACTATATGACCTTAAAACTGTAGCGGAGGTCTAGTTGCATGACCTTAAACTGCATGGTCGTAGTTGTATGAATTTAAACTACTGAACCATGGTCCAGCTATATGACCTTAAACTATAGTACACGATAAAAGGCTCAGCACCATGGTCCGAACTATATGACCTGAAACTGTAGCGGAGGTCTAGTTGCACGACCTTAAACTGCATGGTCCTAGTTGTATGACTTTAAATTGCATAACCACTGTCCAGCTATATGACCTTAAACCATAGTACACGTCCTAGCCACATGACGATAAAAGGCTCAGCACCATGGTCCAAACTATATGACCCTAAACTGTAGCGGAGGTCTAGTTGCACGACCTTAAACTGAATGGTCCTAGTTGTATGACTTTAAACTGCATAACATGGTCTAGCTGTATGACCTTCAACTATAGTACAAGTCCTAACCGCATGAAGATAAAAGGCTCAGGATCATGGTCCGACCTGAACTGTAGAGGAGGTCTAGTTGCACAACCTTAAACTGCATGGTCCTAGTTGTATGACTTTAAACTGCATAACCATGGTCCAACTGTATGACCTTAAACTATAGTACACATCCTAGCCACATGATGATAAAGGGCTCAGAACCATTGTCTGAACTATATGACCTTAAACTGTAGCGGAAGTCTAGTTGCACGACTTTAAACTACATTGTCCTAGTTGTATGACTTTGAATTACATAACCACAGTCCAGCTATATGACCTTAAACCATAGTATACGTCCTGACCACATGATGATAAACTGCTTCGTGCAGGTCCCGGAGGCATTACCATAAACTCGCCACAACATACTTGCACACGCCTTTTCGTGCATTTTCACGCATGCCTTCTCTAACCTACCTGTTAGTGTGCATGCACCACCTTCATTACCTCCCCAGTGAGTTCTTTCCTTTCATCATCTTACATCATTCCCCAGTGAGTCTTACCCATGCTCACAAAACGGCGCACCATCCCGCCACCCATACTTGTTGTAAGTTAGTGGGTCACCATCATCCACTCACATGTCATACATCGTCCATCTCCCATAGGTAGCCTCAAGCCATCTCCCCAAGTGAGCTAAACCACCACCATACTCACTCCATGGCCTTCATAGACTACCATCCATCACCATTATGGTCCAACTGTATGACCTTAAAATCATAGTGCATGTCCAAGCCGCATGACGTTAAACTGTTTTGCACATTTCCCGGAGGCGTGATCTTAAACATGCCTTCACAAAGAAAAAGAGAAAAGAATAATGGGCATGGTGTATACCTGAACAAGGGAACGCTTTGAGCAAAAATGATGGACGGGCATGGTCACGAAATCATGAGTAAAAGAGTTCCATGAATAAAATGAATTCGGGCACGATGAAAACCCGAAGGGGCATCGTGAGTAAAAAATGGACAATAAGGGTGGACAAAGCCAAAAGGTTATGGGTAAAAAAGCCCCAAAATAAAACGAAGTTGGTGAAAACCGTCTTTGCAGCACCGCTTTCCAAGTTCAAGCAAAAATCCGGAAAGGACACTTGGACCAATAAACAGGTTGACGCAGCACTCGTCTCAACAAGTAGCTTCAGCCCACACTCACAAGAAAAAAAATCCTTGGTGGCATAAAACTAGGAATCCAAAAATATGAGCTTCAAAGAAAAGATTTCGATAGTCTGAGTCCAGTTGCAAAAGGACTTGAAAGACAGAAGACTCGCCAAGAAGGCAAGATAAGTCTCATGAGGAAGAACATTATTCTCACGAGGTCACAATTACACTCTAAGAAAAAACATTACAAAGGCAAGAAACTAAAAAATCAAAGGAAGAACCTGCCAGAGACTTCAGCTCGCCTAGCCGACAGGCTCAGACCTTCAGGACCAGCAAACGCTGCCCCTGACTGGACCCGGTAGTCGAGACCCAAAGTGGTACTCTGAATGTCAAAAGAAAACTTGGTGTAGCAACAAACAGTACCTACCAAACCAAACCAACAAACCCAAACCAAATGGGAACAATGCCCTTCGCCATGGCACTCGATTGCCAGATGGACTCGATTCTGACTGACGAGGTCCGTACAAAATCCTCAGATTCAAAATCATAAACAGTCCGCACGAGGGTGAAGACTTTGACAAGATCCCTAAAAAAAGTTTCTTCTCCCCCTAAAGTCTCCACGGACAGACCCGCGAACAATGCATCCCTACGTCTGAGCAGCCTAGTTCCACCATTACGTGAATCTCCTTGATGTTCACGTGGTCCTATGGCTAAGAAGGAAAAAAGTAAAATACGAAGGAAAATTTTTGAATGATTGTCCTTTTCATTTCTCTTGAAGCACAACATTCGATGGGGCATGTTGTTTGAATGTATTTTCAGCACCTTGGTCCCTAGTAGGAAGCAAGTCAATAAAGCTTACAAAACAGTGTAATTATTGACAGTCTCAGAATGACCCCATAATTGGTGAAGATCGTCATCATCGCTCCAAAAGACCATCTGCCAAGTTTCGTCGTATTCCGACATGTCTAAGGCAGTGAACACAAAGGAACAGTTTTCAGAAAAATGGCTCTAGCGCCCTGAAACAGCCCTACAACTGGAACTACATTCCAGTGTCTCAAATCACTGTGAGACCACTGTCATTAGATCCGACACAGTTGAAAATCCCTATGGGCTAAGTTTCGGCTTAATCGGATACTTCAGAACAAAGATATAAGCAAAATGTTGAAATAGGAGGGGCCGCACACTATTCCCATGTGGCCTCATTGCACCAAAGCACCATTAAAGGTGACTATTTTACAGTCACAGACAGTCACTTTTAGGGCCCGTAACTCACTTGTCTCAAGTCGGATCACTCCCAAATTTAGTGAGTGCATTCGTCTCATCAAGACGAAGAATTTGATATGTGGCACGCCCCGTAACGATGTCCGAGCAGGGAGAAAGCTGGAGAGAAGTTGCCGATCCGTGAAGAAGTTGCAAAAAATTCAGCAGCAATACGTCTCATTCGATGGACCAAATCATGACGATCGCACAACGGATCGAGGTGAAACCAATTCCATTGTGTGTGTAAGGTCCAAGGCTATCATTAGTCCGACCCCTGTACATGATGGACGGTCAGATTCCATGCACGAAGCCGATGAAGTAACTGAAATTTCAACCGCTGGATTCCATATTTCGGCAAAAACTCAAAAGTTGTGAAATCATCGTTCAGGCTCCAAACCATGTTCTATTTGCTACCACGCGATCGCGATGGCATGCTCAATGCACTACGTGAAGAAATCACAGAAAAACATTAAGGAACGACCACACTATCGATCTGAAGTTTTCAAGATTTAACCAAATTTCAAGTCTCGTGATCATGGCTCAAAACATGACTCATGACTCGAAGTTGGTATCCAAACGATCGCCATCCCGAGCCCTATAAGAAAACAATAATCTTTCTATTAAACGGGCATCATAACACCCTCGGGTTAGCCATGAAAAATCACGCAAGATCTCTAGCAGTAGCAGGGACTGTTCTGAAATTCCACATATTGTTAGACAGGAGCAAAACAATAATTTTGCACCCATTTTCATAATTTCTTTTAATTCAATTAAATCTTAATTTTCAGCAATTAGGTTGATCAATCCACCCATGTTTGGGTACAATTCTATATAAACAGGCATTGCCTCATTATAAACTAACCCCTCAGCCTTCAATTGATTCTGGGAAGATTGAATAAAAAATTTTGATTCCTTGCTTGAGCTTGTGAGTACGTCTTGGAGAGAGAGAGAGAGGAAAGAGAAAGAAAGGGCCGGTACCCTTCGAGCAGGCAACTTTCTCTCTCCTCCCCTCTCTTCTTCTCTCTCTTCTTCTCTCTTCTCTCCTCTCTCACTTCTCTCTCTCTTCTCTCTTTCTCTTTCTCTTCTCTTTCTCTTCCCTCTCTCTCTCTCTTCTTCTGTCAACTGGCGAGATCTTGAGCCGGTTGATCCTCTCTATCTTCTTCTATCAACTAGTGAGACCTAGTGCCGGTTGGTCCTCTTTATCTTCTCTTGTCAACTACCGAGGCCTAGAGCCGATTGGTCTTTTTTATCTTCTTTTGTCAATTGGTGAGACCAATCATCGGTTGATCTTCTCTCTCCTCCTCTATCAGTCGACGAGACCTAGCGTCAGTTGATCTCCTCTCTCTTCTTCTATTAGTCGGTGAGACCTAGCGCCGGTTGGTCCTCTCTCTCTTCTGCCATCATTCAGTGAGACCTAATGTCGATTTTTCTTCTCTCTCCTCTTCTATCAGTCGATGAGAACTAGTGTTGGTTGGTCTTCTCTCTCTTCTTCTATTAGTCGGTGAGACCTAACGTCGATTGGTCTTCTCTCTCCTCTTCTATCAGTCAGCGAGACCTAGTGTCGATTGGTCTTCTCTCTCCTCTTCTATCAGTCGATGAGACCTAGTGCCGATTGATCTTCTCTCTCTTCTTCTATCAGTCGGTGAGACCTAGCACCAGTTGGTTTTCCCTCTCTTCTTTTGTCAGTTGGCGAGACTTAGCACTCATTGGTTCTCTTCCTTTCTTCTCATTTGAAACAGTCGGCGAAGCCTGGCGCCGACTGCATCCTCTCTTTCCCATCTCTTGAAAAAATCGGCAATGTCTAGTGTCGACTGCATCTCCTCTTCCTTCTTCTCCCTTCTCTCTTCCTTCTTCTTCCTCCTTCCGTCTATTCCCTTCTTCTCTTTAACCATTCCTCGGTTATTCTTTCGTTCGACTAAGAGGGATTGAGGTTAGCATCTCATGACGGTCCTGTCGTCTAGCCATAATGTTGTTGTGTCAGGTTCGCTCAGTCTGCTTTACTGCCACGACAGACCGATCATCGTGCTTAGCTAGTCGATATTGGCAATAACATCTAGTAGTGATCCCATGAGCAGGTCTTAGTTACTGAGCCCGTTTCGCCACCATGTTATGTCAATCATCCACCAGCCTAGTCACTGCCCTGATCTTTTCGCTTGGTCGAATTCTTCTCCTCCCTCGTCTTTCTTTCTTCTTTTTTAATACGCATGAACGTTTGCCATATATGTGTGTGATTGCAGGAAAGCAGAAAGTAAGAAGAATACGTGCCAAGGGAGGCAATTCCGAACCAGTTTCATTATTGGGGGGGATTTCTTCGTGATCTAAGAGGGCGCCCAAGCTAGTCAGCCAGAGTAAGTCCCGAACCCACCTTTAAATGCCTCTCTCACTGGTTGGTAATGCCTATCCCCATTTTTCGAATGAGGTTCCCGAGAGAGCGATCTCACAAACCTCCCAGGTCTCTCCCGAAACCCAAGAAGCGTGCCGCCCGATCCTCCAGGATCCAGAGGGCGAGATCGAGACACCTAACCAACAAACTGAGCCACATCACTCTTCATGTTGTTCCATCATAAGGCCTTTTTCAGATCCTGGTACATCTTTGTACTCCCAGGGTGTACCGTGTAGTGTGAGTGGTGTGCTTCTTACAGAACGGCCCTTTTTACACTATCGTTATTAGGGACACACACTCGGCCCTTGAACCTCAACATCTCATCACTGCCAGAGGTGAAATCCTCTTCTTCCTCCACATTCATTTCTTCAGGAAATTTTCATGAGCTGAGGATCTTCTTTTTGCCCTACTCAGATTTGTTGAAAGAGCTGGGGTTCTACCCTTACACACGAAGTACGCCGACCCCATCATCGAGGGGTAGAGTTGTGTGCCACTCTACTATGTCTTCTAGAAATCTCATCTCTCGAATCATCAGGTGTGCCACTGAGACAACAACTTTCCGGCTTAGGGCATCGGCTACTACGTTAGTTTTACCTGGATGGTAATCAATTGTACACTCGTAATCATTCACGAAGTCCATCCATCTCCTTTGCCTCATATTCAACTCCCTATGGGAAAATAGGTACTTGAGACTCTTATGATCTGTGAACACTTTAAATCGGGCCCCATAAGGATAGTGCCTCCAAATATTTAACGTAAACACTACGGCTGCAAGCTGCAAGCTCCAAGTCATGCGTTAAATAGTTTTGCTCATACGGTTTCAATTGTCTGGAGGCGTATGCAATGACCTTGCCCCTCTGCATGAGTACACCCCCGAGTCCTTTATGGGGTGCATCTGTATAAACCATAAAGTCTTCATTCCTTTAGGGCAAGGCTAGTATTGGGGATGTGGTCAATCTCTTCTTAAATTCCTTAAAACTTCTCTCTGACCATAAAAATTTCGTATTCTTCTGGGCCAACTAAGTAAGGAGCAGTGCTATTTTCGAGAATCCCTCTATAAAGCACCGTTAGTATCCTGCGAACCCCAGAAACCTGCAAACTAAGGTTACATTTGTTGGTTTCTCCCACTTAAGCACCGCTTCAATCTTAGAGGGATCGATTGTGATCCCATCCTTAGAAATGATGTGACCAAGGAAGGCTACACTAGGGAGCCAAAAATCGCTCTTGCTTAGTTTGGCATACAATCTTTTCGACATCAGAGTTTGCAAGACGGTTCTTAGATGCTGCTCATGCAGTTCCCAACTCTTCAAATACACCAAAATATCATCCAGAAAAACTACTACAAAATAGTCCAGGAAAGGTCGGAACACTCTATTCATCAAATCCATGAACACTGCAGGGGCGTTGGTTAACTCGAACAACATTACAAGAAACTCATAGTGGCCGTATCGAGTTCTAAAAGCAGTCTTAAGGACATCTCCCTCCTTAATTGGCAATTGGTGATACCCCGAATGGAGGTCGACCTTTGAAAATACCTGACCCCCTTGGAGCTGATCAAAGAGGTCATCAATTCTAGGCAAAGAATACTTATTCTTCACCGCCACTTGGTTCAACTGCCTATAGTTAATACATAGCCTCAGTGACCCATTATTCTTCTTCACAAATAGGACAGGTGCACCCTAGGGTGAAACACTGGGTCGGATGAACCCCTTATCCAAAAATTCCTGCAACTGCTCTTTTAACTCCTTCAATTAAGCTATGGCCATTCTAAACGGGACTTTAGAGATGGGAACTGTGCCTGAGACTACATCTTAAATTTCCCTCGTTGGAGGCAGGGATGGTAACTCTTCTGGGAATACCTCAGGGTACTCCCTAACAGCCGGTATTTCTTCTAGTTGGGCCTGAACACCCCTATTCTCTACTACATAAGCCAAATACGCTTCACATTTCTTAGTCAGGAGGCGAGAGGCCCGGAGGGCCGAAATAAGGTACAGAGGGGAAATATCTCTGGTGCCCTCAAAGTGCAGTATTGCTTGATCATGATATTTAAAGGTTAACGTCTTTTCATGGCAATTGACAGTGGCATGATGGGTGTACAACCAAATCATGCCCAGAATAACATCAAAGTCTTGAATATCTAAGAGGATCAAATCTACAGGTAGGTTGCACCCATCAATTTTTATCCCACATTGTCTAAACACCATATCAGTTTCCAGAGAATCCCCCACAGGTGTGCTTACTACCAAAGTATAATTAAGACATGCAGGTGTAACATTTAAATGGAAAGAAAAATGGGGTACAACAAATGAATGATAGGAACCAGGATCAGTTAAGGCTTTGGCTCTAGAACCACAGATAGAGAGCATACCTCTTATCACCGAGGTGGATGCCTTGGCTTCTTGTTCTCTGAGAGCAAAAACTCATCCTTGTGTCTTCGGTCGGTCCTTGGTCTTTACCACTGGGCAATCCTTAACCTAGTGACCGGGCTTGCCACACTTTAGGCACATGTTCCTCTTCCTGTAGTATTCGACGGTAGTGTGTTTATCTTTTCCGCAATGAGAGCATACCGGGCATCAATCACCTTCCATGTTGCCCAGGTGATTCTTCTGGGCCTTCTAATTAAGCTGGTAGGGCTTTCCTCTAATATCCCTTCTTAGAAATTGTCGAGGCTTCTTTCCAAACCTTCCCGGCGGCACAGCCTTCGTCTTTCCTTCCTTCCTTGATCTATGGTCCTCGCAGTCGCTCTCAATCTTTAAGACGAAGTCCACCAATGGGGCATATGACTTCAAGTTGGCTGACATCACTCTTCCTCTAATATCTGGCCGAAGGCCCCTCTCGAATTTAGCCACATTCAGTGCCTCGGTATTAATAATGTGGGGAGCGTACCTAAAGAGCTCTACAAATCTGGCGGCGTACTGCTCCACTGTCATACCCCTTTGTTGGAGTTAAATAAACTCTACTTCTTTTCTCTCCTTGATGGAGTCTGGAAAATACTTCTCATCGAAGGCTGTCAGGAAGTTTTCCCATGTGGTCTCGGTCCCCGACTCCCCCCAAGACTGCTTCACCCAGTCCCACCAGTGCTCGACTTCTCCTTTTAGCATGAAGGTTCCTAATCTAACCTTCTACTCGCTCGAGTAGTGCAACACCTCTAGGATCTTTTCTATCTATCTCTTCCATCTCTCAGCCTTCTCTACTCCTCCTTGTCCCAAAAAGATTGGGGGCACCAGCCTTCTAAACCTTTCTAAAAGGTTACTGTCATTCTATTCTAGGGTAGGGGTAGACTGGTGGGCATCGACTCCTTCATCATCTGGGCCATAGCCCCTAGAGTCCTATAAAATTCACTTAGCACCTCGGTGTTCTCGTTGCTGGAACTAGCATTGTGGGTACGAGCCCTCGGCATCTTCAACCTACAAATTCATTCATAAGAAAAGATGTTTCATTACATTACAACCCAAAAGTTGTACAATTGAGTTAGGGCTTCAGGGTCCAACGTTATCTAGTTTAAAGCAATTAGTACAAGTAGGGCTGAGAGCCGAACTACCTACAAGATCTAAAACTCCTCCTTAGAATGGCCGCATTGATCCTTAGGTGCAACCTGCATTGCCAACTATGAACCTGCCACTCTCAGTCTACAAGGAGGAAAAAATAGTGGGATGAGCTTGGAAGCTCAGTAAGTAGATCTAGTGTTATGCATTGGTAACAAGTCTAAATAATTTATTTAAATAGAGCAAGTTGTAGAGAAGTGGTCCTATGCAGTAATCAACATATCAATGCATCAATTATAGACATGATATCCAAGTAGCAACATCATGCAGTCGTTACAGTTACAGGAAATCACATACACAATTCATTTATTATACACTCACTCCCTAATCCACCTACTCCTTCTAGTAGCAGCCCTATCCATCAGGCCAAGCCAATCGCATTCTTAGGACTTCTACCATCCCACAAGAAGGAGGGTAATGACAAGTGGGATAATCTGCTTCGTAATACCCTCAACTCAACCATACGGTACGTGTTGGGGTTTGACATGCCGTTACCTTGCAAGGCTTCAATCAATCACGTATCTTATCTCATGAATCACAGGGAGCAACCCTCTTTCTCCCCTAACCAGTTCATGTCATTGTGCAAGTTAGGGAACATGCCAGCATTACTGTCTCAGTGCATCAGTCTCCACTACCGATGGGTGGTGTCCCGTTGCGTAGTGGCCATCATTAGGGCCTCATCTCTTGCTCGAGCATTCAATTCATTCATGCCAATTTAATGCTTTATAACAAATGCATCACATTCTCATTATAACAATATGACATTTAGCACAAGTCACCCATCACATAGGCTAGCATGGAGTACTTATGCATGGTTATCATTATTGGCAATTTGGCACTTATCATGAGACTTTCATCATGAAGTTATCACATTGATATTGCCGTATCACTTTTTTTTTTCACATAGCACATTGTGACAAAGCATCATTCACATAATCTTATGGCACAAGCATAGAAATTATCATATTATCATTCACACTTTTCACTTTTCAAGAAAAATTTGATGTTTCAATTAATAGCTAAATGAGAAGATTAAATGCTTCACTTATCAAGGAAATCAGGCCTCATTTGTTAGATCAAAGGCTTGGCCCCATACAATTGATAGTTGCTGGAAAACAATAAGCAGTGACGTGGTAATGCACCTTGAGGCATAACTCAAAATTTATAAGGAATTTCAGAAATCTCAAAACATGCACATTAGAACCCATTCACAGACCTTTTCAACGGCGTAATTTAGGGGCGTTTTGAAGCCTCTTGCTGGCAAAAGCGTCGCCCAAAGTAAGTTACATATGCTGGAATTTACAGCAATTGTGAGTAGTGACACGTTTCACATTTTGGTCTACATCTCTCAATCTATACAACATTTCAATATGGCATCAAAAGAAAACTTTAAGTAGACACTATATCTCTCATTCATGACCAGTTTGAGCCCGTTTGGGCACCATTTGGCTAGTGAAAAGCTCAACACAAGAGCCCTCACAGTTGTTGGAAATTTCCTTTCCCACAAGTATTCACATGTAATTATCATAATACACACCATTTATAAGTCGAATTAGCAAGTTTGGCAAGAAGATGTCTTTTACAATTTTTCCAAGTTCATTGGCAATGGATAATTGCTCATTCCTTTTTCATTTTCCATGCATCTCTACGTCCCTGCATTTTAACCGACCATTTTCCTATTTTTCATATCACCTCACTCGATGGAGATCTCAAGGCATAGCAATGACTTCATGGAACATCTCAAGGCATAACACTAAATCCACTTACCTAATGTTCACGACTCTCCTAACTCCCTTGCACAGGTTGCCCCAAACTTCCCCATGGCAGCTTCACTCTTCGATCCTCACGTGCAGGTTGCCCTTTCTCCAGCCGGTAGCTGCCCAACGACAGCAGCACAAGACTCTCTAAAAGAGAATTTTTGAGGGAAAGAAAGGGAAAACGATGCTGAGGGTGAGGAGGGGTACGATTTATAGGCACGTGGGTCGGTGGGATCCATTGTGGCTGACGCCATTGGTGGTTGGGGAAAAGGCTAAGGCTAGCGTCACTCGAGCGGCACGGCGTTGACAAATTCGGCATGGTGCTAACCTATTACGCACAGCGTTAGCCCTTATATTACATGGACGGCACAAGGCAAAGGCACTAACCTTCGCCCTTAGCACCGGGCGTGCGCTTCCACCTCTCTCGACAACCTTCTCTCTATTGTCGCAAGTGATTAGGTTCAATGAATTGTGGCCCTTACATAATACAATTCTGAATTTAAGAGAGAAGAATGTATGGAAATCCCAAAGCTTACATTCCTGTAAGAAGAAAATCCCAAGAAGCCCAATCATACGCACTACTTAAATCCACTTGCAAGCACAGTTTTGGATTTTTAGAGTATATGTAGCACAAAGAAATAAGTTTATTGGTTATAATAATATTGTTTGTGATTAATCTTGCATTTAAAAAAGTTGTTTGCCTAGGATCCATCAGGTCCCCTAATACTTCCCTTATCCAGTTGGGGATAACTTTGCTTATAATTTTATAAAGGACATTGCAAAGGCCAAAGGGGCAAAAATATTTCATCATAGTAAGATTGTTTACCTTGGGGATGAGACAAATAAATGTTGAATTTATCTGTTTCAGAAATGTACCCCTTCTGAAAAAAAACTTGTAATGCTACAATTAGATTTTTTTTTTTTTATGATCTCCAAGCTGAATTTGTAAAATTCCACATTAAAACCATCTAGCCATGGGGCACTCTCACTTCTCATATCCCAGAGACAAGTTTTGATCTCTTCTGAGGTAACATCTGTGATGAGCTTTTCATGTTGCTATAGAATTACAAGAGTAAAGTCCTCAGCCAATTGAAGATCAGCCTCTCTCTCTTGAGCAAGCAAGTCCTCAAAGAATTCTACCATATGTTCACCAATTCCATTCTCTGAAAAAATAGGAATCGCATGCTGATCTTTTAGGAAAGTTATCATGTCACCCCTCCCCCTGACAATGGTGAATAAATGAAAAAACTTGGTATTAGAATCACCATTATGTAGCCATGTCTGTCTAGATTTCTTCCTCAAAATACTCTCCTCATGGGATAAGAGCTAATCTAACTAATTAGTAGAAGTCCTCTCCTTTAACATAAGCTCCTCATTAGATAAATCTCAACGTAGTTTTTCATGAAGAATAAATAATTGTTAGCATATACTTGAAATTTGAACACCAACAATTTCAAAAAAAAAAATTATTCCAATCCCTTAAATCTTTCCTTAGTGTTTTAAGCTTTAACACGAAACTATACATAGTGGTATGCCCAATCCTTCCATTCCAAGAATTAAGGACAAGGTCCTTAAAATCTAGGGCCTTTTGTCATGTAATAAAATATTTACAATGTTTTGGGCTAGCATGAGCTAAATTGGATATAGGAACAAATAGAGGAGAATGATCGGAGTTACCTTTTGGCAAGAGTTCCACCTCTGAGTCTGGATAAGAGAAGACTCACTCCATATTAGCATGTACCTGATCAAGCTGCTTACATATGCATCTCCTTCTGACGATTAGACCAAAAAACCAACCCCTGGTAGAACTAAGATTCGTCAATGCACAATCAACAAGGGTGCTAGCAAAGTCCCCTTAATCCTGAGGCAAGGAGTCACGACCTCTTAACTTTTCTGAAGCATCCAAAATATTATTGAAATATCCCAATAATAACCAAGCTCTAGAAGTAGTGGCACATATATCCCTCATTTTATCCCAAAGCAAAGTTCTCTGACCCACTGACTTAAGGTCATAAACTCCCGAAATAGTTAAGGTGAGACTATTACATAGACAAGTAGCTTTCACAATAACAATCTGATCACTAACATCCAATACATTAATCGAAAAAATACAATGATTCAATAGAACCATGATACAAGATTTTTCTTCAATCTTATTAGCTACAAGATTTATTAAAAGGTTGGAAACCTAAAGGTTATTTTCCATGAGATAAAGCCTTGGATCAACTTAAAACACATTTGGTGAATTCAATGCGATGTGAGCCAACAAAATTTACCATTTGTATTGTTACAATGAGTTACCAAGTAGTGTGGGTTTGGTGGAACTGTGGAAGTGAACAATGATTGTGATGCAATATGTATGTTGTTAATTCCTTCTCTCATTAATATGCAGCCAGATTCAGGTAGGGGGACTTTTGAACAAATTGGCATGTATGGTCAATCGACAGGGGACATGTATAAAGTTTGTTTTACTTGTCTATCTGAAGAGCATCGTTAATTAATGTTCACTCAATGCATATTGCTTTTCTGTCTAACCAATCCAACTTATTGATGCAGAGACCAAAATGTGCAGGACGAAGTTGCTATTAATGCGGTAGAGACTTGCATGAGCTAGTAACCAAGCATGATTTATGTGTAGGACAAAGTTGCTATTAATGCGGGAGAGACTTACATGAGCTAGAGACCAAGCATGATTTCGATGATATTGATCTAAAAGAAAAACCGTGAATAATAGGTCATAATGAGGTTGTACTTTAAAACAACTAGTATTTTGATATGTGAGGGCATGTCGTAAACGCCTCATGTAATTTGCAATATCATCAAAACGTTGTTGTGAAGTTGGTGAAAAGTGGGAGAGTGTGTCTGGGCATAGTGTTTTGCTGATTGGTGTGTGTAGCAAGTGCACTATTATAAGTTTTCATACAACAAAGTTTTTTAGGGTGAAGGGTTGATAAAAGAGAACAATTGTAAGTGTCTAATGGGTAAAGTTCATCAACCTCTAGTTCAAAGCCAATGTGTCGCAAGAAGGATCAGAGGTTGTCTGGGAGGTGTCACAACTCCACCTCCTGCCCCCTTACCGTATATGCTGGAGGGCAACAGGGTGTGGGACCGCGACCAAAGGTAGAGAATGCCACTCAGGTGGGAGTTAGCTCAACGTATTTTTTTTAAAAAAAAAGAATCAAAGCAAACCACGAAGGAAAACTAAACTCCAAACACAGACCAACAAAAGCTGGGCAAACTAAAACCAAAATATATTCATTAACACAATGTCTTTTCCATCTTAAAATAGATTCACAAGGGTGCTTTCCCACCAAATTTCATAACCAACAGAGATGTCTTCAAGACTCAACTTTCACACAAATAAGAGTCACAGTTCTGGAAAAACAGGGTACATTCTAGCATAAGTTCATTAACATATATCCACCCTATATTTACAATTACACCCATGTTCATGCTTGGATTTCATGCAAAACAATCAGACAGGATGCTAGATCTACTTACTAATACAAAAAGAACTCCAAGTTCCCCAAACAAGTTCCCCTCAAAGGCCAAGCTTCCATGCTTAAGGTTCTAAGTTTTAAAAAAGGAGGATGTGGGTGAGAGAAGCCAAAAGTTCTTGGAGGGGTGTGAATAACAGTACTTATAAGCAAAGAGATGGGGGGAGCAACAGGCAGGTGGCATGCAAGTGACACACAAGTGGCATACAATGGCATCCAGATGGCTTACTGTGGCATACAAGTGGCAGGCATGTAAGAGCAAAGCATAAGAGTTCCCCTGGCATCCACGCTTGACAGTAACACTCACGGCAGTATTGGTCATGGTGGTGTTGCAGTGTTGTGCTTGGCGGTGTTGTGTTTGGCAGTATTGCGCTCAACAGTATGGTGCTCGACAATGTTGCACTTAGCAGTGTTGCACTCAGCAGTGTTGCACTCGATGGTGTTGTGCTCGGCGTTGTGCTCGGCAGTGTTGCGCTCGATGGCTTACTCTTACATGCCGGAAAGTTCGGGTCCTTACAAGTGGCTACCCTGATCTTAGCCCAAGAGATATTGTAAATGACATACAACATGACCATGGTGCATGTTGTCCTACTTGCAAGATAGCATGGTAGAGGTTGCTTTTGAAATAATATATGAGTCATTCGAGTAGTCATATGGGAAAGTCCTACGATACTTTGTCATAACTTTACACTCTTCAAGCAGCATTGCTATTCTAATCTTGGCTAACCTTAGATTTCCCTTGCCCTTAGGATGGCATCCAACATTTCTTTACAAGTAGTTGCAAACTTCCTATTGAATTCCATTTGAACTGCTCCACTTGGAATTTTAATTGTTAGACTTGGAATCATTTTCAGTTTCTTAGCCTTTCAATCTTTTACTTTGGTAGCCAAGCTCATTTGGTTTTCCTTTTAAAAGGATAATTCTTATTTTATTATTCCATGGGCATTAATGCCCTTGAGTACGAGCTTAATCGGGTGTTAATGCTTCACTTGGCTTTTAGATCTTGAAATGGATGACTATTCACCCTATTCCTTTTTGATAGCCTTCTAGTTAGAACTTCATCTTGTTGTTCTTAAAGAATTAATTTCTAACTGAACGCATCCTTAGTACTCGAGTTTAGGTAGGACTCTTGGATGAAGGGATGAGGCACCTCTTTGTTTTTGTGCCTTATAATGCACTGCATGTCATTAGATAAGGCCTCGACCTCACTGGTTGACCCATTGAATTAGCTTCTTTGGATGAGACTGTCCCTTGCATTTTGTTGGATCAAAATGCCTCGATCAGGTCTTCTACACTGATGAAATTTATGTTGAGGTCGATCTTCTTGATCTTAGAATGTCCCAGTTAATGGAGTCATTCCCTAATCCTTATTGACTTCTGGGGATTCGTGTTCATCTAGCTCTTTGTCCCACCTAAGTGGGTCATCAAATGAGTTCACTTTAGAGGATGAATCAGCTGGATAATCTATATTTGGCTCTTGAGAAGGTGAACATATTGAGTCTGAATTTGAGAGAATACGCAAATTCACATCCCTCATGGCATTATCGATTGAGTCAATACAAACAGGATGTGCATCTATGTCATTTGGATTGGATTCTTCATCCTGCTTAGATTGGTTTTCTAAAAAATCTAGTGAGGTGAAGGTGTCCCCATATGATATCTAGGAGGTTAACTTCTTGTGCCTCTTGAAAGAGATGGAAGGATAGGGTTTGATTTTAACAAAATGAGCATACTTCAGTCTTCCAGATCATCTTTCATCAACTAAACCTGAGAGGGACACGTGTCTAGCCTCTTTGGGTTTGGTCTATTATCCCATATGTGTGATTTATTTATTTTATTATTGCATTTATTTGAAAGAATGGATTCATTAGACCTTTTGACCTTGTTCTATTGTCTACAACAGGAATAACTTGGCTCTCCCAACTATGATCGAAATTCTTTGTGGGGTAATTTGTTCTTCTATCCTTTCTTATATTATGATATCGAGGCTATATGTAATCCTCGTTATTGTGGTTTTGAGGATCCCTAGTCACCTAGTCATAGGCGAGCTTATGCTCATCTTGATGTTCATTTAATGGATTCTCAGGTTGGTTTCTTCCCGTGCCCTAAGGCCATGTGTATATGTTGAATCTGGGCCTGATCGGAAATCAGATCTAGTGCAAACTCGTTGTATACTTAGTTCACTGAAGAGACCAAACCCTCTATAGATTGTCAGCAATGCTGGCTGTAAACTCATGAAAATCAAGGAAAATAATGAAATAAAGATGCAGGGAGCAAAAAATAAAAAGAAATCTACGCAAATAAAAATAAAGAAGAAACAAATAAAACTTATGAACACCATCGCCCCATGCCCTGACACTTAGAGTAGGAGCCTCGATCAGAGCTTCTTTTGATGATTGAATATCCTTTTTCTTATAAATTAATGATTATCCTCGACTTTGAATAATTTGGATTGAAAAGCTCTTGAAGATCTATGTTTTGCGGGACTAGAGTAAGATAAGGTTTAATATTTTCTTTAATGGAGTAAGGGATGATGGTTTTTTTGTAAATCTAGGTTTTCTGATACATAAGCATGGACTGAAAACTATCTTTTAATCTAGGTTTTTCTAAAAGAACCGACATGCCAACCCTCTAGGGTAGAAAATGAAAGCTTAAATAGACAAAATACGCAAAATAAATTAGAAGGCCATTATCAGTGGCTAATCAGAAACTGACAGCAGGCGACGCTGCACCCTGCAGCTCAATTTTTGGGACTTTTGTGCCTCATTGCCTGATGCAATCTGCTAACCAATTCCAACTGAGATTGATTTTCACAAAATTTTAAATTTCATGATACCATTTTTTATCAAAATTGCCCGGTTTGACGATTTTCTTAATTTCTCACTTCCTTTCTCTTGGCGTCCTATGAATGGGTAGGATATTCGAACAGGTTTTGGGTTGTAGTATCCTAAAGGTAAAATCTTTGACAATCAGGCTTTCATAATTAAAGGAGATTATTGAGTGTGGGACATTTATCATCATTTCGAGGCTTTAGTCCTATCCCTTTGTTTTTTTAAAACATTCTTAGAACATTTTGAAAATAGGGAGAAATTATCAAAATAGATATTGGTGTCGGGCTTACAGTTCTAACCAAAATAATTAAAAAATTTTAAACATGAACACAAATCGTTGAAATTCTCCAAATCAGAATGATTTAATGATTTGGAGTTTTAAGAATAAAGAGAAATTAAGAAACGTGAAATTACTACATGATTATTAAACAATTGCGAAATTAAGAAATGAAAATAAATAAAGAAATCAAGAACTTGGAACGAAGAAATAAGAAATTAAGAAATTAAAATAGAAAATTTTAGAAAATGAGGGAGATTTTGAAAACGAAATAGTTAGTAGTTTTAGCTCATACAACTATGGAGCCAACTAAACAGTTTTGTGTCATGCAGCGATGGATATGTGGCGCACAATTTAATGTCATGTAGAGGACAACGACATACAATTTATTTTCATGTCTAGGATGTTTTGATGATTACACGGGACCTTTTATGTCATATGGCGAAAGACGTTATGATTGAATTTGAATCCCGATTTTTTTTTGCCATCATACAGGTTAGACATCTTCTTGTATCGGCCCGTTTATATCGCACGAGTTTGATGTTTGACTTGATTTGATTCATGGTCTTTTACGTCATACGTGATGGATGTTTTGAAGTGTATTTGTCCTGAAATGGCAGTTTGAATTCATACCCGACTAAAGAGAATTTCAATTTTGAGTTTGGGTTCATGACTAGAAATAAAGAGAATTTTGATTTTGGAATGGTTGGCAGTTGAGGCTATGCCACAAAGGAGCAGATTTGAAATGAATTGGCGCAATTTCTTTTTTATAAATAATGATTTGAGAAATAAAATTGGTTAGCATTTTAGGCCCTTGTGAAGAAGATTTTTAGAAAAATATTGGACATTTTTAAAAAAAAATTAGTTTTTGTGACGTAGTTTTGGCTCATGCGACCACAGAGCCAAAAAGAAAGGTTTTAAAAAAAGATGAGGAATTTTTGAAGAATAAATAGGTTGCTCTCATAGTTTTAGCTAATGTGACCATGTAGACCTAAAAAAGTTTTTAAGAAAAGACGAGGGATTTTTGAAAGAGAAATAGCTTGGTCATGTAGTCCAAGGTCATGCGGCCCCTGAGCCTTGAAAAAATGAAGGATGGTAGATGAAATGAAATGAAATGGATGCAATGGAGTGTGGTTGGTTCACAGTTTAGGCTCTTGTGACCAAGGAGCCCTGAATTTTTTCTTGATTTTTTTTTTTGAAAGAAATTTAAGAGAAGAAGCAGATGCACCCTTTTGAAAGAAAATTCTTAAAAAATATTTTCTTGATATTTTTGAAACCTTAGGCATCTTTTGGAAAATATGGAGGATTCAAAGGCTAATTTGAAAATTTAGAGAAATGGAGTTCTTGTTTTTAAAAATATTTTTTTTATTGGCCAGAAAATAAAGGGTAATATGGGAAATTTTTAAAAAATGGTGTAGAGAATGGTTTTCTAGAAAGTTCATAATTTTTATAGAAAATTCACATTCCATTTCCTTTATTTTGTTTCAAAATTTGGGAAAGGATGTAACTAGGAAACATCAGATTAAGTGAGGTTCAACTAAATATAAATTTTGGAAGGTGGGAAAAAGTGATTTGTAGAAATCTTTCAAGAACAAGAAAGTACCTTTTGGAAAAATTGTGATAGAAATGTGATTTTCGGCAAGTTTGGCCTTAACCAGAAATTTGTGAGAACGATGTCGTAGTTTCGGGAGAAAGTTTAGAGAATGCCAACAGATTTTAGAGAGAGAATCTATGAATGGGATGATGGCGGGGTTTCTGCAAAGAGATGTTGCATTTCCTTCTGTTGCCTTTGGCATAGGTGAGTTCTTCTTTCGTATTGAGCATTTGATAGTGTGTTCTCTGTCTCCACCAACGATTTGTTTGGTTTGGGAGATTGGGCAAAACAGGCTTGGCATTTAGCTTATGAACCCGTAGTAAAATGATTTGGGGATGGAAGATTTATTTTTCATTCTCATATATGAAGATGATGTCAAGTATCCTTTGCACACTAATATTTATATGGTGAGAGGTATTTTATTAACCATAGATGGGTGGAAGAGTTCCTCCCATAAATATTTTTTTCCTACGAGTTTGTTTTGGATTAGATTGTTGGGGGATCCTTTTCATGCCTGGAATGTTAAGGTTTTCCAAGGATTGGGTAATCTTTGTGGTGAGTATGTGACAATGGATTGAGAAGCTCTAAAAGGTATAGAATTATCTTATGTTAAGATTAAGATTCGTAATGAGGAAATTTTGTCTACTCCTAATAAGATTCGTCTTGAGATCAATAAGGAGCTTTGTACCATTGATGTTGTGGTTGAAGGTGCTAAGATCTTTAAGCCTCATGAGGATGATATTAAGGTTTGTTAAGATAGTGACTCTGTATGGCATACTGTGTTTGAAGACATTTTTCAGCACCATGGGTCCCCGATGCGGAATAAAAGAGGGAAGCCGGTCTATAAAGACTGACAAACAATGGAAATTTCGACGGTCTCGGAATGGCCCCAGAGCTGGCCAAGATCTTCATAAGAACTCTTAAAACCCTCCTTCCAAGTCTTGTCGCATTTCGACATGTCTAGGGCAGTGCAGACGAAGAAATAGTTTCGACAGAATCAGCCTTTAGCACCTTGAAATGGGCCCTATAACTGGAACCCTCCTTTCAGAGCATCAAACAGCCATGGGACTACCGCCATTGTATCTGGCATGGTTGAAAACCCCCAGAGGTCAAATTTAAGCTTCAACAAACACTTCAAGAAGAAGTTATAGGCAAAAGATCGAAACAGGAGGACTATTCCCATGAGGTCACCCTGCAACTAAACTCCATCAAAGCACAGTCACAAACAGTGGAAATAATATATGGTCTTCACTATGTATATGATTCACGTTTTTGGTGGCATATCGTTAATACATTTGTATTAATTGATTGTTATAAATTAAATAAACTGAGGTATAATGGCATGTGTTTTATGTTAAATGCTTAGTTCTTTCTATTTTCAATTGGTTTCTATTTTGAATTGGTTACCGAGCTAATGTATTTCTTAAATTTTCTATGACTATATCAGTTTGGAAAACAATGCAAGAAGTCAAAGTAGAGGCCATGTCTTTAAGAACAAGACTGGAGTTTTTTTTGCAAGAACAATGGTCAACTCTCAAGCCCATCATCTCAGAAATTTTTTGCAAGCCCAATACTCAACAATTAAGCTCATCATCTGAGAAATTTTTGCAAGCCTAATGCTGGTGGAGAAGTCCTTGTCTTGAGAATGGAGTTTCGAAATGGAATTTTTGTATAGCTTCAATATGTTGCAGATTCTTGTTGCAAGTAGAATTTTGTATAGTTTGAAAGTGTATTTTGAATAACTTCAAAACAAAATTTTGTATAGCTTTCCATTTTGCAAATTCATGTTGCAAGTAGAATTTTTGTATAGTTACGAAATAGAATTATTGTATAGCTTCCATATGTTGCAAACAATCCGTAGATATCTCTTGCTATCCCACAACTTAGCTACCTGACTTCAATAGCTTTTAACACTAAAATAATAGTACCCCAGATCTGTCACCAAAAAAATTGTCTATCTGCACAATTACTTTTATGCCCAAAAGGCTGGTCCAACATATTTTATTTTCAATCCGACACAAAACATTCTAGTGCCCAAAAGACCGGTCTGACACATTTTATTCTCGGTCCACCACAAACATTCTAGTGCCTAGAAAGCTGGTCCTACAATTTTATTCTCGGTCTAGCACAAAACCTTCTTGTGTCAATAAAGCTGATCTGACACATTGTATTCCTTATCTGGCACAAAACATTATGGTGCCCAGAAGATCGGCCCGACACATTTTATTATCGATCAAACACAAAACATTCTGGTGCCCAAAAGGCCAATCCGACACATTTTATTCTTGGTCAAGCACAAAACATTATGGTACCCAGAAGGCCGGTTTGGCACATTTTATTCCCAGTCCGGCACAAATCCTTTTGGTGCCCAAAAGGCCTGTCTGACACATTTTATTTTCGATCTAGCACAAAACCTTCTGGTGTCCCAGAATGCCGGTCTAACACATTTTATTCCCTGTCCAGCACAAAACCTTGTGATGCCCAAAAGGCCGGTCCGACACATTTTATTCTCTGTCCTACACAAATCCTTCTGGTGCTCAGAATGTCAGTTCAGCACATTTTATTCTCAGTCTGGCTCAAATTCTTCTGGTGGCCAGAATGCCAGTCTGACCCATTTTATTCCCGGTCTAGCACAAATCCTTCTAGTGCCCAGAGTGCTGGTCTGACACATTTTATTCTCAGTTCGGCACAAATCCTTTTGGAGCCTAGAAGGTCGGTCCGACACATTTTATTTTTAGTCTGGCACAAATCCTTCTAGTACCCACAAGACCGGTCCGACACAAAACTTTCTGGTGCCCAAAAGGCCGGTCCTACATATCTTATTCCCTCTCACGCACAAAACAATAAAATTTAGGAACCGTTCCAAACATGCAACTTATGAATTTCAAATAGAAATTTAGGACATAGAAATGCTAGGAAATAACCACAAAATTTATGGCCATGTAGATAGCCTTCATTTTTAATTTATGTCATTTCTAATTCCTTCAGATTCATACACCACATAGTATCAGGTAAGCAGTAGATATCAAGACATAAGCATACATGCTCTCATAAAATTACCCAAATTTGCTTCAAGTACCACGAGAAGTGATTAAAACTACCATTGATTACTTATTTTAACATTTTTTTACTACCTAGACCAAATTCCATGAATCGAAAGAAAACACCAATCCTCAACCACCTCTACTTAAAAATTCATTGTCTCAACTCCCAATTCACATGGAAAAAGACAAAATGTGAGAAATAGAACTTCAGGGCATGGTTAAACATGCCCAGAATGAAAATAGCAGACAACGTAAGGTAATATCCTTGGGAACACAGTTGGAAGAACTTGAATTGCAGTCTATGATTCCCACAAGGAATTACTATGTATTTAAGGTCTTGTTCGATAGGAAAAAGACCAAATGTGTGAAAGACACTAACAGGCAGAGCCTTAAAAATTCATTGTCTCAACTCCATATTCACCAGGAAAAAGACAATGTGAGAAACAAAACTTCAGAGCATGGATAAACACGCCTAGGATGAACAGAGAAGAAAACTTAAAGTAATTCATTTGAGGAAAATTATTGTCTAAAATAGACGTTAATGATATATAAACTTTGAGGGCAGGGCACTACATCGCAATGTGCCTGCAGAATGGAGTTTGTACATATCCAACTGCAAAAGACTTCAAATTACAAATCTATAAGGCCCCTATCAAGTGCACCCTTCCCCTTCACCCTTGGTCGAAGTTCCTATCTCGGTTCCTCAGGCATAGCAGGACCATGATACCGGTCTTCTCTTATCTTTTCTCTCCTCTCATCGTTCTCCTCGGCTTCACTCTTCTTTCCTCCATTTTGCTCCTCAGCATCCTCTTCACTTTCACTATCCTCCTCACCATTCTCTTCGCTTTTACTATCCTCCTAGCATTCACTCTCCTCTCTTGCATCTGATGTGTTCTTTACTAACAATTCATGGGTTGCGACTACGTAACGCCCAGAATCCCCTTCGTTTTCAAGTGCGGCTTCTAACATCTCTATACAGGTGTGTTGCTGTAATTACAAAATTGTTTATATAATTATAAGACAAATAAGATTGGATAAATTGGATTGAATATATAACAAAACTTAAAAATGTAATAAAATACATAACTAAATAATTTTTCTATGACCAGAAGCAGGAGGGGTTATTCACAACTTCAATAATATTGCGTTGACGTTCACGCCAATCTCTGATCTCTATGCTCAACTTATCCTCCCAATTTGTAGGTGCACACCAACCTTCTCTCTCCTATCCCACTTCAAAGGCTCAGTAGGAATCCTTGGACTTTCCCAAGATGCCAAATTATGCAACCGGGCATGTAATACTCTGCTATATTAAAACTTATTATAAATGATCGGCACAATGAAGCTTCCTAGCTGATTTGGTCTAAGTTTTTGCATGTCTCTCCTCAGGGCTCCTCATATTGTTTACAATTCACCTTAAGAAAATAAATATGCTACAGTAAGAACTTATATGAATACATGATTCTTTAGTAAACTACAAAATAAACTGACACCACTAACACGTGCAAGTGTGAGGTCTTCAAACACTCTATCTGGGTCTTTTTGGCGTGGTTGTTTAACCCACACACAAGCTCTAGACATTTTTGAATCTTTTTGTATCGGCTTGAGGGGTAGAGCCATAAAGTGCTCATAGATCCAACACTACACTAAACATGCACAAATTTTTTCTCTGATAAGCCACCAATACGTAGACATAAAAAAAAGGTAAGAACCTAGAAAATAGCTTAAATAACTCTATATAGAGTGAAAAATTACAAGAAGCAAGGTTGCTTACCCACTGAAATGTGTCGATTCCCCATTCACAACCTTAGATAAAGACCGAAATACATTGACAAGGGCTGCGGCTCCCCATGCGTAATTCCCTGCTTTATCAAAGTAATCAAATAATGGGAGGTAAATTACAAGAGTTGTTCCTTTAGATGAGTCGCCAAATATGGTTGTGCCAATTAAGTAAAAGAGATAGGCACGTGTGTATTGCACCAATTGCAACTTGCTAGACCTTTTAGGTAATTGCCCAAATCTCGTCCTCAACCAAGTATGGTTAATCCACATCATTTTTTTCTCTTTGGGGCAATCACCTAGATACTTGTTAATGAACTCCCTATAAATTTCGGGCCAGATGCCAGTAACAGGCTCGCCTGTAACAGGTATATGCAATATCCATCATACATCATATAAAGTTGGACCGATCTCCCGAACATTTAGGCGGGAGGTACTTGTCAATGAACACCATATCTTTATGAACGCTTTCAACAAATTACAATTGACTTTGAAGTATATCCATCAATGAGCCCATGCCAGCCTTTCTAATCAGCTCTACCTGTTGCCGAACTCCCATTTTGATAGGGCTTGAGTGGATTAATCGATACGAAACATCTTTTTTTTCTGAAATGAAATTCACTAGCATAATAAGTACCTATTGTAGCCAATGTAAGAATATTAAAAGAATACAAATTTAATAATATAATAAAAATATGAATTTCAAAATAACAACTAAATTAGTTAGATGATGATAAGAATATGTCACTCCTCTCCTTGATCCGTAGATGAGCTAGATTGGCCCTCTGGTCTTTCGGCATGGTCTATGCCTTGCAATGCTAGATTTGAAATTGAAGTACAATATCGGTATTAGACTAAAGTATCCTTCCACATAGAATTTAGAATATATAGAGCTATGTGAGATAAAATAAGCATGAAATTTTACATATAAAAAATATAGAACTATGTGTGTGTGAGAGAGAGAAAAAGAGAGAGATGCAAACATTTGTAGTCTTTTCATAAAAAAGAGATTGACAATTTGAGTCGTTTGAGATAGAGAGAGATATATATATGCAAACATTTGTAGTATTCTTTCATAGAAAGAGACTTGAGAATTTGAGTTGTTTGAGAGAGAGAGAGAGAGAGAAATAAATTGAAAATATTCATACTATTACCATATGGATTAAGATGACTTGAAATTGCCAATATCTCAATTCAATGACGCTAGGAAAACAAAATACATGGATATGTTGAATTATCTTAGTATACAGTTTGAGCCATGATATCGAATCTTAAATTAGCAAAATAGTATCACTGATTTCTAAATGCAATCCAACATGTCCAATATTATATCTTGTTATTGTATATGCAAATATCTTTCCATGTAATTGAGTTGTACTAGTGGTATAAGAAACTACTATAATTCAAGGTCTTAGTATTTCTAAAGAGAGGTATGTGGCCAAGGCAAGTCCAACAATATTCAGTATGACAATCTTGAACATGGGCTCGCATCTATCTTCTTTAGATGGCCAGCTTCCACGATGACCTTGGCCAATATTTACACTGATAGAGAGAAGAGCTATAAGGAGATACATGTACCACAAAAAATTATGCTCATCAAAAAGCTCAACTAACACTTAGTTATGACATTCCCAATAAAGAATCATTTTCTATGGACATATTACAATTAAATTATATAAACTCCATATACCCTATTGGTTCCTGTTTTGAAATACAATACAAAACTGCTGAAAGTGTGATACACTGCAAAAATGTGATGCCTCAATAAGAATAATATAATTTGTAAGGTCTTATTTTACATTCTTAAAAAAAAAAATTGTAAGGGCTTATTTTGTGTGTGTGTGTGTGAGAGAGAGAGAGAGAGAGAGAGAGAGAGACTTTGTTTTGTGAGAGAGAGCCAAATTTTTATTAGAGAAGCAACTCACTTTGAGCAACTTGAGCAGTAGATTTACTCTACCAAGAGATTTTCTATGGGGATCATAACTCTTCTCTTTAGTGTTGCCTCAGCTTTTTGCAATGAGTATGTTTAGGTTAGTCACAACCAGCGTTTTCAAATTTATCACTAGTAGGGGTTGATTTTTTTTAGATTTTTGAGACTCAAGAAGTAAGGCTGATTTCTCAATATTGTCAGGGGTTTTCCTTCTAATGACAGGATTCATGACCTTGCGCCTAGTTTCTTCCTTTTGGATGGTGGCGCATGCAGAAGTGTAGAATGAAAGTTCATAATCCATTAGATTTGTTCTTCTAATGGGCTCATGCTTAGGATCAAGACCTGCTAACATAGCAAATGCCTTGTTTTGTTCAACTTCTTTTAGTCTGCGATTTATATTACCAATAACGGGAGTGTATTGGGACAACTCGTCCCACATACCTCCATGAAACCCATCTTAGATTTGCTGCTTGGATACACAATTGCAACTCTAGACCATTTAAATAATTGGTTCCATGAGCATGAGAGTAATTTCTAGATTAGGGATGTTGCCCTGATAAACCACATTGTTTGATTCCCCCATCTATAAAAAATTGCTAGAGATTACCTAATTGCAGGCAAGAATTAGCAACATCTGTGGACAACGAGATCTTTGATGCCCAATGTCCAACTGTGAAATAAGAAGCCTAAATGATAATTGGATTAGTGCTTTGAGACCATATCAAAATGCATTTAAAAGAAAAACCAGAAACAAGAGATAAGATTTCAAGGAGAAAAACAAGAAGAAGATATAGTATATGTGGTTCAATCTCTAGACCTACATCCACGATTAGAGGGATCTTCTCTCTTACCCATTATTCTATTCACCAAGCATTTTATAGATGTTACTAGATCCCAACAATATAAAAACAGATTCCCCAAATATCCCCTAAATATATTATAAATATCTTCTATATAATTTGGTGCACAAAACAAGGGATAGCTATACATAGACTGTACACTATTTCTACAAACCAAGGATGGTGTTTGGGAATCAAGTGGTGATAAGGAGGAAGGATGGACCCTTGTCACAAGGAAACATGGTAATCAGAAGAGGGATAATGATGGGATAATTGCTCGAGGACATATGTATATATAGTAGAATGGACCAATCAAGGTACCATGCCACATTAACTATAAAGAACTTACCCACTCTATGGAGGGCCAATCATCAAGTTGGCTTTTGCCAAGTCAGGTATGGTTCAAAATTCGAAAGTTACACAGTTTGGAAATCCTATTAGACAATTGAATCATGTGTCAAATCAAAATTTAAATAGTGAAGTTCCTTCGAAAAAGGTGTGATTTAGGAGGAGTTATTACCTCATTTTGCTCTAAATATTTGGTATTTAGATTTTATCTTATTGATGACAAAAGAAATGAAGAAATTAAGTTGGATTGTTTGCTAAAAAATGAAAAAGGTGAGAGAGGAGGTTATAATAAAAGAGATGATTTTGGGAATTCTAGTTATCAGGTAAAATTTTAGAATCCCTAGAAAGATATGGGGGATGCTATTAGTAGTGTAGAAGGTGGCTTTAGCTTGGGACAAGGTAATATATTTTAAATGTTGATGTCGAAGGGGTTTTTTTGTTTTTTACAGTGTGAGGGAATGGAAAGAAAAGACTTAAAGAAAGATGGTGGCCAGGTTTTAGGATTGACTTGCTCTTTGCAAGATAGTATTCCTCAACATAAATCTTCTTAGGATCTTGGTCCACTGGGACCAACGGCCATGAACATTGAGGTTCAAGAGGCTGATGTATATGTGAGAGGCATCGAGAGGGTTGAGGGTTGCATGTAGTCAAGGTTAGTATTTGATTTATGCCTCGTAACTATGGGATGGCTGAGACATTGTGTATGTGATTGATTGTGATTAATTGCTTATGATATGAGCTCGTGCATTTTAGCATCATATGAAAATGTTAGGGCTTTGAGTACATAAGCCAAAATCACTGACCTCGTAACCTTCTCATAGCACGTGCATATACTATTGCAAATGGGAAGCCACTCTTCCATAGCTAATCACCATGAAGAGAGTACATATATGTCAAGTGAGGACCCTCACATCCACTAGAGAGCATGCCCATGGGGTTACACTTGTAATCCACTACAACTTGAGAGTACTAAACCACATATTAGATCGACTTTGTAAGCAAGTATGAGTTTTTGCCTTACATTATAGGTCATGGGCTTGTTGGGGTATTTTGAAAATGTTACTTTGGATTTTGGGTCTAGCTGAGTAAAGCACTCCAATGTCAATTTATTTTCATAAGATTCTAATTTTCTTCATTAATATTTTATATGATATCAAATTATGTTATATTGATTGAATAAGCTTAGGTGATTTTTTGGGATATTCTGAGATTTTTCAAAGCCAAAAATGAAATTTTTGAAAATTGTTTCGACCTAATACGAGTATCCAATGGATGCCACCTGGGACCATGGGGGGTCCATATCAAACCCATTAGAGATGGTGTGGGGGGTGTTATTAACCCCATGGCAGGACCCATTAACCCCATGGCGGGATCCCCTTGTCATTTGGTGTATATTATGTCATGTGCTATTTTAATTGGGATTTTGTGAATTTTATGAGGAGATTTTATAGGTTTTGATGTTATGATTGAAACCCTAAGCTTATATTGAATTACGAATATAACTAACTATTTTAGATGGCATCATGTAATTGGGTGCGCATGAAATCCGAATTTGGAGGTAAAGTGAAAATTCAAATGGCCTCTAGAATGTGTGCAAAATGACATTAGGGGTAAGCCCCTATCTTTGCTTCTTCATTTAATTAAAGTGATTAGACATGGGCATTTGTGGGAGCAAGTTGAATTTAATGTTCATTTGAATTTGAGATTAACGATGGAAAATTTGGAATGAATTAAAGTTTTATGGGAAAATAGGGTGTTAAATCTCATCAACTTATCAAAATGGTATGATGAGTGGCAAGGATTAAGCCTCTCTCATTCCATAAATGATTAATGGCCAAAATTAACTCATTTAAAAGTCTCTTTACACTTGCTTATAAATATCCCCATCTTAGCTTCTTTGATCAACCTTTCTCTCTTTAGTGTGGCATTCCAAGCCTAGGGTTTCTCTCTTCTCTTACGTACAGTGAGGTGTTATGCAGTGTGAGAAAGTGTGGTGTAGAGAGTGAGATTTTAGGAAGGAGCTGTATTAAAGCTCCATCATAAAGCTAGGAGGGGATGCCAAAGCTTCATGGTGTTCTAATTTTTGTGAGATCTTCATCGAAGCATGAGGCTATCCATAGCTTTTGTATAGTATTTGTTTACATCATCCTCATTATTAATACACATATCTAGTTATCCGTTTAGTTGAGATGTGCTCTAACAATGTGTTGTCAAGTAGGGCTGACAACAGGGCGGGCCAGCCCTGCCCTAATCCTTTATAGGGTCAGCTTGTGCGTAAGAGTCTTGCTCAGACCCAACATTAGCTCTGTCTAGGCCTGATCAGGCAAGGCCAGCCCAAGAGACCTAATTAAAAAGAGAACAAAATGAGGGAAAAAAAAAGCAGCCAGGACGTGAAGTTTTCCGGCATGGAGCCAATCGGGCCGGCCCGAACTGGCAGACCCATTGCAACAAAAACATTATGCAACATTTGAATGACAAAAAGAACCACTCGTTAATTTTTTTGATAAAACAAACACTAATTGCTTTAAAAATAAAACTGAAAAGGATTAAAATCCCCCAAAAAATTGGGGAAACAAATTCGATGTTAGAATCAGAGTAAATAAATCTTAAAAATTAGTAAATAATTGAACAGAAAAATATTTAATATAGAATGAATAAACCAAAAATTTTACCAAATACTTCCTAAAAATACCCAAAAATACTTTAAAATCAAGAATTAAAACGAGAGAACTTATAATCACACAAAAATACCACACAAGAAAATAGAAAAGCATTGAACACAGGACAAATAAACATCAAAAATAAAATAATTCCAGATACGATAAATTGTGAGAAGTCAAGAACAAACAAGATAAATTAATAATAATAATGATAATAATAATATACAAAACTTCAATTAAAAAACCACTCTATATAAAAAAAAGTGATATTTAATGACTTTCACAAAAGAAAAATTTATAATTCCAAAAAGTAAATTTTGAAATCAAAAAAAAAAAATGCACATTCATGTAATTAATCAGCAACTAGAACTAGTTAAAATAAGCTCATATTTCGTCCAAACCTACATTAGTTTGGAAAAGCCAAGAGTATTGATATTTTGGAGAAGCCAAGAGTATTGATCGTTGGAAAAGCCAATGAAAAGCCAAGAGCATTGATAGTTAAGATAAACTCATATTTCGTCCAAACCTACTAATCAAATATAAGACTTAGTAAATTAATGTTGTATGACGATTCTCAGACCCTAATAAAAGCCCCAGCAATTTCTAAGAATAAAAACACAAATCAGAGAGGGGAGTTCAAAACCTAGAAAAACCTAATTTTCATAACTTGCCATTTTGAAAAAATTAGGCATCGATAAGAAAAACTGTAAATCTTGCAGGTCTATGGAAAGTACAAGATTTATTTTTCTTGGAAGCGAGGAATGGCTCAAAATGAGCCTAAAATGGATTAGATGGCGAAAATGACATTTTCCAGGAAAACGTAATTCTCGCATGATAAGAACTCAGTGAAAATCAATGGCCAGGAGCCATCTATACAGAACCAAAAACTAGAGCACGTACCCAATGGGTGTCACAATCATCATATTGATAAGGAAAATGTTTCAATAAGGCTACAGCCTTATGAAAATAAATAAGGTCTTCACTTCAAAACTTACCAAAAATTACTGTTTTGGTATTGGAAAACCTTCAAATTGCTCGGCCTTGACTGTTATAATTGTGAAAAAAGAAAAGAAAAGATTTGAAACCCTAGAAATAATATATATTATAACACATAATCTATAATATTTATTTCAACTTAAAAATAAGTGTTCACAAATCCATAAGATCTGTATCATTTTTTTATCTTCAAATTGCCGTAAGTGTTGGAAACTAATTTTAGAGCTATCATAAATTTTCGATGCTCAAACTGCTTTTCGAATAAAGATTCCAAGTGAGGCTTTACTTTGTTTTTATAAAGCCTAGGCCTTATAGAAACCACATCCAATCTGTATTCGGACGCACCAAAGCGCCAACACAACCCACCATATTAGAGAAAAATATATGCATTTACATGAGGAACGGGCTATTATTGTGACTGCCATATTATGCTGGTAAAAATACATAAAATAGATTTCCAAACAATAAAATATTTAAAATTTAAAAATTATGTACCTAATTGGCAATAAAGCTGATACTCCTGAAAATGGGAGATATGGATGTCCAATGCATTCCTTATATGCACAAGATTAAAGACAGTTTTCTTCCTAATTGAATTTATTTTTCTATATTTCTAAACAAATTACTAATGGAATATTCACTTTAGGAAGGGATTGAGAATAAATGCACTTATGGGGAAAACTACTCTAAATGACTACTTTGTAGGCCCCCTTCATAAGTACTCTACCTTATATATTTTTAGTTTTAGTTGAAGTTGAATGTTATGTGTTTCTACCCTCAATTATAGCTTAATTAATATATAATAGATACTTAAACATGTCAGTCAATCTTTAGTTGATACAATACTCAACTTTAACATAAGAAATACTAATACCGTAGCACACCATTTCTTTTATGAGTACTCAGTAATGAGGGGCACCGCATCCAAGGGAAACTACCAAGCTTCCAAACATAATAAGGACCACCTCGCATAACTCAATAGTCTAGTTTCCAAGCATGGAAAATATGCACGCAGTCATGGGGACAAATATTTGCCCATCCATGTTTCAAATCGAGACCAAGCCGTATGTACGGCCTCCTCATTGTGATCAGTCAGCCCCATCCCTTGCCTCCTCTTGACACCCTCGGGAGAAGTGGTCATGAATGCATGGGCACAGCCTGGATATATATGAACCTCATAAGGAACTCCACTTGATTTCAGTTTCTCCTCCAGAGACTTGGCAGCCTGAAAAATAATAGTCTGGGTAAGAAACAAAGTGATACGAAGAAATAGCACTTCTGAGTTTCTCATAAATAGAATTATAGAAGTTTTATATATTGAACTTGGACAAACAACGGAAACCAAATTTTCTTCTGATAGAAATGCCTGTGCCAAGCTAATCTTCAATACTCATCTTGGTGTAACCAGGAAAATAAATGCTTTTTAATACGACCTATGCTAAATATTATCTACAGTTAACAGCCAACCAAGATAAAATCTGAAAATTCACAATTAAAAACTCCCCGGGCCAGAATCGATGTCATGGAGCACACTCTATTACCATCTAAGCCATTTCTATAAGCTAATTAACTCATTTTTCAAATGTATAGCTCAAGTTTTGGTCTGAAAATCTCTTCATCAACCATTTGCTGTGGAAGCGAATTTGCAGTCATGTACCAATCAAAAAAGAGGCAGTGTATTTGATGGAAAATTTCAAATGAAAATTAATGATAAATGAAATCCTTCAGGCATAGAAATATTCCAAGCCACATTTATGTCTCCAATGCATTGGGCACAAGTCACTCAAAGGATCATACTGTGACATCAGAAAAACCAACAAAATTATCCAGTTCCCCAAAATGAGCCTGCACTGGTGCCTTAGCAGAGGAGGGATCTGCAAGCTGGGGAGAAGGAACACCGTAGAATGCTACAACAGCATCGATGTCAGGTACTAGAACAGCACTTGCAATAGAGAGAGCCCCGCCCATGCAATACCCCGTCACTCCCACCTGGTAAATAGGCAGATCATAAACACGATGTTTAACAGTTCTTGAACTATAAATTGACCAAAATTCTGGTAGAAACAATAGCTATTAAACTTTTTATTTTATTTTAAAACATTTCACTTAATGTCAGCCTTAAGAATATATATATATATATATATATATATATATATATATATATATCGAAAAATCTGGGATTAGCCCACTAGTTCATATGAGCCCAACTGCCCAGATTGAATCTGGGCCGATCTGACAGTCATGACATCATTTCGTATTTTAATTTTAATTTTTTTTCTACAAATCCAAATCACTTGAAATTTTAGACGTGTGTTCTTCTCATCAAGGCACACCTAATAAAAATATAACAATAATTATTCACAAAAAAAATTGACCAAAATACCCCCAAAACTTTTCAGGGGTATTTTGGTCAATTTATTTCATATAAAATATTTTTTTGATATTTTTCGAAGATTCAACTATTTTTTATGAACACACTCCTAAAATTTCAAGTGATTTGGATTAGTAGAAAAAAAATTAAAATTCAAATATGAAATTAGATCATGACAGTCAGATCGGCCCAGATTCAATCTAGGCCGTTGGGCTCATATGAACACATATGTTCATATGAGCTAGTGGGCTAATCTCAGTATTTTCCTATATATATATATATATATATATCTTGAGTCAATAATCCATAAGAATAGACAAATTAATAAAGATGTCGGGCATAGAATTAGAGCTGAGTAAATCAAGTGGAGACGTATTTCTGGAGTCTTATGTAATCATCACATACAAATGAAACTGAGAAGAAGTTATATAGGATTGAAATAAGATCAGCCATGCTTTACGGGACGGATTGTTGGGCAGTCAACAAACACCATATTCATAAAATGAGTGTAGTTGAGATGAGGATGTCGACATGGATGAGTGGCAAGACAAGAAATGATCGAATTTGAAATGGACAAATCCAAAGGGACTTGGGATAACTCCAATAGTTGATAAGATGACGGAAAGTAGACTTAGGCGGTCTCGCCATGTGCAATGTTGACCTAGAACTGAACTGCTTCGTATGGGCGATTTGGTTCAAATGGAAGGCTCTACTAGGGCAAGGGGACCTCAGAAGGATACAGGGAAGTAGTGAGAAAAGTTATGGTGACTTATGTTCTGACTGAGGGTATAGCCCTTGATAGAGTGAAATGGCATAACAGGATTCATGTTTTCCCTTATTTTTCTTTTTACCTATGAAGCTACTACCCCAGCCCAGACTGGCCAAGCTCGAATAAGGCCAAGGCATGGACTAGACCTATGCCAGGGCCCATACGGCTCAATCTATCGAGGCCTAGGCCAAGCTCTGGCCAGGGCTGCCCCGTTGGCCCATGCCTAGCCTGTTGCCAATCCTACTCACAGGTCGGACCTGGGGGTCTCGAAAGGGTGGGGATGTCAAACCAGTTTATATCCAATAGAATATCTTGACTGGCATGTCCAACTAGTCCAAACACAACCTGACATCTACAATATTTACAGATGGCAAGTTTGTTTATTATTTTTTGGTCAATACTTAACTATTTTAGGCAATTTCGTTTTTTGGGTCATATTTGCCCATTCATGGGGATGTTTTGGTCCAACCTAAAATTCGGTTGTTTTTGGGCCATAAAAACCCAATATATAGCGAGACATAGAGTAAATTGGCACAATGTTATCAAGACTCGACCAAACTAGCTAGTCCAACTGGTTGGACCATTCATCAATGCCTTGAATGGTCTGGTCCACAATAAGAACAAGGTCTGGATGAAACCAATCAAAACCATTGTTGGACATGTCATGGCAGGTCCGACTGTCCATATTTGGCATGTTGGACCGAATAATCAAGGTTGGATGACTTTCTTAGTAATATATTTCAGCAAACATTCTCATGTTTTATTTATTTTTAAATTCAGTCTAACTAGTTCAACTAGTGATTTGATTGGTTTTGACTAAACCAAACTCCTAATTGATTCCATGGCTAGTTCGATCTTGATGACACTGGTTTGGTGATTTCGCTTGCCGCACTCTCTCTCCTTACCTGAACCCTTCAATCTTTAGGCCATATTCCTGAGACCTTAGGAACATTTCCAGCACATGTTACGAATTCTACCAGTCTCCCAACGATATATATTTACTTTTTTCTTCATTTAAGTTTTTAGAAAGTTAGAAAACAAATAGGATTTTTAAGTGGTTTTTGTGAAGTAAAATTTCAATATATTGGGATGGCTATTTTGGGGATGTGATATTTGGTCTATCATATGGATTACTTTGATTTTTTAGTTTGAATATCATAAGTTATGGGCGAATTTTGTTTATTTTGGGATTTTTTGTGTGCCTTCAGTTTTTTTTTTTTTTTTACCTTTTTAGAACTATGGAAATTATAGCGGGTTATTTTAGTAATTGTTTTAGTTTTACAAGTTGAATATTGGATGTTTTTGGTGGACTTCAACATTTTGTGCTTCCTGTGATATGAATAGTTTATCCTTTTTGTCTTCATCGTTTTAAAAATTTTTGGATAAGCTATGATGTTACAATGGGTTTATTTTGGTGCTTATTTGGGAGTTTTGGCTGAAGATTTGAGGTTTTGGGGTGGATTTAGGCTTTTTGGGAAGGAAAAATAAGGATTTTTGTGTGGGTTCAGAAAAATATAAGGCTTTAGGCACCTTGTCCTCTGTTTACAGTTTCTTTATACCATTGGTGTTTTGTATAGAGCTCCCACTAAGTGAGTTGCCATTTGCGTCTATATATCGTCTCCATCTCTACGGAGGTTCATTTTTGTACGTTTTTACATTCAATATAATTGTTAATTTCATAAAAAAATGATACTTTTATTGTCCATTTATCCTCATTCTATAATTTATATTTTGAATTTTATTTATCTATTACAATTTAAATGTTTGCGATGGGTTTGCGTTTTTTCATTGTTGCCCTTGCATATGGTTGTAATTTTTTCGTTGGAGAATTGTTAATCGACAGTAGTGGAAGTTTGAGAATTTGGTGTTTGGTGGTCTGGATGGGGTACAATATTGGTGATGGTTTTGGTGGAGTTTGGATAGCGAATTAGGTGATTAAAAATTGTCTTTATCTGTGTCTAATAAAGTGAAATCAGACCGAGGAGATGTAGGTAGGATTCTCGCGTGAAAAACTATGAGAATAGAATGCCTTCATTTATTGCAAGTAAACAATAATGAGAGGGGGCCAATGCTAAGTCAAGGAGAATTTGGCTCACAAGTCTAGAAATGGCAGCAAATCCCCAAGAGTGCCACTCACCCAAAAACAAAATCCCCAAGAGTGCCCACCCATGTCACGTACAAAATGTAAGAAGTTGTTGAGAATCATAAAAATCAGAAGCAAAGAAGTCAAATAATCGTCGATAACATTGGGAATCCATACCCAACCCCACAAAGACATTTAATTTTGATGAAGAAGAGGAGCCCCAATCTACATTGATGTACACAAATCTATGAGGAGAGGAAGGAACCGCCAATTGAGTGCAATTAGCACCCCGAGCAGTGTCTGCTAGGAGACTATTTCCCATCATCAACAACACGGGGTGATGAGCCAACATCAAAAGTGTTTGGGGTTGGGAGTATGCAGTAGAAAGGGCACATATGTGTGGCCCGGTGGATGTATAATGCTCCATACCTTTTAATGCACTCAATTCCTCGTACTTCCAACCTATGTTAGATGCAGTGAAATCCATGGCCATAGGGGATGCTCTAGCTTCCATAACACTAGAAGTTGAATTATGAAGAAAAATATGAAAGGCCAAGCTCATTTAGACATATAGAGAGATATGTGCCAAACATCGAAGCTCAACCACGATTGAGGGGTGGACTGATAAGATAACGACAATTGATCAACTTTTGGTGTCTTGTCATAACAGTACCGTACTCTTGAAGTCATTTGATGCCTTAGATATTCTGATGATGGGTGAGGCATTGTTTCACTTTTTTGAGGTGTTGATCATGTGGAGACGCAATATACAGTCCAATTCATAACAGATAATGCAACCAACTACTTCCTTGGGGGCAGCTGCTACATGATCGCTACCCCACCATATTTTGGACATTACGTATTTCTCATTTCATATAGTTCTAATGCTTGATGGCATTGGGAAGATGGAGGATACGGCAGAAGGCAAAAACAATAGAAAACTTAACTAGAACCATTATTTTGTCCTCAATCTAATGAGGAAGTATACGAACAGAAGAGAGTTGGCGAGGGCTGCACTTACAGGATCTACAACTAGTTATGTCACATAGTAGACAATTTTGTGCCAAAAGTATGGATTGATAGTCATAGTGATGATGCACAAAGTGCCTCAAGTAGCGATGAGTACCTTCTTTGGTAGCAGCAGATTCCTCCTAATTCTCGTGCATACCCGGAGGATGTAAAAACATAGGAGGGCTACCAAGAAGAATAAGCCCTGCTTGGGATAAGTTTTTAGCCATTTTAGGGTTATTTTCAGATTTATTTATTACTGTTATTTGATGGACCAGTTAGGGATTTTTTAGGTACTTTTAAAGTTATGATGTTTAGTTTTAAGTTACATTTAAGTTGGAACTATTTTGGTCATTTCAAGTTAGATAATGGGCATTGTCGACTTTTGTGCTTAAGTTAAGACATAGGGGTCAATTTCCTATTTGTAAGGACAAATAATGTCCTTTGAACAATAAACAAATAATAATAAAGTGGGGCATGAGGAGGCCAGGCTATACACATGATCAATTTTTAAGAAAAGGAAGCGTAAAAGCTCCAGGCTTTTGAATCCTAGTCTGAGTGTTGAGAAGAACCTTTAGGTTTATTTGAGTAGATGCTTGTCTTTTGCTTGTTTTCTAGCTGATTTTACTATTTCCATCAATTTTCCCACATCAATTTGGAATCAGAGCTCATATTTCAACAAGAAGGCTAGGACACTTCAGCAAAGTCAAGTTTGCTGATTTTGGCCCAAGTTTTGCCAAATTCAACCTAGTCAAGTTTGCTGATTTCAGCAAGGTTTTGTTGATTCTCTGACTAGGGTTTGTGATTTTGGCAAATCCATGACATAAAGAACAGACCGTGAAAGGGGGGTTTTCGCAGTGCCACTTCGTGATCCCAAAAATGAAGAAATTAACAATATTTCAAAAAACGGTTCTTGCCCAAAAAAAAATTTCCGCACGCCTCGACCTGGGGGCCCCTACACGAGCGGCTGTACCTGGGTGGGCAGCCAACGCCCAATTCTAGGCGGCGCCCAGGGCAGTTGGTATTTTTTTTGTATTTAACTTCGCCCAAAAGGCCAAAAAGGATCATTTTGACCCCCAAGTTTTTCTAAAAGAAGTTTTGGGGTTTATTTTTGAACCCCAAAGTTAAAAAAAACAAGAAACCCTCAATCTTAAACTTATTTCTGAGAATCTAAAGTAATTTCAGAGAATCGAAAGTACTTCTTGTGGATTGAAAAAGTTTTTTGTCTCATTGAAATTATTTTTAGGGTGCTATTGTTGGGTATTTGAAGACTTTTGAGTTGATTCGTAGCTCAATTGTGGTAACCAACATCGAAGATCAGAGATTGGGTAGAAAAGGTCAATCTGTAATCTTTATTTGAGTTTTATTTTTCCAATTTGAGATGTCTTCTGAAGGGTTTACTAGGGGTGGAGATCCGGGATGGAAATATTGTGTTAACCCTGATAAGAATAACAGAAATACAATTATGTGCGATTTCTGTGGATATGTTTCTAATGCCGGCATAAATAGATTTAAGAAACATCTTGCCGGTATTAGAAGTGATGTTGCCCCATGCAAGAAAGTCCCAGATCTTGTAAAGAAAGAAATTTTGGAATATAATGAAGTTGAAAAGCGTAAAAAAATTGCAAAAAAAAAGATATAGCAGAATTAAAGTCAGGGGTCCATATTTTTTATGATAATATTGACACTGAAAAAGAGGATGAAGATGGAAAAGAAGCGGTAGCCGTGGTTGGTACTCAGAACTAAGACCAAGAGGGCTTTTGGGTCTAAGAAGGCTCGCACAAGATGGCCTATAGATAGTTTTTTTACACCTAACCCTGAGACAGTAATTGAGAAAAGCAAGGGAGGAAAGGGGAAAAAACAAGTGACAATTGAAAATACGTTTAAGAAGGAATTGCTCAGTGGTTTTACCATGCGGGCAGTTCTTTTAACACTGCTCACTTGAATTGCTTCCATACAATGTTGGAAGCAATTGGGCAATTTGGGCCAGGTTTGAAAGCTCCAACTCCTTATGAGATTGGAGAGCCACTACTGAAGAAAGAAGTCGAGTACACTAACGAATATCTCAAGACTCATAAGGAGGGATGGGCTAAATTTGGGGTTTCTTTAATGACAGATATGTGGAATGATAGGAAGAGGAGTAACATGAATTTGTTAGTAAATTGTCCCATGGGTACAGTTTTTTTGCGCTCAATCGATGCTTCCAATGATGTTCATGATGCACATTATATATTTTCTTTCATTGACAAGGGAATTGAAGAGGTTGGGGAGGAACTTGTAATATAAGTGGTCACAGATAATGCTGCTCCCAATCTAGAGGCCTGGGGTCACTAGATTTGCTACTGCCTGCCTTAGTCTATAGAGCATGTATAGAAGAGGAGGATCGCATTAAGGTCTATGTTTGCTTCAGAGGAGTGGAGTAGGTATAAGTGGTCTAGAGATGCCAAGGGAAAAAAGGCACGAGGTATTGTTCTTTCGAAATATTTTTGCCGTTAAAGTATTTCTTCCCTTGGTGAAGGTCTTGCGCTTGGTTGATGCTAATAAGCCCTCCATGGGCTTTATATATGATGCAATGGAAGGGCTAAGAATGAGATTGCAGAGAATTTGGCTAATGATGCAGCGAAGTATGCCCCAATTTGGGAGATTATAGATGACAAATGGGATCGGAAGCTCCATAGACCATTGCATGCAGCGGGGAACTGCTTGAACCCCAAATTATTTTATGCAGATGCAGATATTGAGTCAAAATGGGTAATTATGGATGGTTTTAATGAGTGTCTTGAGAAATTAGTTCCTGATCCACATATCCAAGATAAGATATCAACTAAAGAGCTAATTTCGTAGAAGTGTTCTTTGATGTCATTTGGGAAAGATATGGCATTAAGACAGAGAAACAAAGACGAACCAGGTAGTATTCTTTTGACTTTTGTTTTATAAAATATAAATTTATAATGTTCTTTCAAGTTCTGATAATGTTAAATACCTAAATTAATTATATAGGTTGCCCACATATTGCAGCCCAATGGTGGAGACAACATGGGAGTAGCGCTCCAAACCTCTAGAAGATGGCTATACGGATCATGAGTTTGACAACTATCTCTTCTGGTTGTGAGCGCAATTGGAGTTCGTTTGAGATGGTATTTTACTATTTTACAATTTTATATGTTTTTTTTGTTTATAAGTTCATTTTGTAATATAGATTCATAAAAGGTAAGAAGATCATAGACTTATAGTAGTTACTTATGCATTATTTTTCCTTATAAGTGCATGCAAAGGGAAGAAATAAGCTTGAGCAAAAGCAGTTCAATGATTTGGTTTTTGTTAGAGAGAATCAAAGGCTCAAGGAGAAAAAAAACCAGCCAAAGAAAGACCCTATCTCTTCAAAAGACATAGAGAATGCTTCAAATTGGCTAGTTAGTGACCCTGGTACCGAGGAGGTCTTCCCTGGGGAGGGTTTAATATGGGAAATGGTCGAGGAGGCTTCGGGGCTTCTGATCCTAAGAGGGCCACTCGAGCAACTTCTTCTGCTGATACTTCACAGAGGGAGATAAAGGAAGAGGAGGCAGATTCAAAAGAATCTCTAAAAGAAGAGGAATATATTGAAGAGGGTGATGATTCTGATGATGACGACATCAACTCCGATGCAGATGAAAACAATGAAGATGATGATTCTGATTCTTATTGATGACTTGGTGTCTTCTCTCTTCTTTTGTAGTAACTTTATTGCACCATCTTGGTTTGGGCTTTAGACATTTGGACGATTTTATTTAGTTATATGGTTTGTAATTTTTTTGCTTTTCTGGACTATTTCGTTGTGTGGTTTACAGGTTTTTTATAGTTTTGGAAGTCAGTTTGTTGAAGACTTGGTGAGTTGGAGACTTGGATGTTATTATGGTTTATTTTATGGATATGGAATATGGAGAATATGAGAGTTGGAGACCTTACAATAGCCTATTAGACTTTTAAATGTTTTGTATGGTTTGAAATTTTGAATAAGTTTCTTCTCAACCTGATTACCTGAGAGGCTGAGACATATGATATGTTTGTCTATAAAAACGTATGTTGCGAACTTGCGATATTTTCAAATGGAAGAAATTACAAAATTTGACACAAATATATGCATATATGTGCATTTGGATAGCAAATATATTAAAAAAAAACTAAGAATTTGCACCACAGGGAGCCCAAGGTTCTAGGCGCCCGCCTAGGCGCTGGGAGCCAGGCAGGCCGCCCCGCTTAACGTTTTTTGAAACCTTAGAAATTAAAGATCTTAAAAGGCAAAGTTCAAGATCTAACACAGCGGTTTGTGAATATTTATTATGGGCAAGACGGTGATCTTTCAGCCCAAGAAAATATCCAATGCAACTCTTGTCATCGCCATGCTCTGTGTGTGGAGTCAAGTGATGAGGAGACCTGTACGTAAGGTGCAATGCTTTAGGGATGTCGATTTGAAAGCGAATATACCTAATTTTGATGGCACGGCTCAACCCTATGAGCTTATAGAGTAGTTATATAATGTAGAAAGCACTTTTTTATTAGGATGTGGTTTCTATAACGTTGCAATCTTAAACAATCCAATTAAGGTACACCTCCAAAGTTTATCATAACATGTAATTTGATGTAAAAAGTTTTTAGGATTATCTTAAAATATATTGTCATCTCTAATTATAAAAGTTTAAACTCCAAATATGGTTAAAATCAAGTAGATCTATAAACATATGAAAGTCCTGAAAATGGACGGTCTAGATAATTGTGTTGCAATATGCACTATTTTTGGGACTCAAAATCTTTTTTTTTTCTTTCTTAATTTTAAGGTTGCATCCTTACATAAACTTTTTCCTTTTTATTATAAGCAGGTTCTTGAAAAAAATATTTAAAAAAGAAGTAAAAATTATTGCCATAAAATTGAAGAACGGTGCCTAAGAACAACTTAGGGCTAGAAGGGAGAGAATGAGAAAACCCAAAATTAATACTGAGGGGAAGATGAAAAAGAAATTACAGGAAAGATACCTACCTGAAAATTATCCATAATCCCTTTATTGTAAGAGGAATAACTTTTGTAAGGGAGAAAAGAGTACACTAATGAATTTTATCAGTTGATGGCCCATAGTGATGTGCTTCAAAATGAGGAACAATCCCTCGCTCGTTATGTTGGTGGGCTGAGAACATCTAAACAAGATGTGGAGGTTTTACAGCATTACTAGACCTTAGATGAAGCTCACAACCTAGCATTTAAGGATGAAGCTCAGCAAAGGCATCCATCATCAAGGTGGGTTGTATCCCGAGGTAGTAAAAATGGTCATGGAAGCGAATTTAAGGGAAAAAGTAGAATTCGGTGCTGGACAGTCCTCATGACCTGCCAGACTGTCCAAACAGCAAGATACAGTGGGTGTCGAAGCTAGCTCTAGTCGCCTGAATTGCCCAAACAGCAGTGCCATTAAGTGCTTTATGTGTTTGCAAATCAGACATGTCTCTTCTCTGTGCCCGAATAAAAAATTTGTGGACCTTTTGATTTTAGTTATTTGGAAGTCCTCGTGGGGAACATTGTTTCCATGGGTTATAGGTGCTCCAAATAATAATCCGATGATCGTGGTGCTTATGTATTTGCAATAATTAACTTCCAATTGCAAATTTTTAGAGTTAGGGAGTACTCAACATGTATAATTCTAATGTCAGCAAGTAACAAAGGCACATATAACTAGGGTGTTGGAGCAGTAAAATCAAGAGAATTTAGTCCTTCGAGAATTACAAATGAAATTCTCCACATTTTCACTGTCCTTATCACAAAGCACATAGCCATGATGTCTATGGGTTTTCCACTCTTTTATTTTAATTTTGTTTTTTGGGAGAACTAATGTTTACAATGTCAAATCAATTTTTTTTTTTTTTTTTTTTTTTGAGAACTGATGTTTACGATGTCAAAGCATCAAAGATCAAACTACTCGAGCTCGACACCCAATCTTAAATTACAAGATGCAATCATCTTTTTCGTAGCAAACGACCTATAAAAATCAACACTTGACAGACTGATTCCATTAAGCGTGCATTGTAAATCCAAGTCCAACAAAGAGAGATTTGAAGTCAAGAAATTTAAAAATAATGTAGACGTACATGTGAGGCACATCGGTCAAAAAATGGGCTTGAAAATGTGTTACACAATTTCATTTTGTATGGCATTATTTGACTATCGGTTTGGATTTTGGAAACAAGTTAGCAATGGTTTGGTAACACGGTATTAACAATGAATTAACATCATGATTTATTATAACACCTTAGACCTCAGCACAACTCTTTGCTCCCCATTTAATCCCCACTCTATATCTTTCTCTCTCTAAACCTTGACCAAATAATCCAATCATCTTGATTTAGAATAACACCTTAGGCCTCAGCAGAACTCTTTGCTCCCCATTTAATCCGCACTCCCTATCTTTCCCTCGCTAAACCTCCACGGAATAATCCAATCATTTGCAGGCTTCTATAGTGTTTCATTGTTGACCTTGTTTATCTAAGAAACACTTTACTACTAAATTATTTCAGTAACCAAACTTAAAGGGCTTCATGCCATATTTTAGTCTAGCCCTTATCATATCCAAAATTCAGCGAGAGAGAGCGAGTAGTTGAGCTCCTTTCTTCTCCTTATCTTTATTTCCAGAGAGAAAGGGATCATGTCTCCTTGGTGGGGTAGAGAGGGAGAGAGATAAAAGGCAGTGCAGTGATAGGTGTGAAGAAGAGGTTAGAGGTTAGCAAAAGAAGGGCAACTTGTTATCAGCCAGTTGTCAAGCATATCCTTGTTTTTTCTTGTGACATTGGGAATGGTAATAACCTAGGCATCAGAGCAGCAACAGACATTTTTTCTGAGGCAAAATATCATGGAGAACCCTAAAAATCTCATGAATTTCATGGTAAGCCTGCCCTGCCCCTTTTTCCTTCCAGGCAACACTAAAAATAAATATTTCATTCCCCACCCTCTCACATCCCTACTCTTCGTTTATATTTTATTTCTCACTTGATTCCACGGCCTTCATAGAATGGAGTGGGCAAAGAAACTCATGGCTCAAGGGTTGAAGCGCCGGAGCTCAATGCTAGAGCCGAGGCTCAGGGGTTCACCAGAAGTCTCACTCCAATGTTCTTGTCAGTCTGTAATGAAAGCCATGTATTGAAGGCATTGTTTCTATTGTTATTTTATTACAAGCAATATGTATATCTTGAGCTACCATTTAATGTCCAAATCCCTGTCACTCTCTATCCATGTGTATTATATTTTCAATTCATGCAATATGTAATCTCCTACCAACTTCTATTTATATCACTATGTATCCATGTGTCTGCTTGATACCTGATTATAGAGGGGGTTACGAATCCCGATTCCAAATGGGTCGAAACCCGAATCCAAACTTCTATGAACCTCCATGCCAACCTAGGATGAAAATCGAATCCAAATATATGTGAATCTCATTTCCAAAATGGTATGAATCAAGATTCCAAACACCTAAGAATCTCGATTCCAAAGATGTCAGACTCTCAATTCCATAAATGAAAGAATCTCGATTTCATATTGGTCGATTCCAACTAGGTCAGAAACTTGATTCCAAAGAGCTAGGAATCTCGATTCCATCTATGCAGGGATACATAGATAGGAATCAAATCTCAATCTCTAAAAATAGGAATCTAGTCCCCCATGATTCCGTGCAGGTGCGATAAACAAAGAAACAACAAATAAAGCAGGACTGAGTCTCAACTAGATTCCTATTGTATGGCCATCGATTCTTGAAAAAAGTAACCTTCCAGCTAGTGGAAATTCTACGATTCAAATACCTATATCAATTCAGATTTCGAATCGTTTTGGGTAACTATGATCCCAACTATTTGGGGGCTACATGAATCATGTTCCGTCAATTTGCTCTATCAAGGCCTATACCCCTCAATCAGACCATAAGTCACCTTATCTTTTCTCATGACTTCCATCGAAGTCCTTATGGGCCTTCCCCTTGCCCTTTTAGAGACCTCCCTCGAAAGAAATTCCCCTCCTAACCAGTACTATATTATAGTCTATGCAGCATATGGCCAGCCCACATAAGTCTACTTTTCTTCATCTTATCGCCTATTGGAGAAACCGCTAAGTTCCCTCTTATGTATTTATGATACCAATGGTCCAAATTATCCCCTTCTAAATTCAAAGGTCCATTGTTCCATTTGTTTAATCCATAGATTGATTTTATAATGTCCATAACTTTAGCTATGTTACATGGATACTAGTTTGATGTCAATGTTAGACACAAATACAAGGTCTCAAATTCTGAGTTTTAAAAAGGAGGATTTGGCGACACAAATATATGTGTGTGTGAGTGAATGTGTATGTGGTTACTCTAGAATACACCATTCCAATGGTGAACTTAGAATTTACTACTACAAAATTTTGACCATAATGTCCTTATATGTGCAAAAGTGACTCTTGACCATAAATAGTCCATGTATTTTAGGAAAGGTAACTTCCCTCCAAAACATAATTTCAAATTTAAAAAGATTATTTGACTTTTAGAATGATAATTGGGTTTGGGAAGAAATTTAAAATTACAATAATGCCCTTGTTAAAATCTCCCAACAAGCTCTATTACTGTAATTTTCATATTCCTTAGGGCATTTTGTAATTTTCATATTTCTGAGGGCATTTTGTTGTCAAAATATTTAGAGTAAGAAATTCGAAGTTCACCATTAGTGTGGTGTATCCACACACATACACACACACATACATAGTTTCAAAAAGTGCTAGGCGGGCACCCAGGAGACCATGGGGGTCCAAGCTGCCCAGCGCCTAGGTGGGCGCCCAGACCCTGAGCGGCCCAGTTGAAAAAAGAAAAAAAAAGATAGCTTGATTCTGATAATTCATAAGAATTTTGATAATCCATAAGAATTTTAATAATCCATAAGACCATAATCCCAGTTGAAAAAAAAAAAATCGAAGTCGATAAGAGAATTTTGATAATCCATAAGACCATAATCCATATTTTCATACAATGCTAAAAGCCTAAAACAATAAAACCATACAAGCATACACTGATAGTCTGATACACTGTAGACTGTACACACAAAAGTTAAATAGTAGAACTAGAAACTAGAAAGTAGAAACTAAAACTAAGAAAAATAAAATATAAAAAAATTTAAAAAATATACAGACTATAGTCTAGGACACAATAGTCAACACTCAACACCAAAAGTCTTCAGTCATCATCATCATTAGAAGGAATATGGTAAGCCTCATCATATGCAACCAATTCGAGGCCATCATCATCAGAATCATCTCTCTCTTCAATGTAACACTTATTCTTCTCTGTTTCTTCTGAATCTGCATCTTCCTCATCTTCTTCTACCTCCCTCTTACTAGTATGTGTAGATGAGGCCCTAGGATTCTTGGCTGCTCTACCCTTTTCTATCTTTTTGTGCTTCTCTGAAATCAAATATTGTATAATCTCCTCCCTGGTAGCCTCGGGAACATTTTTACACAGGACAACATCCCCCTTAATACCGGCAAGATGTTTTTTAAACTGGTGAATGCCCCCATTAGTATCTTTTCCACAATAATTACATTTAATACGATTTTTGTCATTTGAATTCAAGTTATAACCATACTTCCAACCCGAATCACCACTTCTAGAAGAACCTGTAGAAGATATTTCCATAGAATAAGGCTCATTTTAATCATTTTTTGGTTCTTTTAAATTCAGAAATTGTCTAATCTCGTCCCGAATAGCTTCAGGAACCTTTCTACAAGAAGCAATATTCCTTTTAATACCAGCAAAGTGTTTCTTGAATCGGTTAATACCCCCATTGGTATTGTTTTCACAAAAATTACACCTTATACAACTTTTATTGTTTGGCTTTGGGTTATAATCATACTTCCAACCCGGATTACTTCTTCTAGTAGAAGCAGCAATAGATCTATTCAAATGACAAGGATTTTGTTCCTTTACAGAACTCATATATTGCTTAATCTCCTCTTTGATAGCTTCATGAACATTTTTACAGAGGGCAACATCCCACTTAAAACCGGTAAGATGTTTCATAAACTGATTTATGCCCCTTTTTATCATGTTCACAATAATTGCATCTAATGCAATTTTTGTCATTGGATTCAGGTTATATCCATATTTCCAACCCGGATATCCACTTCAACTAGATCCTGAAGAAGACATCTCAAATAAAGCAAGCAATCTAAAAAATAAAGTTTTGTACTTACTTTGATTACTCCAACTCCAAATTCTCACCTCAGAGATGTTTTCAGGTGCTAAAATAATAAAAAACACCCTGTAATAGGGTTATAAAACTCCAAAACTAAATCTAATCTACTTGGTTGATGTTTGGATCCGTTTTTCGAAACTTTGAAAAACACTTCAATCCAATGAGAATCACAAAATTTAGTTTCTTTCTCTCTAAAATGGGTTCTTATGGGTTTAGGTTTCAAATGAACCTAAAACCCATCCTTAAAAGTCTTTATGTATCAAAAAAAAAACAATAAAACAAAAAAACAAAATCCACCGCTAGGAGGGGCGCAGGCCCTGAGTGACCGCCCAGGACTTGGCATCGGGCGCCCGCCTAGGCAGGTTCCCTACCACCTAGGTGGATGCCCAGGGACTACCGCCTAGGTCTTGGCGATGCGCCCAGGCCTTCCGGACCGCTTAAGCGTTGGGTGGTCCACTTTTTCGAACACTGCATATATACACACTTATAAACACAAGATGAGTATACTTGCTTGCTAATGATTGGACATAGTTGTCTACTAACCCCCACCCCCCACAAACCAAAAAACATAAAAAGAGCACAAATCCAAAGCAAACATCCTTCTTAATAAACACAAGATGAGTATAATTGCTTGCTAGTGATTGGACATGGTTGTCTACTACCCCCCCCCAAACCCAAAAACAAAAAACATAAAAAGAGCACAAATCCAAAGCAAACATCCTTCTTACAAGTCCCATGAAGAACCAAAGAATCACGCAAAGTTATAGTGAGGAATGCAAAAGCATTTGATAGTGATACAAGTAGGAGATATTAGAGTTTACAAACTAGAGGCTTGAGATGTGCACCTCTTCTCTATGTTTAAGGTTTAGTGATATTAAAGCACAAAAAAGGTTCAAATATGATATTATAAGACAAAATTATTTTAGGAGAAGGACACATCTTCTTCTTCTTTTTTTTAATATGTTGACTGTAGTAATGTACTAAGTATAGTAAAGAAGTGGAGAGGGATCCTACACATCAAGAGAAGAATTCAAACATGTAGAATTCCACATATTCACATGTTTGAAGAATCCTCTCTTCAGGATCCGCTGGAATGGAGAATTGAATTGTGTCCATGCCAAAGCCATACCATTGTCTAATTGTATCTAACATGGGTGCAGAACCTACGGTGAAGAACCCATGCACAATAGATCTTAAAGTATATTATAGATTAAAACCTCTCATGTCGTTTATTTCTATTAGTGAGCAGAATGGTTGGAAAGATTTGGTGGGGATCCCATAACCATCAACAATTTGTCATTCATATCCTCCGCCAAACTTGCAGTGCAAGTTGTTGTTAGACGAATTGGAGTGTGTCAGTGCATCAATACAGGTAGGTGAAAAGTTGGAGAATAAGTAGATCAATGACTTGGTCTTCGTGAAATAAAACATAAAACTAAGGCATAGGTAATAATACATATACAACAAACTTTTTCTGTCATGGTACAAATTTGTAGTTCTTAAATTCCCAAGCTAGAAAAATAATATAAATTTAGCCCACATGCTTGGGGACCCTATTGACAAGAGAAGTTTAATGTTGTTGAAAAATAGGTTGTCGAGCAAGGGCAACTGACCATTGAAGGGATCAAAGATATTTAACTAGATGAGAATGAAACCACCTCAAAGGGGAAACTATTAGGTGCTGGTTTTGGATCCTTTATTTTATTTTTTTTCTGGTTATATTCAAGACTCTTAGGCTCCTATGCTAGTATGCAAATACTATGAACTTAACTTTTTAGTAATGTAAATCTTTGTCATAGGTGGTGGAGATGAGGATCTCCTTGGTTCCAATGGAGGGGATATCAATGATGATGATGAGGAAGGTGGTAACGAAGTAGATCACAAAGAAGGAGATAAAGATGAAGATGAAGATGGAGATTACAAATTACATGCCCTTGTGTTTTATCATTTATGTATTATGTAATCCTTTTAAAGGCCACATTTTGTAGGTTTGGACTTTGGATCCATGCTTTATGCTTTGTGTCATTATGAGAGTGAGACGATTATGTTCTTGTATTACTTTACTCATTTAATGCCCTTCAAGCAATGTTATTAAGATTAGATCAGAGGTCAAATTTGTGGTGCCACCGGTCCACTTGGACAGATCCCATTACATAAATAAAAAAAAAAGAAATCGAAAAAGAGGAAAATAGGAAAAATAACCTAAAAATTTTTAGGAAATCAGAAAATATTCAGAAAGTATAAGAACCGGTGTTATCAGACCAGTCTGCAATGTAGATGATTTTTTGTCAGTTAAATCTTGAATTCTAATCTTGTTTAGTTATAATTTTGTAATTTCCTTACTGTTCCCAAAAAAATTCTCTTTTTTTTGGGTGTTTTCCTTGAATTTTTCAATTTCTTTCTGTTTTCCATTTATTTGTATTTTTCCAAATTTTTTTATTTTTTTTTAAAAGTTGACCAGTCTGGCCCATGAATCGGATTATTTTTACAAAATTGGACTGAACCCGCTCCTCCACTGCTTCGAGGGCCGGTACATTCCTGTTTACAGTGGGGTTTGTTTAACTACATGAAGGAATTATGACATACGAAGCATGTGGGAGAAAACAGGAATAATAGAACATGCCTCTTCACAGAGGCAAAACCAGTCATTACTTCAAAGCCCAGTTTCCTATGAGCATAACTACGTACGTAAATAGAGCAGAAACCAAACCAAATACTAATAAAGCTAAGAAATTTTTAAGAACATCAAGGACAGTTTCTACAGTTGATAGTAAAAGACAATTTATAGAAGTGCCTGCATATTTCTAAAGAAGACCAAACAAAATCCCCAGAGCCCTATGTGCATCTACTATAAGTTAAGACTTCAATGCTACACAAAAGAAAGTCAGGCAACTACCCAGGGCAATTTGCAGAACAAACAATAAGGGAAAAGTTATTAAAATAAGCTATTTCAGAGTTTCAGTATATCACAATACCCTTGGCTCTCCTAATTGCAAGTCAAGCTATACAAGCAATAAAGGAAAAATCATGAACACCAAAGATAATGGAAGGCTTCAATGAACACAGTCATGTGTCGCATACTGGTAGAACAAGTTAATTTTGAAATCATTCTTGCAGGATGTACTTGAAGTATGCTAATGAGGGGTGCTGAAGTACATATCATGTTACCTATAGTGTAATAGGAGTGGCTCTGATGGAGGTCCTCTTATTGACAGAACACTTGATTGACAATTATATTAAAATACTAGAGATTATGGGATCAAGAAGAGAAATTATTCCACGTTGTTCTTATTCTCCAACTCTGGAGTTCTGTAAGTTATTGACAACTTAGAGTCCAGTTCCATAAAGCTCATGTGCTGAACGAGAACTGAAACTCCATAATAAGATGGAAATGGTCTGTAAACATCATCCTCAATGAGCATCATCTTATTCTTTCGTAAGTGACAATCAAAATCCTTGAGCAAGATGTGCTCTTTCAACAGGAGGGGCTAACTTAATGACAACATGGTTTGCCAACCCAGAAACTTCAAGGAAATAACAAAAACAGTTTCAAGCCAGCAGTTGCAGACGGTTTCATTATGTACAAGTTCAATATCCTCTCCAATGACAAATAGCAGAAACCAATCTTGATTTTTCTATAATCAAATTTTGAAATATCCGAACCTTAACCACAAAAATAAATGAGAGAAAACAATTTCCTGGACTATTGAAAGAGCAATCATCACCTTCTGTGAGCCATTTGCCTTGAGCCAGTTAACAGAAGCACTTATGTCCTTGACAGCACCTTGCCAATCAAGAACATCCATCAGATGTTGTGCTTCGGCAGCATCTAAACCAACCTTTCCACGGTACAAACTGAAATACAGAAGAAAGACATGCCACTAAATTCAATAAGCAAAGGAAAGCCCCTTGATGATGCAACAAATTCAAGATCTTAAAACATAACAATTGACTTTGACACTAAAGCCGAAGAAATAAATGCCCGAATTTCCTATTAAAATGATGCAAGAAATGTACATATCTTGGTAGAGATAGAAGCTCACTCTGGAATTAAAGCCTTATAACCAGGACCCATTTTAGCAATTTTTGCAGCATGGTTTTTTATCTCAAAATCAACTCCCCACCATTCCTGCAAAACCACTATACCAGGTGCATCACCTTGGCCGACCACATAAGCATCAAATGCCTGTAAGGATGAACAAAAATATATAATGATTAGAATCCAAAGAGAGAGGATCATAGTAGTAACCTCAAAGCAATGCATTTGTATTAAAGCACAGGCATAAGTGTAATATGTGACCCATTCAAAAAGTGTACAAACTGTCACAGCAGGACAAAAATTAATATAATTATGAGGATTCTCAAAATAAATATGTGAAACCTACTATCAGTAACAGGTATGACATTCAAGAGTCACTACATGTTAAGAATCTCCCAGCAGAGACCTAATAAAATCATGGTGAATGCATTAAAATGCAAGCCAGTATTTTAAACTCAGTAAGTCGACTCAGGACTTGCTCAAGTCAACTTGACTCAAAAGCCACATGGGTCTCAATGAATTTCACAGAGCTCTGCTGAATCTCACCAGAATGCTGCAAATATGGAACAGTCCCAGCTGAGTCTAGACAATCACTTTTCCTAGTTGATTAGGTTTCACATGGCTCGGTACAAGGCCCAATCGAGCTTACTTCAACTTTAAAAACATTGACATGGTCAAGATATTATGTTTCATCTTAAGCTGACATGAAATGATAGCATGCGAGCTTATGAAATCAATATCCCCACAAGGGGTGAAGAAAATTTTTCTGGTTCTAGGAGTGACTCTATCCAACATTTTTATTTTTATTAACGACCACATTGAAATTAAACTAGACCACAATGTTAAGTTTTGAACCTAAATTAACAGATTGTCGGGAGAGTTACGTTATGTTTGGCAACTGCATCAAAATCAACCTCAGAATCAATTTAAGCTAAAAGTGAAAGTAATACTGCCAAATAAAATGCATGGAAGATAATTTAAGCATTAAGAGTACACATTTTGGTAAAACAAAATGTTTATATGATCAAATGGTCAAGAGAATGTGCACCTTCAGCTACCTTCTCCATTTTCATAAATGACTCCCTAAAGATTTCTTCAAGATACGCAGTCTTAGGCAGGCAGATTCCCTTATTTCCCCACTCTTCATGATGATGGCATGGTATTGAGTAGGATGTTCCAGTTAGCTGGTTTGGGAGACCTCATTGTTTACATGCTAGACCTAATGGCCCATGATTTCACCTCTACAGTATGGGGGTGTAACTATCACTTTACGCTATGGCACAATGGAGCACGTGCAAAATTGAAGGCTTGTGATCCATATCTTTGAGTCATGACAGGGCAAGGGATCAAAATGAAGACACGTGCATTACTTAGAATTTAAGCATCTCAGGCCACTTTGGCACAGTATCGTACTCCTTCCCAACCAATAACCCCGGTGGCCGTTGTATATTGGACGACGAAGTGGAAGCTTTAAGTATCTAGGACACAATTATTGAAACGATTGACAGATGACTGGCTCCATGGAAGAGGATCTTCATCTAAGAGCTGGGGTATAACATTATTTGGAGCAACACTAAGCTCCACCCCAACATATTGTATTTCTCTCCTAAAGTCACCATGTTTTATGATTGGCAAATTAGATCACATCCACAAGATAGTGGAAAACTTCATACTGTCAAGTGGGAGGAGATTTGAAAACCTAGCCTCACACTGTTCTTTGAGTAAGCGTCAAAAATTTTATTTAAGGTATACACTAGCCAAAAATGGTGACCACAAGTCAAGCGCTCCGTAGATCACAAACACATTGTATGTCAAAAGTATGGGTGCCTTAACCCCTGAAAAACAATGAAACTAAAACCATTTGTTTTCAAGTGTCGCTGCATAATGCATTATGCAGTTGCATAATCCGTTATGAGGCCCGGAACACATTGTTCCATCCCACTATATGGGATTTGGTGATGCCCCTCATCGCATCGGTCATGATGCACTCGCATATGCGTACCATTCCTCGTGGGCAAAAAACTCTCACGAGCATGGAAGTTTTAGGTAGTTTTTATCCCACAACAAAGGGAACAAAAGCGTATGAAGGGGATAGACACACTCAGAGCACCCTTCAAACTGTATATACAAAGTTCTATGGGAATTAATGAGAAGAAATTAGCACTAGATTTTTTTCTTGAATGCGAAGTTTTCGAAAGAAATTAGGGGAATCTTCAGGCGATCAATTGAGATTGTTTTGTGCGATCTTTTGAAGGCATTTGGGCACGGATTCACCGTGAACATGATGCATCATCATATGACATGTCTGATTGAGAGCAATGAAGAAAAAGTTGGCCACCCGGCACCTTAAGCGAGCTGGTCGACAAACCGCTACAGTTGGGAGGGCATGCCTTAAGGCGGGTGCCTAAGCGGCCTAGGCGTCCACCTAATGCCATCCCTAACCAAAAAAACACAAGAAATTCAAATCCACTCAAACAAAAATAAGGTCAGGTATTGCCCTTCTCTCTCTCTCTCTCTCTCTCTCTCTCTCTCTCTCTCTCTCTCGCTATATATATATATATATATATATATATATATATATATATATATATATATATATATATTGGGTCCATGTGCTCTCTGTACATATGAGAAGAAGAAGAAGATGGACTCCAAGGGTTTGATGTGCGGCCTCTCTCTCTCTCACACACACACACAAAGATACACATGGACCCATATGCTCCCTCTTTAAATGTACGAAGAAGATGACCTCCAAGTGTTTGATGCGAGGTCCCTCACTCTTGTTGGGTTTGGTGATAGCCAAATCACCACGCCCATATGTTCTTCTAAAAATTAAGGGTATTATGGGAAATAGAAAATGGACTTTTTGGGAAGGAAGAAAGTGATATCTTTATAAGAGAGTAAAGGAAGACATAATACCCATCCTTTGAGGGTCACCCCTTCGGGGGTTATGGGAATGGATCTCCAATATGGAGATAAGTCTCCAAAAGAGAGAGACATGGCCTTCGAGAAAGAGGCTGTATTTCCATGAGTTTTGGGTTGGTTAACTTCCACTTCTAGAGAGAGAAAATCTCTATGTTGCTCTCAAAGTAATCTTTCCGATAACGGTATTGCAGTGGGAATGAGGTTGATCGACGGTGTTGCGCGGTCGGGAGAGCGGGTTTAGAAGGGAAGATCGGTGATGGTCTTTTACCGATGTTTAGAGATAGGCATTATCTCTTGTAACCCAAACTGTAATCTTCATTATGATAGTGGATTTCTAGTTGCCGAGGCCGTGGATGTAGCCCTACGGGGTGAACCACGTAAATTGTGTGTTGTTGTGGTGTGTATTCTATGTTTCATTTATTTCTCGCACTCGATTTATAGTTGTATTCATCTACTTCTCATTTAGCCAATTGAGTACACGATCTTGGGTGGGATCCCGGTATTTGGGATTCCCGATTCCGCAAGCTCAGGGGTTCTCGAGATCCCTACATCTCTCTCTCTCTCTCTCTGCATATCCTCCAAGTGTTTGAAAGGTACAGATCCAAAAGAAATAAAGAGCAACTTCAATAATTTCATGCGAGACCTCACGCACACACATATGTGCCCATGCACATACACACACTAGACACAAACACACACACACACACACAGACACACACACACACACACACACCAAAAAAAAACAACATATGGCCCTCACCCCAACCCTCTTTCCTTAGGGTCACCGAGGTATGTAGGCGCCCGCCTTGGCTCCTAGGCGGCCGCATCCGCCTTCTTGAACATCGATTGAGAGTTAAGACTTGAGATCACCCCAACCCTCTTTCCTTAGGGTCGCCGAGGTATGTAGGCGCCCGCCTTGGCTCCTAGGCGGCCGCATCCGCCTTCTTAAACATCGATTGAGAGTTAAGACTTGAGACTTGAGCCACTGAGTGCATTGCTTACCTTTCTCAGTTTAGAAGTCATAACCCTTTTGTTTTTGAGCTCAGACTTTAGCTTTGGGTGTTATATAATATGTAGCTGCGATTAAAAACCTAGAAGTACTTTCGGTCATTACATGTTTTCTCATGGCTATTTGACATTTTTAGGTTTTAATATACGGGTGAGGCCCCAGTTCAAAGGTCATTAGGTCAGTCTTACTTGATCCCCTCCTCTAGCTCTAAAATGAATGTTCTCTTTGAATGGATTAAGGCTAATGCCTTTAGGGTGCCATGACCCCGAAGATCTTGTATTTGAAGTGCCATTAGCCAAGCTGAGGATTCAGCGAGGTACTTATGCCCAGCCACTGCTTGCCACTAGTGGTTCGCTTGTATGGTAAGAAGCCACCACCATTTTCCCAATAGGGCAATATTACATTGCCTTAGATTGCAAATGCCAAGATCCCACACACATTTTAGAAGACAAATGGTGTCCCATGCTACCATGTGGAATATGTGATTCTCACCTGTTCTGGATCAAAGAAAATTCCTCATTGTTCTCTCCAAGCGGGCTGCTATGGAGGCAGGCATATGGAATAAGAACCATTGATATATCTATGGAAAGGAAGGCTCGAAAATCACCATTATAAGCATGTCATAAAGACCACAAAAGGATGAGGTGTGAGACTACCTCAATCAATTCTAATTTTTGGAATGGGAATACAATCAGAGAGGTTATGGAATGGGAATACAATCAGAGAGATTTCTAGGATTAGCTTGAGTGGCATTGGATCAAGGAATAACAGCAAGTGATTGCTATGAGAGGAAAAAATGAAATGATGGTCTTGTGCCTGATTTTCCATAGGAACCTAAATAAGCAACAGTTTGAGAATGTGTGCTATCTGAAGTGGCCCCAATTGACCTGTTTCACCATGAATGGAGCGGATAAGCTAAAATGGACGCCTGATGCTGGAGGTAAATTCTTCATTAAACATTCACTACTCCACTCTTGCATATCAGTGCAATCCCATATAAGAGCCACCTGGAAATAATACCGACGCTCTGAAGAGTCTTATGTTTCAGATGGATTACAGCGTGCAATAAATCTCTAATCGCCAACCACTTTCAACATAGAGGCCTAACATGTGTGTGACCTTTCCTTTTGATGGATGTGTGGGTTTCAAGTTGGGGTTGAGTCTCCAATGCAAACGTGAGTCCAAAAGCATATTTGATCCCCTCTTCTAACACTAAAATGAATGTTCTCTTTGAACAGATTAAAGCTAGTGCCTATAGAGCACCATTCCCTAAAAGATCTCATGTTTAAAGCGCCATTAGCCCAGCCGAGGATTCAGAGATGTACTTATGCCTAGCCACCGCTTGCAGTGGTGGTTCTCTCATGTGGCAAGAAGACACCACCATTTTCCTAATAGGGCAATATTACATTGCCTTTGATTTAAAGATGCCAAGACCACCTAGCAATTGAGGAAGACAAATGGTGTCCCATGATACCAAATGGAATTTGTGATTCTCTCCTGTTCCGGATCAAAAAAAATTCGTCATTGGCATATGGAATAAGGACGATTGCTATATAGGAACATTAGAACGGGTGGCATATGGAATAAGGGCATTGATAAACAGGAACATTGGAGAGGATTGGCACTCTTCAACCTAGCTCTTACAGGCATATAGCATTGGAAATTCAATATGAAACAAAAAGCCTTCAGGGAAGTAAGTGATCATCCGAAATATAGGAGTGGAAGGAATGGATGGAAAATCAGCACTACAAGCAGGTTGTAAAAACCACAAAGCATGGCGCATCAGACTACCTCAGTGACCTCTAACCTTTTTTTTCATGAAGTTAATTGTTGTATTAAGAGGGAAGAACAGCACAAAATTGAGTCACAGAAAGGTGGAGGCTATTTACAGACAAAATGGTAACCCTCCTAGAGGGAGCTGTATACAAGGCTTCCAATGGAGTGAAAAATAGCAAAGGGGAAAGATAGTGTCGAAGACTGCACAAAAATGGACTGAGCTTGCAAAAAATCTCAGTCACAGATTTTATAGCACCCGCCTTAGCGAGAGAATCCGCATGGGAATTACTTTCTCGACAAATGTGACTCCATGCAATTGTGATGTCCTTGCGCAAGTGATTAAACTCTTCAAAGATGGTATTCAGTGGCCAGGGACAAGAAGTCGAACCCTAGGCCCAGGTAAGGGCGTTACTAAAGTCGCCTTTTGCTAAAAGATCTATGCCCCATGAGTGAACAAACAGTTTTAAGGCCTTCAAGAAGAGCAAGAGCCTCAGGAGTTTGGGAATCTGAGTGGCTGGTATGTCTTGAGAATTAGGCTAGGACGGTGCCTTCATGGTTCCTAAAAAGGCCACTATGGCCCGGGATTGCCAAGGGAGCAACCGTCGAAGTTTTCTCCCTCTCAATCCCCACCTTCCATCCAACTTGACCTCAATCCTACATCAGCCTACAGCCCCACCCAAGCTTCTTCCTTAAGGCACTTCCTCCCACCCAGAAGCCACTTCCTCCCACCCACACATCCCGTCGAACTTCTAAACAGTTCTGAGAGTCCCAGGGGCCATTTCAAGGAAACCTCAACACTGACTTGCTGATGGAGGATTCTAATCCCTCCATGACGCTACCTCAAGGAAGCCCTAGCACCAACACAGAACCATAGTATCTCCAGTGGATGGATGTGGTATTCAGACTGACATATAGCCCACCAAAAGAGCCCCTAAGGATGACAACATAAAAATCAAGGCTTGACCAAAGAAATCACCAACCAAAATCTAGCATTCCTATCCACCAAATCCCCCCCCCCCCCTTTCTCTCTCTCGCTCTTCCTTCTTCCCACCACAAATATTCAAGCCCTATATCCCTTGACACCTCTGTCAAGTGTTGCCATAGCCTACCAATCAGCAACCACAACATTGAAATCGCACAAAGCTTTATCCCTCACCATATACCAGCAAACTACCCAATATTCCTTGGGTGTCAAGAGGCTTCCTTCAAAGTCTCTACCTGCTACTTCAGATCCCCTCCTCTACATCCCAATCTAGAATCCTCCTAAAGGATTTCTTTTTGACATACCAAATACACACCCAAAATTTATCCTTCAGCTGCAACCCAGTTCTCTTTCTCGACTCCCATATTGACCCAAACACCACAGCCTCTCCCTTTCCACTGAGCTAATGACACTAGAAACTCAAAAATATAGAGGGTAAGCTAGAGGAACCGAATTCGCCACAATCAGCCATAGATTCTTTCTATTCTGCAAACTTATGATCAGACAGAAGGTAACATTTGTTTGATGGAAGGGGGAGGGCAATATTGATCAAATGCTTCATCATGGGCTTCAAGATGGACTGCCTCCCGACATCAGCGAGGCGTTCAGAAGAAAGGCCATCAAAAGGTGTCAATGTTGGGTTTTGTAGCCATTTAAAGGGGTATTAGCTCTTGGTTGTTTAATATACCTGGTTATTTTTATCACTCATTTTCTTGTAATATTTCCTGCTCTTGAGGGAGTATTGAACACTACTTAGAGTGGTATGTGACACGTCATGATGAGCAGGCTCAGTCCTAAGTGACTTAAAAAGGGCTCATAAAGTGGTTTAGAGCACTATAGGAAGTTTGCGATTCAGGGTTTTGGTTTACAAAGTAAGATCTGAAGTGCAAGACCAGTTTGAGATTTTGATTCTAAAGATGAATCTACCAGAGTAGGTTTTCTAGGTACCCCATTGAGGCAGGTCTTGTCCAGTGCTGGTTAGGGTTTATTAGCTACTGGATATATAGGCACAGCGTGAAGAATGTGGGGCTTGGGAAGACAAGGGCCTTAACCTCGACATTATCGTTCACGGCATGCAGACAAGACTTCTGTGTGATCTGGCAATGATCATGATCCCAGTTTTGGGATGGTATTTGTATGTGGTTCACTGTAGAAATTTATTCATTGATTATGAGTTGTCCTTGTGGAGCACACCTACAATTCCTAGGTAAGCTTGTAGCCTATCTACTTCTTGGATGGCTTTAATGAACCAATCATGGGCCCCTTGTATGAGAGAACTAGTGCGTCATAAGTTTATTGGATTAGTTTGAATGAGGGTAGGTAGCTATTAAGTATGGGAAAAGTTTTTATAGAGCCGAGGCTCTAAACAATCAAATTAAAGCCTACCTCAAAGATTTCACTATAAGTGGTTGTTTTGATGCCCAAAATATCCTCAAATTGATCATCTCAACATCAAGATGCACGGACATGAGAAAAAAAATGGATTTCAAGTTTTGAAAATAGTGTATTTTGTAACGCATTTTTGGACCGTCAATTTTTAAGATTTTAAGTTTTCATAGATCGGTCGATCTACACTATTTTTTCATGCATTAAGTTTATAAATAAAGATAAAAATATATTTTAGGCTATCACAAAGATTTTCAGTATTGAAACCACATTTCTTGGCACAATTTGAAGGTAGGCTCTAATTTGATTGTTTCGAGCCTAGGCTCTATACAAGCCACACCCATTAAGCATTATCTAGGAATGCCTACTAGAAAAGGAAATTTTTCTTCCCAAAGCATGCTCAACTTTCCAAGGGAATCTATCCTACTTAATTTTGGTTTTTGGAAGAAAATAAAATGTTTTTAAATCACATCAATCTTGTGTAGCAATTTTGCCAAATTAGAAAAGTAATTTTCGGAATTTATGGAAGAAAATGTTTTGTACTATTCTTGAAATTTACGAAAATGGTGGGACAACTTTGTAATTACCACATGTGCACATGTGGGGCCCACTCGATTGAGGTGCATTGCAAACCTACTTGGTAACTAAAGCTTCTAGGTGGTTATGAAATTATTCTCTAGACAATTTAGTTGGTCAGGATAAGGTTTGTTTGGATAAAATCTTCTAGAACACATGGGTTTCTAGGGAGGTGCAATCCTAATCCAATTGGAAGGTAGTTGAAAAGAATCATATTAGGGTAAAGTGTGATTCCGGTCCTTGGATCATGATGGCTGATCAAAGTTTGATGGCTGAGATTTAATCTCTCACCCCTTAGGTTTCCCACTTATAATAAAGGCAAGAACTTCTTTTTGAAAATAGTCCTAAAGTTTGCCGATGTAAGGATATTCCCCCTTCACATAATTCTCCCTTCCCATAGTTCTCACATTTTTTCTGAGCTCTAAAGAGAAAGAAAGTGTGAAGAGAACCTAGAGAGACTCTAGAAAGTTTTAGAGAGAGAAAAAGGTGGAGAAAAAGAAAGGACATTGTGTGGAAGGAGACTAAGGCTTTTCCATGAGGAAGTTTTGATTTCTTTCTTTCTCCAAAGTTTGGCTTTGCAACTTCATCTTCAAAGCATCTTATGGGAGAGGTCTTTGCCTTGGATCTAGGTGCACAACTGTCCTAAGGAAACAATAACGGGTGTAAGAAGTCTATGAGGTGGCCTTAAGTTAAAAACCTATTTGTTGTTTTCTCTACAAAAATTAGATGTGTTCAAGCTCCCAGTTCTTCATAGGACAACAATTTTCCGCCAACTTTCTTTGTTCTTGAGTCTACTTTCTCCTTGTAAAATCTCAGCAATCCCAAGGATATCTTGGGTGAAAACAGACATATTATTGGAAGGTGTTACGCCTGTTTTCTACAGAATTCCATCCTTTATACATTGATTATGTGCCTACCTTCATGACTAGTAAAGTTGTTCCAGGGTTTTGTTTTCCTTTGTCTTCTTTTTTCTCTGTGTTTATCATAGGAGGGAAGGGGGTTGTGCATGTAAAGTTTGGTATGTGATAGGGGAAACCCTAGCACACACTGAATGTGCAACTAGCAGCCAAAGCCAGAGGAAAAGGCCAGCTAAAAAAACAGTTCTCACAACATAAATTATGAGAGTCTAATTCCACGATTCCTGCTCCCTCAGCCCCTACTTACCTGAATCATGATTGAATCAGATATGCAATCGGGATCATGACAAGGACACTCCCTATAGTAGGGATCGTAGTACGTACACCTAAAAAATCTAGGGATCTAGATCCCAATATTTGGGGAAGCTATATAGGACCGAGCTCCATCTGGTTAAAAAAAGTGGTCCTCAAGAGCACTTAAATATACTACTACATCACATTGTTGTACCATAGTCGTCTTTACCATACTACAATACCATGTTATACTATACTATGCTACTACTTTTAATTTTACCATCTACAACTACATAATACATATTATAATATATAGCATATACCATAGTTATTGGGAGCGCTCCTATTCCGAAATCCAACTCCGGCGTTCCATGACCAGGATCTTGTTCGGAACTCGATCTATTTTTTTCAGGATCTCACTCCAAATTATAGGGTACTCGATCCTATGAACAAAGGATCTCGATCCCACCATCACATGGCGCACATTCCCGAAGATTGTAGATCTTGTTCCCGAACAAATAAGATCCTCCATCCCTGAATCTTAGGAGCGCAATCCATGTGTTCATGGAACTCCATCCTTATAAGGAAGTGATCCTGAATTTTTTGTAATTTTGAATAAATTATTATACACCAATTTATAACTTCCTAAATAAACTTCTTAAATAAAATTAACTTTTAAAATAAAAGAATTAGATTTTAAGCCAAATTTTCATGCAGTATTTTCAATCCAAAATAAGGGTAATGCATTTCCCAAATTTCTTCTGGACGTAGCCAAATGGTAGCAATACATACCCCGGTTGCATCCAGATGGTACCCAAACAACAACATTCCATTTTCAGTTATGTCGATAATGTATCAAGCTAGTAATGTTTCACAAGCAATAGATTTCCAGGTACACAAATGGCCAACATGACACCCATATCCATATCGTGTATTAGATTTTGAACAATACTACAATTAACTATTTCAAAAATATAATTGTCTAAAGCATTGAAAGAATTACTTTCATACAAGATTAATGAAATTTAATTAATCCATAGCCATCTAGGATTGGTTGTGCATGGATCTAGCCCCATGATGGGCCATTACTACATAAGACAATGGTTTCTAGAATAAACCAAAATGAGATTGCATTTAGATGAGAATGGGCTGCCGTGCTTGATGGGAGCATGAATACATGTGTAATGGAGTGGGGTTCTTGATAGAAATAGAGTTTTGCAATGGGAGCGCAGATAATCATTCACAGAATGCGATCCGTCTTGAACAGAGCTCGATCCTTTCCAAATAGGAATGCGGCCATTCTTATATGGGGAGGCGACTCAACTTCAAATGCGATCTCGTACGTGTTGCGGGTGGGAGTGCGGTCCAATTGCATATGGGAACGTGATCCCATTGTACATGAACCGCGTACCTGTTAACTAAGGATCTAGATCCCGTTGTATTGGGAATGCGCTCCCTCTTCATATGGGATCTCGATCCACAACTTTTACCCTGATCGAAACTCGCTCCCCGAGCTCCGATTCGTTGGGCAGCCATCGATCCAATGCTCCCGCTCCTAGAATTGGAGCCATTCCTGCTCCTGCTCCTGGTAACCATGGCGTATGTTACTATAATATACATAGTTTTAGACTATGCTATATACCACATGGCTCTACTACACAGCAATGCCAAATAATGTGGGTCCCCTGATGCTCAGGAACTCAATCCTTAATAGTAAGGATCGAGATTCCAAAGTTTAAAAATATCAGATGATCGATATTCTCTTCCGAGTAGAAGAGGAGCGAGATTTCAGAGCCAAATAGATTTGTCGATAGGAAGGTCCCAATAACTATATACTTCAGCCTCAAGCATATCAACTTATGAGGATCAGCATTGTACATGCTCTCACATGCTTTAGGAGACCCTCACAACCCCTATGAAACAAGAGTTCTAGCATGGAACATTGGGGAACTGGGCAACCCCATCAAGAAAGTTATGCCCTTAGCAGTACCCATAAATACTTGCTAATATACTACCAGTCATTAAAACCAAATACTGACTGTCCTAACCTTTTCATGGTCGAAGGATCTGGGGCCCAACCCTTGCGCATGGGAAGCCCTACCTGCTCAAGGCACCACAAGCAAAATCTGGGTCTTTGGGAACCGACAGTTTTCACAATTCCCAACTCACATTGGTTCATTCTCAAACTCGATTTTCTTCTCTGGAGTATCGCACACCCATAGATGGGTATTGGTAGTAGTCTATGGGCCCAATAGACTGAATCTCAGGCAAGAGTTTTGGATAGAACTTGACCATGTCTCATTCATTCTCCCCCATCCCCGATCCATCAGTGATGACTTTAACGTCATTAGATGAACCTTCATAACAAAACAGGGACGGTCACATTACAGCCAGTATGGCTGGTTTCTTTGACTTTGTTTATTTATAGAAATAACCTTCCCTCGATGGTGACTCAACATAACTAAATGGACCTTCAAACAAAACAGGGATAGTCACATTACAACCAACATGACTGGTTTCTTTGAGCTTAGAAACAACCTCATTGACTATCCCCTTAATGGTGCCTCGTATACCGATCCTGACCAAATTAAATTGTCAAAAACCCTTCCAATTTGAGTTGATAGGGCTCAAGGATACAGAGCTGCATGACACATATCCCTTGGGTGGTCCTCCTTTGTGTTTCACGAGTATATTGGTTTCAGACTTTGTAAGAGTTTAGAATTTTTAAAGAACAAGCTGAAACAATGGAGCCACCAGCAGTTGGGTGATTTCCTAAAAAAGAATAATGTTGTTTTCAATAAAATCAGCAATCCAGACTTAGAGTGAAGATAACAGAGACCCACTCCAGATCTTCTGCCACCAGCATTCCTCGATGAAATGGCTCAAGGATAACACCAAAACGTTGCATTCCTCCACAAGATAGCTAACTACCAATGAGGACTAATGGCATCCATGATTAATAGGGGAGAATGCACTTATCACGAGCCACAAGAAGTCAACCAGATCATAACCCAATACTCCAGGAACCTTCACTGCCCATGAAGGTTACCTTTGGTAGCAGGTAATTGTAAACAACTAGAGACCTGATGCCTCAGGTTGGCTACTAAAGGGCACAGTCAACACCAGGTGCATAAAAAGGGGTTGCAGGCACGTTCCCTGCTTTAGAAGAATATATTTTGCTGCAACAACCCGGCATTGCATCAGACTTTGGAAGTATACACAGCTAAGGGAGGGACGGGTGGAAAATGTGCTACCAAATTTCTAGCACAGCCTTAGACTAGAGTGTGACCATCGCTCGATCCTATACATCAACGGATTCAAGCTTTAGACGAAACCACCTGACTTTGAATTTCTGATTGGCTTGCCCTGCTGGAGCATTACAATCCCACTTTATCCCTTGCTTTAGAAGGGATAACAAGGTCTGGCACGCTTCATTCTCAAGTATATTCTCAGTTTCTTTCCTTTACAACAAATTTACTCCGAACATCAATTATCCGGTCTAGTAAGAAGGGTTCCCTCGGCACCACCAAAAGTCCACGCATTCACTTGGTTATCTCTAAAAAGGCCCTCACTATCGTTCAAATCCATGGAGGTGAATCCACCTAACTAACTGGTGCACCATATGCAAGGATGACAAGGAGACCATCCATCGACTTTTCACTCACTCTAGAGTAGCGAGTGAAATCTGGCAATTTAATACAACAATCTTTTTGAGTGGGGACAGGTAAATCTCTAAACAGTCCAATGTCTTTTGTCGTCGTATTTCTCTCCTCAATACCCCTCTTCAGGCTTATTACTTTGGCGGCCTTCCATGCTGGCGTCCGTTCAGGCCATCTGGTTAAAGAGCAATAGGCATGAGTTCAAAAGTCAAAAATCTCATATCAATGCAATCAAGGATCATATTTGAACTACAGTAATTTTATGGGCTCACAATCACAAGAGCTTGGTGCATATACCTCAGCAGATTTCGCACAACAATAGAAGTATCTTCTGTGGTCCTGACTCCTGACAGATGACAACCACGAGATCCACCCAATGGATCCCACTTGCCCCCAGTGCTATCAAACTCAATTTGCATAGATGCTTGCTCAGCAACCTAGGACCAGCATGTGTGGGAAGCATTTTCTGAAATAGCTCCATGAAAACCATATTATCTTACTCGGGCAAGATTAATACTGCTAATTCTACATTTGCAGAGGCTCGGGCTTTTATAGGTGGGCTAAAATGTTTTGACAGGAATTGGGGCACCTCATTATTGGTCAAAGGTGACCCTCGGAATGTGATGAACTGGACCAAGAAAATCCACCCTCTACCCTTGTAGACTAGAATCAATTTTCATAAAAAGTGTCGTTTAGACACTTTTGATGAGAGGCAAATACAGCCACTGACTCCCTTGCAGAAGACTGTGCCTCAACAATGAACTGTTTGACCACGAGACCTCAATCTTAATGAAGAACTTTGCCAAAATTTAGTACAAATATGAAGCACAATTTTTGTACTGACCAACACTTGCAATCTGCACATTCCAATTTACTCAATACAAAGAGTTATTTCTTCAAAAAAATAAAAAGTATAATGTGGGGCGTCCAGGTTGGTAATCTTTCTCCATTGACACTTGCGATTGTGCTGGAGGAGATAATAGACTTGGGGATAAAATTTTTTGACAAGAATTGGGCCACGGCACCTTATTATTGGTCAAAAGTGACTCTCTGAACGTGATAAGCTGGGCAAAAAAAATCTGCCCCCTACCATTGTAGACTACAAACAATTTTCGATCAAAATCTTCAAAAGATATACCCATCACTAAAAAGTGTCGTTTAGACACTCTTGATGAGAGGAAATACAGCCACTGACTCCCTTGCAAAAGACAGTGCCTCAGGAATAAACTTTTTGATCATGAGACCTCAATCTTAACAAGGTACTTTGTCACAATTTCGAACAAACCATAAAATATACGAACCACAATTTTCTGTACTGACCAACACTTGCAATTTGTACATTCCAATTTACTCAATAGAAAGAGTTATTTCTTCAAAAAAAAAAAAAGTAATATGGTGTGCCCAAGTTGGTAATCGTACACCATTGACACTTGCCAATGTGCTGGAGGGGAGAATAGACTTGTGCAATGGGTTGACAATGAGGTTCCAGCATGTCCCAAATATGGAAATGATCAGGTAGAGTATTTATTTCATACTGGTAGTGGGAGGGCGAAGCTTTTTGTGGGACAGGTCCACTGCCCCCCCAAGATGGCAGGAATGGTAGGACACTCTTCCCTCCACCCTTCATACCTTGATTCATGAACCTCCCTTACACTTCTCTCTATTTTCCTCCACTGAGCATGACTAACTAATTGCCCTCCTTATACAACTTGCAAAGTATAAAAGAAGAGAAAAGAAAAGAAAAACACATGATTCAAGTGAATCACCTCTACCTATGAGATATGAGCACATGTAGATAAGTAGCAGCAGCAGGTTGATGAAGATTAACTGAGATGAGACATTTCGAGATAACTGCAGCAAGCTGCATGGGGAGCGGTCTACAGGCCCCTCACAGACATAGTCAAGCCATAACAATAGCCTAACTTTGGCAGATGAAATCAAGCTACAAAGGATCCTGCATCCAGTAGTTTGCTGCAGCAATAACTGTCACAGTGGTCAGCATTGGGTTCCACCCAATTTTTTGTCAAGAGCGGCATTAGATTCCTTGCACTTTGTCCCCTGCATCTCTAATGTTTTCGCTAAAATTTAATTTGCATTAGTTGAACCTAAAGAAATTCTTTGAGTGTACAGTGCACCGATACTTGCCCCAGTAATCAGATCTGCCGATCGCTCTATCTACATTATTCATTAATGATAATTCGTCATGAAATTTGTGTCCATCAAATTCCTTATTAAGGCCCCTGGTTCCTTTAAGGTGTCTCGGGAATAATCGTATGTCAGAAAGAAAAGACACTATCTGAAATAGGCCATCCTCAGTTCATTGCAGCATGCACGGAACTCCAAAATCTAAAATTTCAGAAGGTGTGTTTCTTTTTTTAGACCAGGCAATTAGATAGTTTAATTGCTTAAACTGATTACTATGTTCTTCCAATAATTGACAAATATTTCCTCTTTCTTTCCTTGTTTATTGCATCTCATGATTCCACTGAAAACAGCATAACTATATAAATTTAGAAATATAAAAAGATACCAACTGGTTATAGAATATATATTAGTAACATTTTAAAAATAATTTGTGAATATGGAACTATGTTAAGTGGTGAGTTTCTATTTGCGTGCATGTCATGAATAAAGAACTACATTAATTTACTTATTTAGAAGAAAGGCCTTGCCACATAACACCTTAAAGCTCAGACCAGAATCGAATTTCATTTTGCTAAAATGAAAGGCGGGACAAATAAAAGAAGGTTAATAAACAGGATTCTTTATTTTATATTTTCAATGGATGAAGATCTCATCTAGATGAATACAAAATGTGGACAACCAGAAAATATAATACAATTCTCACAACTGCAGCATGAAGAATAAGGAAAAAACAGAATTCCATTACAAAGATTGAATAAATTAAATTTCACTGGAAGGAGCTTGGGATGCCAAGGAACCATTATGTTTTAGCATTATACTAGATTGCTGGAGAACATCACAATGGCAGCCAATAAAAGATATTGAATCTGTGTACCATAGACAACGACAAACCATGCTAAGAAGCATCATCTTGAGCGAGCCAAAACTGAATAACAAGATAGCAAATGACAGGAGGCAATGGGAAGTTTATGCGACTTGCATATCAATGGTTACACCACAAAAGGCCTTTGTTTCATAGTAAGTCCAACAGCTAGGCTAGGGTAAAGGGCACGGCAAGCATGACATCTTGGTAAAAGGACTGGGAAAAAACACATACATGCATCACGATCTCAAGAATGCCCTCCTAAAAAAGAAATTTTTAGAAATCTTTATCCCAGAAATCGTTGCACACCATGTTCTCCAAAATAATTTACTACATCCTAGAACAAACACTAAAAAGTAAAATCCCTAAATGCAATTGGTAATAGTACATTCATAATTCAAAAAGATTTCCCTATCTTTTCTCCTTTAAAAACATTCATAATAGTACATTCATACTTCAAAAAAAAATACACATACACACACACACACACACACTCTCTCTCTCTCTCTCTCTCTCTCTCTCTCTCTCTCTCTCTCTCTCTCTCTCTCTCTCTCTCTCTCTCTCGCTTGAAACCCATCTTCACACTGATATAGCACAAAACAATTGACAGTCATGATCATCCTCTTAAGAAGATGAACTAGAATCTAACAATCCTAGAAATATGAAGCATCAAATAATCACTCATGTAACACCGATAAAACCAAATTGGGCTGAAAACCCACATGACACATTCACATTCACATTCATTTATCAATTTACCATGGGTTTTTACAAACTAGAGAGACAGAGGACCAGAACTTACAGTGTCATCCCTTTGAATCTGAACTTTCTCGAATTGGGGAGAAGCGGAAGCAGCCATCGAGCGAATTGGAGGACGTAAGGAAGCAGCAGCGACAATGGAACAAGCGGGTAGAGGGCCCAAGCGTCTCAACAGGGATTTAGCAGCTAGATGGAGTGCCATTTTTCCTAGCAATTTCGATTTAAATAAGCAAAACCCAACCAACGTTCCCTGGTTCCCTCGCTCTGAACATCAATATCAAAATATGGGCCCACCACTGTAAACGTGTAAAAGTACAATGTCAACCTTATCTAACACACTCAAGCTCAATCAAATGCTTCTACCCTATTCTAGAAACCCCCAAACACCATTTAGAATCCTCAAATACTCCTTTTTGTGCCACAATGCCATAATATATCTTAGACCATTCAAATACCTTTGAATCTGAACTTTCTCGAATTGGGGAGAAGCGGAAGCAGCCATCGAGCGAATTGGAGGACGTAAGGAAGCAGCAGCGACAATGGAACAAGCGGGTAGAGGGCCCAAGCGTCTCAACAGGGATTTAGCAGCTAGATGGAGTGCCATTTTTCCTAGCAATTTCGATTTAAATAAGCAAAACCCAACCAACGTTCCCTGGTTCCCTCGCTCTGAACATCAATATCAAAATATGGGCCCACCACTGTAAACGTGTAAAAGTACAATGTCAACCTTATCTAACACACTCAAGCTCAATCAAATGCTTCTACCCTATTCTAGAAGCCCCCAAACACCATTTAGAATCCTCAAATACTCCTTTTTGTGCCACAATGCCATAATATATCTTAGACCATTCTAAATAGGAGTGACAAAATGCCATAGTATAACTAATAATTATTTATATTTGAAAATTTCGGCAAGGATTGCGATGCTGGCCTTGTTTGTGGGTGCAAACTCATCCAAAGGGATTTGTTAGAGAATGGGTCCTATTAAATTACACTACGAGCGAAAGGCTGGTCATAAGACTGCCCTCGCTCGAATCGCTGGCAATGGCAGCTTTTGAAAATGGAAAAATTAGAAGTTCATACAAAAGTTTTGAAATGGTAGTTCCGAGAAGAGAGGAATGAATTTTGAAAGGATTTTTAAAATAGCTGAAAATGAAATAAAGTAAAGAAAATGGAGGCATAACCTAAGCAGGGCCCCAGGCCTAGCACCTAGAGTCGATGCCGGTTCAAGATAGAGTCGATGCCTGTTCAAGATCAGTACAACCTACGCGACTTTCACCGATTCCTTCCGAGCAAGGCAGGTTTAGGATAATGAAGTTGAAGAGTACGAAAATGCGAGGTTTAGGTATTTAGGCATGCTAGGTTGAAGGTTTGAGACTATGGGTCTAGGGTTAGTGTGGGGTTTTGCGAAGTCTGGTTTCAGTGTGGCAGAGTCTAGGTGTAATGTTCAGGATCCGGCCCCTAAAATGGGGGGAGGGGGAAGAGGGGTTGGTGGTGTTCGACCCCTATTATAAACATTTGTCCACCTTAATCACCATCCAAAATCTTGGATCAAATTTGGATTATTCGATGCCAACGCCACTGGTGGTCTCATCAACACTACTATCAATATCATTGATCCGTCATGATTACAAGTTGCATGACATGCAACCCATCGGTTTACAGTCGATGTAATCATGGGCAATGGTATGTTAGATGCATAACAACATTGTAACCTTCGTCGGCTCTACCATGAGTGTCTTTTGTGTGAAATCTGGGCAAAAGCGTTATTGATGTTGATGCAACTTCCACTACCATTGAAGCAATGATAACCTCTTTCCATCGAATTCCAGTATTGGGCAGTGGTTTCAACCAATCAGAAATTGTCATTACTAGTATTGGGGTTGATGCGAGTAGTAGCATTGTCATAGGTAATTATGACAAATCTACTATTCAGTTTACACATTCCGATGTCAAGCGATTGGTGGTAATCTCAGCCAATCAAAAGTCGATGTGGGTGCTAATGGCGTCAACAATATTGCTTGTGTCGTTATTAGTAATCATTGCTTTTTAGTACCTGCATTCTGAGTTGTCAATTGACATGCCAATTCAGCGAATTTAGCCACCACTTAATCAACGAGACTGGGAGTTCGTTGATGTGTTTGGTACTATAGCCATGGGATCCCGACAACCTTATCCCTTTCATTATCATGTGTAGTTGCTCCCAAATTCGATCTTCTTTGATTAAGGGTTGTCTACCTTGGATTTCTTCTTATCGACCATTTCTGGCATGTCAGAGTGTCTTCCAATGTTCCAAACGTTGCTACGTGGTTCTAGTACTAGGGTACAATCCTGGGTGGTTCAGGCTTCAGGGTAATTGTCTGGAGGATACTTTGGTCTTCCTATAGATTTCTCAATCAGGATCAGGGTTTCTACAGTTGCCCCTGTTTGTTGCTTGTGTCACACCGCATAATGTGAGACGGGCGGCAAAGACATAGACACCTGAGGCACAGAACTAGAGTAACATTGAGTTGAATAGAGGGGCATGCACGGGGTGCGAAATAGAGCCCTTGCTCAGAAGCTTGACAGTAGCCGTCTGTGCTGCATGTGGTCTCTAAGACCTAGTGGTGAGCTTAGCCCATTGGTCGGGGCAATCGATGCAAGCTCCATTGTTAGCTAAGGTCCTTGTGTCAAATTTTTTAGTTAGACTACGTTTTGACACATAAAACGTATTTGAAAAGGCAGAGAAATCCCGATCAAGTGAATTAGAGGCCACCTCGTGCCCCAGGTGTTTCCTAAGGATGAGGGTTCCGATTGGTAGGTGTTTGGGCAATGGATTACGGGCTTGAGCAGGTTTAGGGGTTTGGAAGAACGGTATTTTACCTTGCGACATCCCATTTCAAGTCTCCAGTAGTCTCTAGTGCTTTCTAATCATCATGACCAGGTATGGATCTGACTTCTTCATTTTCAAAAACATTTTTGGTGTGATTTTGAAACATGGAGAGGTTTTAGAAATGGCTATTTATGCCAGATTACAACTTGAATCAAAGAAATTATGGTTTTCGAAAATCATAGATACAAAAATTTCAAAAGCGTCCAGATGAAGGTTGCCCCTAAATCTTGAGGTTGGAAATTAATAAACCAAAATTAGGAAATTGTAATTAATAAATTTGAAACAAAGAAATTAAAGTTGGGGG